>NW_003852621.1:432136-448206 GCF_000181295.1 Otolemur garnettii
AGCTTTCAACATTATTTGCATATCTTGGATCTGAGTATACGATTTGAAAGTGTTTTATTTGTCTGTGATTTATACAGGTTTAGCTCATTTTATAGTGTTTTCTACAAACTTGAGGTTTCTGGTGACCCCACATCCAGCAAGTCCATGAGCACCCCACGTCTCTATGCCAACTTCTTTTCAGCAATTATTTTTAATTAATGTGCACACACTGCTTTTTAGACATGATGCTACAGAATACTGAAAGGCCATCGTGTCAACATTAACTCTTATATGCACTGGGAAACCAAGGAATCTATGACTCACTTTATTGTAATATTCCCTTTCTATTGTGATGGTATGGAACTAAACCCAAAATAGCTCTGAAATATGCATGTATTTTTATTTTCTTAATGGTGACTTTTGAAGAACAAATTTTTAAAATTTTGATAAAATGTATCAGTTTTCTTTAACAGTGATTTTGGTGTCATGTTAAATAAAAACTTTGTCTAACTCAAGATCACAAGAGATTTTACTCTATATTTTCTTCTAGAAGTGGTAGAAATTCAGGTCCACAATAGTTTTTGAGTTAAGATTTTGGACATGACATGCAGTGGTCCTGAGTGTTTTTGTGTTTGTGAGAAGAACTCAGTAGTTCTTTCTTCTTTTCTGTATGGAGAGTCAACCATTTTCGTACCATTTGCTGAAACTGTCATTTCTCCCCATTTGATTTCCTTCATACCTTTGTTTAAAATTAACCACAAATGAAAGATTTTAGTCTATACTCTATTCTGTCTTATTGTCTGTATGTCATAGTGCCTTTATTGCTGTCTGGCTGTGTAAGTTCTGCAATTTTGTTCCTTTTCAAATAGTTTTGGCTGGCGGGCATGGTGGCTCATGCTTGTAATCCTAGCACTCTGGGAGGCTGAAGCAGGTGGATTACTTGAGTTCATGAGTTCGAGACTGGCCTGAGCAAAAGTGAGACCCTGTCTCTACTCAAAATAGAACAAAAACTGAGGCAATAGGATTGCTTGAGCCCAAGAGTTGGAGGTTGCTGTGAGCAAGGCACTCTACTCAGGGCGAAAGCTTGAAAGTCTCAAAAAAAAAAAAAATTGGTTTTGACTGGTATAACTGTCCATGAATTTCCATACATAAATTAGGATCAGCTTGTCATTTCCACTAAGAAAAAAAGAAGGAAAAGAAAGACCTTCCAGGCTCGGCACCTATAGCTCAACCGGCTAGGGCGCCAGCCACGTACACCTAAGGTGGCGGGTTCGAATCCCCAGCCCAGACCCGCCAAACAACAATGACGGCTACAGCCAAAAAACAGCCGGGCATTGTGGCGGGCGCCTGTGGTCCCAGCTACTTGGGAGGCGGAGGCAGGAGACTCGCTTGAGCCCAGGAGTTGGAGGTTGCTGTGAGCTGTAACGCCATGGCACTCTACCCAGGGGGACAGCTTGAGGCTCTGTCTCAAAAAAAAAAAAGAAAGACCTTCCAGGATTCAGTAGGGATTGTGTTTAGTATGTAGGTCAGTTCAGGGGAAAGCTGCTCCCTAATATTTTTTTGCAGTTATGAATATTGTATAGCATCCTACGGGGCAGCACCTGTGGCTCAAAGAAGTAGGGCGCCGGCCCCATATACAGAAGGTGGTGGGTTCAAACCTGGCCCCAGCCAAAAACTGCAAAAAAAAAAAAAAGAATGTATAGCATCCTATTTCATAAACTATCTTCAACATTCCTCATCCATGGTTTATAGCTTTTGGGGTATATATTTGCACCAGTTTGTTAAAAATTCTTTTTGGTAGTATTGTGAATGGAATAGCTTTTAAATAGAACTCAGATTTTTTACTGCTAGTGTATACGAATGACTAAACGTTGCATCTTGATGTTAAGATGATTAGTTCAGCTAGTTTTAAAATTTATTTTTCAGGATTTTGTTGCCTGCAAATAACCATATTTTACTTTGTATTCTACGTGCCTTCATTTTTCCTGCTCTGCTGTGCTGGCTGCAATGTTAGTGCAGTGTCAGAAGCGGTGGGAGTGGGTGCCCTCACCTGACCAAGACAGCAGGAAAAATCGGCCAGCCTCTTCCCATGAAGGATGAGGGCAGTTTAAAACTCTCCATGGGCTGTTTGCATTTTATTCCTACATTGTTGAGATTTTTAAAATAATGAACAGAATTTTTTATATTGTCCAGTCCTTTTCTTCATCGATTGGATTGACATAGTCACGTGGTTACTGCCCTTTATTCTGCTGTTGTGTTGTGTTATAGTAACTGAGTTTTAGACCTTAAGCCACCATTGCATTTTTTGAATAAATCCCATTTATTCGTAGTTTTTAATACTGAACATATGTTCCTGGACTTGGTTTCCTCATATTTTGTGAAAGATTTTTGCATGCATTTCCTGAATGGTATTGGTTTATGACTGTCTGGCTTTGTTATCAATGAATGGGTCAGGAAGTGTTACTTCCTCCTGTTTTCTGAAACAGCTTGTATGAAATTGGTATTTTTTTTCTTAAAATACTTGGTAGAAATCGTCCATAAAGGCTTCAAGATGTGGGATTTTCCTCTCCTGGAAGATTTTAGATTAGTAGTTCAGTCTCTTTGCTCATTATCTTGCACTTCAGAACTTCTCTTTCTTCTTGAGTTAGTGATAATAATTTGCATCACTTAACTGGAGCAATAACTGCCTTCCTCAAGTGAGAAAGTATGTTTCAACCTTAGAAGATGTATAATGAAGTACAGAGATGTTTGGGACCTGATCCCATAATATTATGATTTTTGCATTACAGACTCTTCTGTGCCATATCTGGTATTTTATGTTCTTGAATGCAGAAGAAAATCTCTCTTGCTGGGGTGAGGTGCAGAAGGCTGGTGGTCTCAGAGCTCTGTCTGCATGGAGGAGGGGAGCCTCCTTATTACTTACCCTTGGTTGCCAACACGGGAAGACCCTTAGAAGAATTAGGTGTGATGACCCATCACAAGCATCTGACATGGTGGCAGTCATGTGGCCAAGGCTAGACTGCATTCCAGAGCCAGGATGGTATTACATGGAGTCACATTCTGGCACATGTTCTCTGTTCCCAGTCACTGAGAAGACAGTCTGAGCATGTTCACCTGGACATAAGGTCACAGATAGGAGGCACGCTCAGGCCAACACTCACACACTCATCTGTCTTTGCTTCCTTAAAGCCACCAGTGAAGGACTCTGGGAAGCTACTGTCTGTCTGCAGCATCGAGCAGGCACTTTGTGGGGGCAGCCCTTAGATGCTGGTGCTCACTGGTGCTGGGCCTTCCCCAGGCCTCTCCTGTGTTGCAGAGTGCTGTCCTGGTTCTGCAGTGGCTCTGTGAAGGGGAGCCAGGGGCCCCACACTTGCAGCAGGCCCAATGGCCAGATGTGGGTGGGAGGCCCACATCAGAGCCCAGCTGGCCATGATCTAGTTCTGTGAAGTCCAGCCTGAAGTCTTCCAGGCCATGCCTGGTGGCTCTGAAGTGAGCCCATAGGACTAAGCAGGTGCCCTCACAGATGGCCTTTCTCCCCCTGCTGACCTGGGAGAATTCTCCATAAGGACAGCAGTGTGGGACACATACCCTGCTGGCTGGAGCTTTGTCTGGAGCATACCAGGCACTGTCCAGAACCTTTCATGCCCCATTTCCCCTCCCCCACAGTAGCTGGTCCAGCCTCCTGAGTTAGAGGAAGCTTCCATCGCTGGGCCCTGCAGAGTTTTCCTGTGACCCCAGGAAAACTTAGGATGTCTCCCTTAAACAAAGCAAGCTGGCAGGATGTGGGGGTCAGCACAGGTGAGACGTGTGTAATACTGAAGTTGGCCTCATGTTCACACAGATTTCTCCACAGAGATGTTAATAATCCACTAAACATGTCCTTTCCACAGTGTCTTGAAATCCATGACAATTTTGGATACAAACCCCACATAATGAGGACTGGCTTTTCTCTGCTTCAGTGGATCATGGTAAGTTAATGTCAGAGTGGCTGGGCCACTGACCACCCAGACACACGGAGAGACGAGGCTGGGCAGCAGACATCCACTGGGCTGTTGCCAGGCAAGTTGGGATGTGGGGCCACCCTGATGGCAAAGGCAGCAGAAAGACCCTGCGGCCCCTGGGTGTGGTTGGAGTAGGGTCCTTTTATGGGTTGAGTCTGAGGTGGGGTGGGCTGGGGGCACAATAGTGTGTCTCCAAATTCTCAGAGATGCAAATGAGGAAAGACTTCACTGCCAACATCATCGATACTAAAGTGACTGTCAACCCTTTCTAATTCTAACTTATTACAAGGTGCGTCTTCTCTAGAGCCCTGCAACAATTAGAGTGAGATGACATCCTCCACAGAGATGTGAAGTCACCTGCCACCTGCAGAGCTGGTGCAGCCACACACCCTCATTGCACCTGACCCACTAGAAATCCACTGATAGCTGACCCCAGAGTAGGGCAGAAATGGTCTGAAACCAGCCAGCCCCGCTGGGCTGTCCTGTGTTCAACACCACAACACAAATCATACACACATCACACCACACACTGCACACACATCATACATTGTACCACACCATACACCCACACCCACCACATCACACACAACATGCACACCACATACGTGCCACATACACCATACACACACCACATACACCACACACATCCCACATACACAAGTAATGACACCACACACCACACATGTAGCCACACATGCAACCTCACACATGTAATCTCACACACTACATATGCATCACAGAGGCCCAGGGCCACATCGAGAGGCTTGCCCAGGAGCGTGGCTGTGAGTGGGGCCCTGTGGCAGAGGTGGAGGGGCAGTGGTACCTGCTGGGCAGCACCTTCCTCCATTCTCAGGGACGAGCCTTTCTTCCCTCCCTTTCTCTTTGGCTGCTGCTTCTTGCGCTTCTGTGTGATGTATTCAAATGTGCTCAATCTCTTGCTCACTAGAAGGGAAGGAAGACAAGGCAGGTCACCAACCTACAGCCGAGCACAGTGCCCACAAGGGGGTTCAGCTATGCCTTCCCTGTCCTGTCCTCCAGGCCAAGATGGGGCACAGGCACCATCTGGGGCAAGGTCTCACTTGCCTGGCATTGCCAGTGGGGATGTCAGAAGAGAAACTGCCTCCTGTCCAGCAAAAGGGACTGCCCCAGAATGCCGGATTGCTGGAGGGTAGCCTGGGAAGACCCACTCTGTCCAAGGGCCCAGGCAGCTAGTGGGGGTCCTCATGTCTGGAACTGGGTTGTGTGCACTCCAGGGGACACCCAGACAGAGGTGTGTGAGGCCAGGATTGGCTGTCAAGTGCTGCCCCTGGCCCCAGGCCCTACCACAGTGTCCTGGGAGCTACACACCCACATGCTTGTGTTCCCAGCCTTGCAAAGTGGCCCCTCCTTGAGGTACTTCTTGCCCTCTCCCCAATAGCTCAGGCTTTCCCACAAGTTGAACCTAAAGCACAGATTAACTAGCTTCTTCATGGGATTCCCCAGTGATCCACCACCAGCAGCAGCAGCTGGCTCCCAAACAGAACCTCCACAGACCCCTGCCTGCGGGCTCTCCACTGGCTGTATGTGCCCTTGCCGTCAGCCATCATCTTGAGGTTGCCCCACCCATTCTCCGGCTACATCACTAGTATTAAAGTTTCCTTCCTTCCTGGGCAATGCTCCTTGTCTCAGTAAGTGGTTTTCCACGTGGTGGGTGACCAGACAAGGCCCAACTCTGTCTGGGCCTCTGAAGCCTCTGCGAGAATTAGAGTGAGATGACATCCCTCCCACAGAGACAGTGAAGTCACCTGCCACCTGCTTGTAGGTGACTGTGGAGCACTGGAAAGACCCAGCTTGGTTTTTGCTGTCTGGTACAGGGCAGAAGCACCCGAGGCATGGGACGTGTTTATCAATAAAGAAGCAATATAGATAAAAACAGGTTCTGTGCCTATTTCAGCATGTGCTTCCATGGAGGAGCCAAGCTTCCCCTTTTTCTTTCCCTAACGATCAACAAACATGAGAACAGATGGTTTACAATTATTTTTGGAAAGTGAGTGGGCCACATGGAAGCCTGTGCGCAGCCAGGGAGCAGGTGGAGCCTGCAGGTGGAGCCAACTGGGTGACCTTCCCCATCTGCTCAACTGCTGGCCCCTCACTTCTCCCACAGACCTGCAGCCCAGTCATGGCTAGAGCACATGAATTTACACTTGTATTCCAGTTAAAATATTCATTCTTGAGCCTGGGTTTGCAAAGTACCATCCAAACCAGACTGTAACCATGTCCTGGTATCTCCTGGAGGTCGTGCTCAACCTGGCTAAGTTGTACATGAAACATCTTAAGCCAATGAAACAGAGGGGAAGAAACAGACACAAAGCTTCAGACCTTCCAGTGATCTGAGCTCCAAGCCTGGGGGACTGTCCACTAGCAGACTGGACACTCACTGAAGCTCCAGCAACTGGGGAGCCCTGATATCTCCCTGACCTCATCCAGCAGTTTTCTCTAATAAATATCTGTTGTTTTAAGCAGCTATATTTGGGAGTAGTTTTACTGCACTAACTAGTACACCAACTTTATCCAGGAAATATGTTCTTTAATGTCCAAACACCCTAACATTTGACGTGTGCAACCCTGACATGTATTTCTGAGGGGGAGCAGCTCCCACACCTGTCTGGGCACAGGGACAGCCTGGGAGGCCCATCTTCACTTGACCCCACCAGCCACTAAGTCCTGCTGGGTTTGAGGCCCTGACATCTTCCCCTCTCACCTTGTCTGTCCCTGGGAACTCATCGCCCACGTCAGCAATGGTAGCAGCTGACTGGGTCTCATGTTGTGGGGGTACTTGCCCCAACACCAAGGTTTGAGGGAGACAGATTTATTGATAAAGAGGAGAGGAATCCTGGGTGGGACGAAACTCCAGGAAGATCTCATAGTTGGTAAACCCCAAAGCATGTAAACTTCTAGGTAACTCAAAGGTATGCTGCAGAAACCCCCCAGAAGCATTATTTCCAGACCATGCAGCAGGCGACCTCCTGCTTAAGGGTCCCCTTCCATTCTACTCAATGCCTCTGTACACAGGCACTGACCTCTGTTAGTGGGCCAGTCATCCTCACTGTACTAACTTAAAATAGTCAAACCTTAGGCAAAACAACAGTAACTCCAGGATTTACTTTAGAAAAGTATGTTCTAAAATAGGCTCATGGGTTGTGTGGCAGTGGTGGTTTGCAGGGCCCTGTGGCTGTTAACAGCGAGGGGGGTTTTAGTCCCTGCCAGGCGTTCTCATCACAACCCCAGGCAGGGGCACCCTGGGAGGCCAGCGGCTGAGGAAAGACTGGAGCCCAACCTACTCAGCTCCCTCCACCCTGTCAGGGGATGGCAATCACTGGCCTGGATGCTCACCCCATGACATCCTCTGAGACTCCTGGCAGAGACCAGGAGACAGGAGGCCTGTCTTTGTTACTTCCTGTGCTGTGAGAAGCAGGGCCTCCCCCTGCCCAGGGTGACGGGCACCTGCCAGACCCCCAGTCTGCCCTCAGTGCTTCTTACTGAACCCTGTCCTTAGAGATTAACATTTTTCATTGTTAGAATTTCCATTTGGCACTTTTGAAAATCCGCCTGTTATTTTTTCATAATGTCCTGTTCTTGTCTAATAGGTTCTATTCCTTTGTCTCTTTGAACATTTTAAGTCTATTAATTTAAAAACCTCTCATGGCCAGGCATAGTAACTCACACCTGTAATCCTCGTACTCTGGGAGGCCAAGGCGGGTAGATCACTTGAGCTAAGGATCTTGAGAACAGCCTGAGCAATTATGAGACCCTGTCTCTACTAAAAATAGAAAAACTGGCAAGAGGATTGCTTGAGCCCACAAGCTTGAGGTTGCTGTGAGCTATGACATCATGGCACTCTAGGCTGGGCACCACTCAGTCTCAAAAAGTAAATAAGTAAAAACAACTTATGTTTTCTGTAGTCCTTGGAACATGTATTCAGCGCTGACCCATGGGTGGCATTTCTTTCTTTCCTGTGATTTGTTCTGCCTGTGATCTCATTTCTGGCAAGGGCTGGCCCAAGAGCCACCCACCTTGGACCCATGGGAAGACGAAGGGTGGGACTGGGTGATACATACTTAAATAAAGATGAAAGACAAGCAGATGTCCAATCATAATGATGTTGCCTATGACCAGCACTACTGATGCCACTAGGATGAACAGTATCACCCCTGTGTTGACCAACACAGGAAAGTAAGGCAGGAACAGCGGCCACATTTTGGAATCCTGGAAAACTGTGGAGACAGGGGCACAGGTTTGTCCCTCCCCTGCTGGCATGGCAGTTCTCACATCAGCCGAAGGAGCCGCCACCCTCCCCCACTCCACGTGCCACCCACTCTGGGGTCCTGCCCTTCCACTCTCTCCTTGCACCAGGGATGTGGGGATAGTTTTAGGATCATGACTCCTTGTGGAAGAAAGGAGTGCATGTGGGGAAGAAATGCATGTGGGGCATGGTTGTGGCCCCGGGCTTGAGGGCAGGGCTCACAGGGGAGTGGGTCCTTCATAAAGTGTTTCAGGAGCATCTGAGGGCACTGGGGGTCACATTCCACTTTTCCCAGTGGGCAGAGGAAGGACCTTCCACACAGACTGAGCAAAGCTCAGTCTTTCTTTTTCTTTCTTTCTTTTTTTTTGAGACAGTCTCACTTTGTCACCCTTGGTAAAGTGGTGACACCTCGCTGTGGTGTCATAGCTCACAGCAACCTCAAACTCTTGGGCTTAAGCCATCCTCTTGTCTCAGCCTCCCAAGTAGCTGGGACTACAGGTGCCCACCACAATGTCCAGCTATTTTTAGAGACAGGGTCTTGCTCTTGTTCAGACTGGTCTTGAACTCCTGAGCTCAAGTGATCCACCTGCCTCGGCCTCCCAGAGTGCTGGGATTATAGGTGTGAGCCACTGTACCCAGCCTGCAAAACTTAATCTTGAAAGAACATTGTGCCACCCTGGCTCTGGGAATGTTCTGGAATGTGTGATGTGATGGCCCTCCCCCTCCTGCCATATGGACCAGGCACAAATGCCCCACAGAAACCAGGCCTAGGGCTGGGACACAAGAGAGGTGGCTGTGATCTGATCCCAAGGGCTGCTCCTCCTCAGGGCTTCCAGATCTGTGTCCTGTGGAGTCATGACAAGTGACCATGCTCTAGGTAGGACTTCAGTGGGGTCTCAGGGCCACCTCCCTCTAGAGCAGTGGTTCTCAACCTATGGGTCACAACCTCTTTGGGGGCTAAACGACCCTTTCACAGGGGTCACCTAAGACTATCTTGCATGTCAGATATTTACATTACGATTCATAACAGTAGCAAAATTAGTTATGAAGTAGCAAGGAAAATAATTTTATGGTTGGGGGTCACAACATGGTGATGTATTAAAGGAACTGTATTAAAGGTCACGGCATTAGGAAGGTTGAGAACCACTAGAGTCCAGAGGCTCAGAGGAGGCTCCTCCTGCCTTTCCCAGCTCCTGGGCTTGTGGCTGTTATCACTCCAGTCTCTGCCTCCATCTCCATGTGGCTTCTCTTATGAGAACACTTGTCATTGGGCTTGGGTCCTCCCAGATAATCCAGCATGATCTCAAGAGCCTTAATCACATTTGCAAAGACCTCTTTCCATAAGGGAACAGTTACCAGGGTCAGGAGACCCCTTTAGAGGCTAAATTAAGCCGGGCACATCTCTCCTTCTACTGATGCAGAGGTGGGCTCCCCAGGACCGGGTACCTGCCCCACTCTGGCTCTCTCAGTAGAGCTCCATCAAGCTGCCCCCTCCACTGTCCCCTCTGCAGACAGCCCCTTTGGAAGCAACACAGCCTCTTGGTGCAGAAACCTGCAGAGGCCCAGGCAGGGGGAGCACGCCAGGCCCTGCTGGCTCCCACCTGCTTCTGCCCCCTTGCTGACTCCCAGACTCAATCCTCTTGCCCCAGAAGCTGGCTGGAGGGGCAGAGAGGCCGAGTGTGGACATGGAAGCCCCAGACACAGCAGTGGCATACCTAATAATCCTGCGTCCTTAAGGAGCCCGTGCGAGTCGATGAGAAATCGAATAAAGAAATAAAGTTGGACAGCTAACACACAGACCAGGCCGACCGAGGCTGAGGTCACGGAGCTGAAGAAGAACCTGAGGGGAAAGGCAGAGGCTGAGGCCTGGGCATGTGAGCCCACCCAAGGTTGGACAGACACCCTATGGCCATGCGTGGAGAGAGGGGGCCTGCAGGGGCCCCAATACCCTCTGGCCTACCCTGCCTGCTCTGTGCCCTGCCTCTGACCGCTCCCTTCAATTCCTCTGGGCAGATGCCCTCAGACCACCGTTGGTCACTCCACAATTTCACATGGTTGCAAATGCAGTCCCATTTGACCTCACAAAGAGGCTGTGGAGAACCAGTCTTTTCTCACAAGCAGGGAAACAGAGGCTCACAGATACCACCATGCCAGGTCAACCCAGCCAGCTGATGTGGCCAGCCCAGGGTCCAGGCAGCACCTATGGCCTCTGCCTGCACTTCTCATTCCCCACTGTGCTCAGACTAGGGTCCCCTCTTCATTAGGCTAGAGGAACTCTGGCCTAAAGGGGGTCCAGCGACTGAACCTCATGAAACCAGCACAGTCTGTGAGCATGTGTGGGGGTCTCCTGGTGCCACCCTGAATCTAAGGGCACTGAAACCAGAGAGGGTGCTACCGGGAGGGTGTGCTGTCAGCACCTATCATCTCTGTGCCCAGAGGGCATTCAGGCCAAGCAAGGCCTTGAGAAACTTGACCCTTTCCAAAGCTCGAGTGCACATTTGTGCCAGAAACAAAGTCACATGCTGTAGACAGTCCAAAATCCTAATGCCCACACTCTTGTCTTCAGTCAAAAGGCACAGAGAATGATCTATCCATCCAACCAGAAAAAAAAAAAAAAATCCAGGTAGTAATTCTGGGAATGTATTTCCACTAAGATGCCTCCCTTAGTCTTTCCGCCATGACACTATATCTTAGAAAGTATTCCTTTAACGTTTTCCAATGTATTTTGTTCAACTAAAATTTAGTTGATCCCATTATTTTTTTCTAGAACTGAACTTCTTAAAATTCCTTTGCACATATTCCCACGCGGAGGAGGAGGTGTCCTGAGGGCCACTGCTGCCCAGCCCTACCATCGCCCTCTGCAGGCGTGTTCTGGGCAGGCCCATGACGGATTACTCAGGATTGGCTCTGGCAGGACCTGGCATGCTCTAGGGTTACTCCACGAACGTGTCAGAGCCAAACAAGGAGACCAGGGGGAGAGAACACTGAGTTTGGCCTCCCGTCCATGGCCCCGTCTGCCCTCTCACCCATGAGGACCCCATGCCCACAGACCCCTCCCTCCTAGTGACCCCGACGTGGACTTTGGGGGCCGTCTTCATCCACTCTGTCCTCACCAGTAATTCCTGGAACCAATGCAGTTGTTGAGCCATTTGCAGTGGTGGTCAAAGTCGGTCACACATTTATTACAAGCACTGCAGTGTTTGGCTGTCTCGCTCCTGGGAGGGAGAATTGGGGAGGACCTGTTCATGGCTGGAAGAGGGTCAAAACCCCAGGTTCAGGACTGGAGTACTGCAGGGGCCAGCACATGTGGCATGGGAAGGGGGTATCTGACAGGGAACAGGAGCCCAAGGCCAGGGAAAGGGCAGCAAGGCCTACCAGGGAGCTGCAGAGGGCCCTGAAGGGAAACCCTGAGCCTTCTTGTGACCAGCTATGCATGGGGTGAGGCCCTAGAGGCTATACCTGCCCCACAAGGTGGCTTGGACCCTACCCTGTGCCTCACACAGCCCTGCAACTCCGGAGACCCTGAACAGTTACCACTTGCCCTCTTCCTGAGGGTGGGAGGCAGGAAGCTCATCTTGGAAACTCTAAGAATAATAGCCCTCTCTTGCCCCTGAACCGCAGGTCAGGGACTGAGAACAGAGGGTGTCTAAGGGCCCGGGCTTTGCACCTACCCAGGCCACTTGTGTGGGAACACAGAGCCCTGGAGCCTGGACCTCCCTCTGACGGGCACAGCACTAGCACCCACCTCCCAGGGCAGAGCCAAGGGCTCCCCACAACAGGCCCCACAGCATGTCAGGCTATCCCTAAGAGGCACTCCCCACTCTGGAGTTGACCACCAAACCCAGGGCTCAACATGGGGGCACTCACACGGTGACTTCACAGAGGTGACAATACTGATTCTGAATGACGTGCTCATGCTTTGATCTGTCGAAAGTGGGTAGTAGGTCCAGGTAGTTCTTCTTGTACCGCACATTAGCCTCAGCTGGATCAATGGTAGCAGCAATCAAGTTGGTGACCAGATGGAAAAGGAAAAGTCCTCCAATCACCTGGTGGAGGGGTGTTAAGGAAGAACACAGCCTTGGGGCCAGTCACATGTGCAAGGTGTCCACTTGAGGTCCCAGGGCCCAGAACTGGTGAGGCAGCCTAGCATTGCTGCACAGCCCGGGCCACTGGTCAGCACTGCCACAGACAGGGGCATTGCGCACCCAGCCCAGCCTCACATACCACCACAGAGTGTGGTTCAGCTGGGTTCAGCCCACGCAGCGAGCCCAGAAACTCCTCATATGGCTGGGACAGCTAAAAAGGACGCCCTGGCCATAGTCAGCTGAACACCCAGTGTGCTCTCCCAATGTATATGGCCGGATGAGCCAGGACAGGCCCTGCAGGGTGTTGTGGGCTCCTTGATTCCAGGGCTATGGCCCTAGGGTGAGAAGAAAAGGAGCAGGGAAGGCGGCACAGAAACTGAAAGCCCCAACCCCATCAGCCTACACAATGAAGGGGCTCAGGTTCTCAGGGTCCCTGAACTCTCTCTTGAGGTTCCTCAGACTCTCTCTCAAGAATCTTCAGACTCTTTCCCTGAACCCCTGGGATGTCCAGCCTGGCTCAAGTGGCCATATGCTAAAAGGCCATATCCTGGAGCCCAGAGACAGATGTAAAGAGGTAAAACCAAGCCTTGGTACCCCTTCTTCCCCTCCAGCCTTCCCCTACACACCTACCCACCTGGAACCTGGAGAGGGGTAAAAAGTCAGGGCCACATGTCACCCTGGCCTTCCCTAAGCCAGGAGACTCTGCAGGGCCCCTCTGCAGTGTGGCCCTGGCTGGCACTGGAGCCCAGGGTGCTCCTCCATTACCAGAGTGAAGGCTACTGGTTGTGTGCCAAGGGCTCTGCAGGGGTTTTAAGCAGGAGGACCTGGAGAGAGCATTGCTGTCAATCTTGACCGAAGCCCTTCCCCTCCAGGTCCTTCTCATGCCCATGCTGTGATGATTCTGCTGCTATTGGGTCTTGCATTTACCAGCCTGGCCTGTAGTGCTTGGCCTTGTCCTACAGCTACCCCAGGCTGTGGGCCTTGGTTTTTGTGCAGGTGCCTTCTCCACTCAGGGCCTCATAAGTGATGAGGAAGGAGCCTGCAAGGAGCTAGTTCCAACCCAGACCAGGCACATGCTGTGCACTGCCCTAGCAGAACAAGTCCTATGCATCCTGACTCTTCCAGGCTCCAAGTATGGGCCCAGTGCCACATGAAGGATGTGGGTCCCCTCCAATCTCTGTCCCATGGTGCTGTGGATCTATGAACCAGACTGACATGGAGGTTCTCACAAGGGTTAGGGCTGGACACAGCTGCACCCCAGCACACAGGTCCCTGTGCACCCACTCCCCTGAGGCTGAGCTGAGGAATTCACACTGTTTAGTTACCAGGGAAACAGGGAACACATCTAGAGCCTCAGGACAATAGGGTGACAGCAAGGACCATGAGCTGGGTGGAGGGGCCAGGGGAAGTAGTACCAGGGGCTGGATGGGGCCTCTGTGGGGCAGAAGGTAAAGCTGAGCCTGAAAGCACCAGAGCCCTTAACCACCACATCCTGCAACATCCTCAACAAGTGGGATGGCAGCTCTCTGGAACCACCTGGGAAACTCTGGGGGCAAGGCCCCTAAGCCCTGTGTCCCAAAGCAGCAGTACTAAGGATGACCATCAGGTGGGTTGTCCTGAACCTGAACTACTAGACAGACCTGGCAGAGTGGCCCGCAGCCCATTTTCTGATCCTGCCCCCAAACCTGCAGATGCCAAGGCCAGGAGGCCACACTGAACGTGTTCACCTAGGAACAAAGGGGTTCAACATTCAAGGGGACCCCTGAAGTTCCAGGGCAGACACTCTACTTCCATAGCACCTCTGGAGCACAACCTTTTCCACACAAGAACAAAGTTGATGCACTTCATCACCATGTACCCATGCACCCTGCTTGCCCAGCTCCATGAGCTACCCTGCACACAATGTGGTTCATCCCCTTGTGACAACCACCAGCCACAGCAATTATGTGGGTGACTCAGCTACTCCACTTGTCATGCACTTGGGCAACCCTTTCTGAGCACAAGGGGCCAGGAGTACAGGTGGTGGCAGCACAACGCTTCGAGTTTCTCTTTTACTTTCACATTCAATTTTGTATCAAGAGTGAGCATAAAAGGTGAAAGCAACAGCATGGGCATCTCCCTTTTGTCAACAAGGCCGCCTGCCCCTCTGCAAGTTTCAGTCTGGGAGCTGGTGTGAGAAGCCCAGCTGCACTGAATGTTCCCTAGCAACAATCTGTGTTTAGTAAATAACGTGAAGCCAGTCAAGGATACACAACCTCCGTGATGCCATTAACCTTACTGTCCCACTTGGCAGGAGGAGCAGAGAGTCAAGCAGCGTCCTCCCCAGGGACAGCCAAGTCACTGACCTGTAGGACAGACTCTGTGACTGAACTCAGGGGTTCAACACTGGTCATGGCACTGAACACAGGGTTTCTCTAGATGCTCACCACAAACTCTCCAACCAGCTGCCAAGTTCACACTGCCTTAGGCCACAACACAGAATCCCCAGGGAAGAGCTTTCTCTTGATTAAATGAAGTTACGTTAGATTCCAACCCCTTCCCTAAGACTGGCCCTACTATCAGAGTTGAGCCTGAAGCCCTTGCAGGAGAATATACAGGTGCGGGTGTCCAGTCTGCTGAGGAAAGGGCCAGCACCAGGTGGCTGAGAGGCACTTGAGCTCCTGAGCCTCACAGGCTTCTCCTGCCTTTGCCCCTGATCCTGTACCCTGACCTCCCTCAGGGACTAGGGCCACGGCCGCAGGGCCTGGTAGTCACTTCCCTCCAGGCACCAATGACGATGGCACCCCCGGTGACTCAGCAGGAGGGGCAGCTCTGAGTGTGCACAGGCCTGTCCAGGCCAGATGGAGAAGACCCCAGAGGCCAAAACAAGACAGAAGCAATGGACTAAAGAGCCAAGTGCTGGTGTTATAGCCCCCACTCGTGAATGTGGATTCACGTGGAATAGGGCTCAGGAAGGGTCTTTGGGTTGGACCCTGTCCAATTACTCATGTCCTTATAAGGAGGCGAGTTCCCACAACAAGGTGAGGCCTGGGGTGGCGGGGGGACCTGCCTGTGCCATAAGAGAGTCCAGTCAGTCTCCTCCCAGCACCTCCACTCCAGCATGTGTAGTGCTGTGCAAGCAGCCAGGGTAGCTTCTAAATCTGACATGGCTGCACAAGTCCACAGCACTGATTCAGACAAGGACTGCGATGGGGGCATACTTCTACGTAGTCCCAAAGTCTGCCAGCAGATGCCCCTGGGAATATCATATCCCCTGCAGGCCTGGCCTCCTGACAACATGAGACATGCCAACATAGCTGGGCAGAGGGGCTACGCCGAGTTCCTGCAGCCTCTGCCCAGCCTCAGACAGAATCACATGCTATAGGGCAAGGCATGGGGGAGGTGGGTGAGTGCTGCACTGGACTGGAAAGACCCAGAGGCTCACAGCATACAAAGCCTGAACTTCTGACCAGATTCTTGATTTGTCACTTTGGAGATTGCTGAAGAAATGTGAAATGGAGGCCCAGGAAACTGTGTACTCACAGTGAGGCAGGAGGAACAAGGGATACCGCATCAGAGCAGCTCTGCTGGGGCTGGGAGAAACTGGATTCATTATCAAAAACCTTCCCACAAAGGAACTGTGAGGAAAATAATAGCCAAATCTAGAGTGGAAACATTCACTTGTCAAATGTCCTGGTTTCTCTGACCAATCAAAGGTGGGAGCAAAGGAGAATGTGGGAGTCC
>NW_003852621.1:448517-475835 GCF_000181295.1 Otolemur garnettii
AAAAAAAAAAAAAAAGAAAATTGGGGAAGTGGCAATATAGATATCAAAGAATATTTGATATTAAGAAGTTGTCACATAATTTTTCAGTGAGATAAAATAGTATAGTGGCTATAAAAATAATATCCCTTGTTGGACACAAACTGGGGCATTTCCAGGTGAAATCTCACGATGTATGAGATTCTTAGAGTTACTCCAGTATACATGTGGGTGAGATAAAACAAGATCGGCAATACCTTTTTTTTTTTTTTGCAGTTTTTGGCTGGGGCTGGGTTTGAACCTACCACCTCTGGTATATGGGGCCGGCGCCCTACTCCTTTGAGCCACAGGTGCCACCCATGATTGGCAATCTTAATTGTTGAAGTGGGGTGACTAGTACTTGAAGTTCATTTTATTATACTCTACATTTGTTGAAAGCTGAAAGATACCACAGTCACAAGTTTAAGGACAAAGAACATCTACCTTGTAGGTTGCTGAGGCACCGAGGGACGGTACACATCCCACCAAGTAGAAGGTGAAGGTCTCGCTGTGCCACCTCCCTGCCTGTGCCCGGCCATCGACACCCACCTGGCTCTCCACTCACCACAGCCCTGCAGAGGGAGCCTCTGCCCTGGACCACGAGGCACAGCTGTAAACTGTGAGCCTCTGCCCTGGACCACGAGGCACAGCTGTAAACTGTGAGCCTCTGCCGGGACCACGAGGCACAGCTGTAAACTGTGAGCCTCTGCCGGGACCACAAGGCACAGCTGTAAACCGCTTCCTTGTGGAGAGGAAGGCTCTAGTGAGGAGTAAAGCATCCTACTTTTAGAAACATGATTCCAGTGCCCATGAGCATCAAACACAGGCTAGTTCTCAGCAGATCAGTGATGTGGCAGTGACCCTCGGGGTCCCAGGTTTCCCATCAACTGTCACAGTCACCTGCGTGTGGCTCACACCCCCCTGACCAGACTAACCTAGAAGACCAGAGCGGATGCAGGGCCTCTCCACCATCTTCTGGGCCTGGTGTCCTAACTGGCCAGTTGTAACTTATCCACAAGCAGAGCCCCCAGGAGGAATTCAAATGTGAAATCTCCACATTGCCATGAGCTGGCCATGTGAGAGCTGACTGGACAGCCCTGCCGTGTCTGGGAATAGATTCCACACAAGGCAGAGGCTCAGGTGGGTGAACACATCAGCTGTATATGGTAAAGCCTTCAGCATTTTGTAAAAAGCCCTTTCTTAGTAGAACTTGCCATTATTTCCTGGGCAACACAAATTGATCTTCAGTGCATTGCGGGAAGAGTGGAAGTGATCCAAGCCTGCAGCCTCTTCCTACTGCTCAGGAGCCCTTGCCCTCCACTCCTCTCACCCCTTCTGTCACCTCATGTCTGTCGCACTCTCCCTTCATCAATGTAGGGGCCGGATGAGCTCCACATAGTCAGTGCTGAGCCTTCTCACTAGGACCCAGAGCACTGAGTGGCAAGAGCACCAGGGGCAGGCAGGGGCACCTGCCACCAGAGAGGGATGGTCCACGTCAGGACAGGACCAGGGATGGCCATTGCCAGGGGCTCCAGAGCAACTGTACTGGAGGAGGCAGGAGGGCCTGTGGAGCCGTGCCCAGTGAAAAGGATACAACATAAGCTGAAAGCTGCCAATCTACGTGAAGAAAAGGAATAAATATTCCAAAAGTTGTCACTGCCAGGATAAGAAAATCAGCCCAGGATGCAAACTGATAGATGTGCAGGGGCCGGGACCAGCCATTGACTCTGGGGATGGGGCGCAGAAATCTCAGCTTTGCTGCAGCCCGGGCCCGCAGTGCAGCAGAGATCTGTACTGAGGGCCTTGATGGGGCCCGCACTGGAGCTGCGGCCACGGCTGAGGATGGGGCCCACACTGGGGCTGGGGCCATGGCTGGTGATGGGGCCATGGCCGAGGATGGAGCCAGTGATGGGGCCACAGCCGGTGATGGGGCCATGGCCTGGGCTGGAGGCGAGGCCACGGCCGGACCCGGGCCCAGGCCTCCTGGGACAACCTGTCTGAGGCCCCTGACACAGCAGTCCATCTGTAAGACAAAGAAATGGGAGAAGGGTGCCCTTGTCAGCCCTGGATGGATAGCAGGGGTAGACCACGGCACCCAACACCCTTGTCAGGGAGTCCCTGGGACAGATCCACTACTCAGGCCCAGGGCAGAGGTCAGTGCTACAACCTTGCCCAGGCCACTTCAGCAGGGCCAAGGGGGGTGGGGTTTTAGGCAGAGGGTTCTGTACAATCACCCAGACCACAGCAAGGGAAATCAGCTCTCCATGGAGGTGGATGGTCCCTGGGGGCTGAGGAACCCCCAAGAGTCCAGCTACCCACAGCTGTAGCCCTTCAGTGGACCCACAGGGTTTCACGGGTCTGGGGAGGCCCCTGCCAACCACATGCAGCAGTGACTAGGGGGTCATTCACAAAGTGCAGTGACTCATCAGAGAAAGGCCACACAGCACAGGGGGCTCACTCTGGAGAGACAGAGACCAGGCAGGAAAAGAGGCCAATCAACCCCATGTCATGGTGTGGCCACCCACCAGAAATCCTCCTGAAAACCTTTCTGCTGGTTTCCCATAAGAACAGAAGGAAGGACCACAGGTCCAGAGCATTCCCTATCACCCAGACAATGTCAAGTGGCAGGTGGACAGTGGCTTAAAGGGAACCTTCATAGCCACTTCTGGCCAGGGGTTGGGGAGCTCCTGGTGGTGGAGGAAAGGAGTTGTAGGGAGGAGAGTGGAAAATGTTTCCCAGCCGAAAACTTGAGAACACTGAAGTTGTAGGAAATTGTGTCAGGTTATGCCTTCTGCAAAGTCTTTTGCTGTCCCTTTAGAAAACTATAGAAGGCAGCGCCCATAGCTCAGGAGTAGGGCGCCGGCCACATACACCGAGGCTGGCAGGTTTAAACCCAGTCTGGGCCAGCTAAAAATAACAATAACAACTGCTGCAACAACAACAACAACAACAACAAATAGCTGGGCATTGTGGCGAGCACCTGAAGTCCCAGGTACTTGGGACTGAGGCAAGAGAATTGCTTGAGCCCAAGAATTTGAGGTTGCTGTGAGCTGTGATGCCACAGCACTCTACCCAGGGTGACACAGTAAGACTGTCTCAAAGAAAGAAAAAATAGAAAACTACAGAAGATGAAGTTGACATTATGAATAAAGTTATTTCAGGAATGGACAGAGATGCTGGGAAATATCCAGAATTCTTTTCCTGTGAGTCACATTTCAGCTGCTGGGCATGGCCTGTGATCATTCCTCCCTATTTCTCTGGATGAGACTCCAGGTATACACAGGGCCACAGGCCCTGGGAGTTATTGAGGTTCAACAAGAATGTCCTGGGACACTTGAGTACCACAGTTATGATATAGACCAAGAGGCCATGGAATGACATGGAACATAGAAAAGCAATCTGAAGTATTGAAAAACACAAACTCCTATTAAAAACAAAGTCCAAGGCCAACTAACAGAAGAAATCAAATTAGTAATCTGTGAGGTCCAATCCAGGGTTTATCACAGACCTCAGAACAGAGACAAAGGGGAATAGGATTAAGACAGAAAAGCTAAGTGACCTGGAGACACAATGTTCCTCTGTTAGGATTTCCTCGAGGAAGACAGGGAGGATGTGGGAGGAGAAAAAGAAAACTGTGAAGAAAATTTCCCTGCATGGCAACAAGGTTCAAGACTTTAGGTCTAAAATAAGTCCCAACGGCCAGAAAGGAATAACAAACCTAACCAAATGATAAAGTTGGAAAGAACAATGAAGACTTTTTTTGAGATCTGTGAATATTCAAAATATACCAATTAATCTCTTTGAAAATTCAAGGATTTACTCTATCAAATCTGAAAAATTATGCTTTGTGAACTCTGATAAAATTATAAAACTCAGTGTGCAAATTAACCTAAATTATATCAAAATTAAATCCAAATTAAAACAAAATCTAGGTAATTGTTGGTGACACAGTTGCGAGCATGTGTGTGGCCGTCTGCAGGTACAAGAACAAGCAGCACGCACTCTGCCCAAAAGAGAGGTCTGGACCCATCCTTCCACCTGCCCACTAGGGAATGGATGTGTGTCTTCACAGAATGTCCAATCAGGCTATCAGATCCAAACAGATTCGTCAAACACTAAATAATGAGAAATCTGGGGAGACAGAGAGGGCAGATGAGCTGGCCACACAGCCAGAGATCCACCCACAGCAACCGACGCAACCCCCACCCACTTGAGGGGTCTAATCCTCTCTCAGACATTTCTGCTAATAAAAGTCAAAAGTCCTTTCCACCTGGTTTGTAATATGTGCAAAATGAAAAACTTTCTAGTTTAAATTCCTATCTCTTAGGAGTCAGAACTGTTCAAAGGACCCAGGACCAAACATCTGGCTGTTGAACGAACTTGATCCCTCCTCTCTCCTGTCTCCAAGGGAGATACTGCTGTCCTTCTGGGGCAATTAAATCACAATTAAAGCAGAACCTGGTAGAGGAGCACAGGCACGCACCCCAGACATGCACCCCACACATACACCAGAGTCCACCCAGGCCTTATGATCTCCATGCTCTGCCCTGCCCACCTCCCCACAAGGGCCACCTCCTGCCTGCCCACCCAGGCCTGCACCTCTATGGGAAACCTGCCCTCCCACACTGGCCAGATCTGCATCGGGGCCCCTTCATCTATTCATCCATAAATATTTTAAAAATCCTTTCAGAATTCAATCCCAGGGAAAGGAATGTCTGTGATTCAAGATACTGAAGACTTCTAATCCCTGGTCAAGGAGTCAGTCAGTAGCATTTGCCACTGCATGGCCGGCTGATGAGATCCAACAAAGGCAGGAGGCCCTGGGGACCCACAGTCCCTTCCTGTACAGTGGGTCTCCAGGGCCTCTCACCACCACATCTGCAGACTTAAGAGCCCCCTTTTCACACTGTGTCTCACTCTCTGTAGCAGAGTGCAAAACCTGTCCCAGAAGGTCTCTGATGCAGACACCCAACCCACAGCCTGCAAGTCCCCCCTGAGAGTGTCCCTTTAGATCTCTGTCCCTCCCAGACTTCCTTGACCTATGACCCCTGCTGGGTCTCCCTGTCTCTGTGTCCCTCTGGTTCCATGTGCCCCCAGTGTCTACCCCCATCCCTGTCCATGTCCCTGTGGCTCCACATTCCCCCTGGGTCTCTCCCATCCCTGTCCATACCCCTGTGGGTCTACATCCCACCTGGGTCTCCCCCCATCCCTGTCCGTGTCCCTGGAACTCTGTGTGCCTCGAATCTTCCCCCATCAGTGTCCCTGTAATTCTGTGTGCCCCTGGCTCTCCCTCATTCCTGTGTTCCTGTGATTCCATGTCCTCCCTAGTCTACCCACCTCTGTATCCCTGTGATTCCATGTCCTTCCTCGATCTACCCATCTCTCTGTCCCTGTGACTCCATGTCCTGCCTGGGTCTACCCATCTCTGCGTCCCTGTGACTCCATGTCCTGCCTGGGTCTACCCATCTCTGCGTCCCTGTGACTCCATGTCCCTCCTCGGTCTCCCTGTCTGTGTCCCTCTGGCTCCATGTACCCCTAGGTTTCCCCATGGCCACCCGTGTCCCTGTAACTCTGTCCCCCTTAGGTTTCCCCTGTCCCTGTGTCCCCACCTAGGTGTGCCCCCATCCCCATCCGAGTTATTATAACTCTTTGTTCCCCCCTGCATCTGCCATGTCCCTGTCCGTGTCCCTGTGGCTCTATGTACCTTTGGGTCCCCCACCCTTGTGTTTGCTCATTCTCGTTCTTTTCACAAGGACCCTTCTGAGGCCACCCCTGGTCCCTGCATTCCCCGTGCTGGGGATGCCCTTCTCTGAGCCCTCAAAGAGGAGTCCTTACACTCCTGTCACTGGCCGTCTGTGGGTTGTCTCTGGTGGGTGACTTCTTCAAGGAGGCCAGAGGCTACATACCCTCTTCTGTGGCCAGAAGGAAGGTGTGAGAGGCCTCCTGCCAGTCCCCACCCACACCCGCCATGCCTCTCACCTCTAGATTGGGCCTAGACAAACAGCAACTACTAACACCTTCTCACTCAACCAGAGTCTGTTGAGAAGTGGCAGGGCCTGCTGGTCTCCGCGGCAGTTAACAGAACCCAGCCACAGAACTCAGGACACCTCACAAAGGCCTGGTGGGGGAGGGGCATGCAGGGGAGGGCGGGGCCTGGGGCAGAGGGTGTGGCTGACCTGGCTTCAGCCTCACAGTGTGTGTGCTGCTCAGGTGCTGGCTTAGCTCTGGGTGTGGGGGCTCAAGCACAGAACCCAATCACCTCTATCTCACATGGTCCCTAGTTTCAACTAGAAAACAACCACAAAAAGTTTTAATAAAAAACCATCATCAACTTGGAGGCCTTCCCTGACCTCCAGTTCCACCAGTTCATTGGGTGAGTTGATCCCAACTTTCCTCTTCATGCTCACCACCCCCCCTCCCCCGTGGCATGGTTTCCCACACCTAGCCCCTTAGGCTTCATGTGACACTTCTGGCCTTCATGTGGCAGCTCTGAGCCCCTAGCTGCCCTGGTGGGTTTCCTAACACGGACACTGTGGGATGAGTAGGGCGAGGGCTTCCCCTGTGGCCAGAGGAAATGCAGTACCCTCCTTTCTCCCCCCAGGAACTCCCTCTCTGTGGCTCAAATCTTCAGCTCAAGAAATATGTGGTTCCTGTTTGGGAGTCCAGTTACCGAGGCTGCCTTTGGTGGCATGGACACGGGGACAGGGGCAAGCCCATCAGCAGAAGTGCTTGGCTACCACAAACACATACTACCAAGGAGGTCACTGTGGCCATGGCCACATGTCCCTGCTGGGTCTCCCTGTCTCTGTGTCCATCTAGCCCCATGACCCCCACCTTAGTCTTCCCCCATCACTGTGTCCCTGTGGCTCCACGTCCCATCTGGGTCTACCCCTATCTCTGTCCATGTCCTGGTAACTGTATGCCCTGGTTCTGCCCCCATCAGTGTCTCTATAATTCTGTGTGCCCCCTTGTTCTCTCCTGTCCCTGTGTTCCAGTGACTCCATATCCTCCCTAAGTCTACCCATCTCTGTGTCCCTGTGACTCATGTTCTCCCTGGGCCTACCCATCCCTATATCCCTGTGACTCCATATCCTGCCTGGGTCTACCCATCTTTGTGTCCTGTGACTCCATGTCTTCCCTGGCTCTACCCATCCCTTTTGCCCTGTGATTCCATATTGTCCTTGGGCCTATCCATCCATTTGTCACTGTGACTCGATGTCCTACCAGGGTCCACCCATCTCTGTGTCCCTGTGATTCCACGTCCTTCCTGGGTCTACCCATCCATCTCCCCCTGTGACTCTATGTTCTCCCTGGGTCTACTCATCTCTCTGTCCCTTTGACTCCATATCTTCCCTGGGTCTACCCATCTCTGTGTAGATGAAACTTCATGTCCTCCCTGGGTCTACCCATCCCACTGTCCCAGAGACTCCATCTCCTCCCAGAGTCTACCCATTCCTGTGTCCCTGTAACTCCATGTCCTCCCTGAGTCTACCCATCCTTCTGTCCCTGTGTGTCCATGACCTCCTGGGGTCTACCTATCTGTGTGTCCCTGTCACTCCATGTCCTCCCTAGGTCTACCAACTCTGTGTCCCTGTGACTCCATGTCTTCCCTGGGTCTACCCATCTCTGTGTCCTGGTGACTCCATGTCCTCCCTGGTTCCACCCATCTCTGTGTTCCTGTGATGCCATGTCCTGCCTGGGTCTATCCATCTCTGTATCCCTGTGACTCCATGTTCTCCCTGGGTCACTCATGTCTCTGTCCCTGTGAATCCATGTGCTCCGTGGCTCTACCCATGTCTCTATCCCTGTGATTCCATGTCCTCCCTGTGTCACCCATGTCTCTGTCCCTGTGACTCCATGTCCTCCCTGTTTCTACCCACCTCTGTGTACCTGTGACTCCATGTCCTCCTTGGGTCTACTCATCTCTGTGTCCCTGAGACTCCACATCTGCCCTGGGTCTCCCCTGTCTCCCTGTTCTTATGACTCCATGTCATCCCTGGGTCTACCCATCTGTCTGTCCCTATGACTCCTCCATGTCCTCCCTAGGTCTCCCTTATCCCTGTGTCCCTGTGACTCTATGTCCTCTGAGGGTCTCCCCTGTCCCTGTGACTCCATGTCCTCCCTGGGTCTAACCATCTCTGTATCTCTTTGACTCCATGTCATCCCTGGGTCTACCCATATATCTGTCCCTGTGACTCCATGTCCTTCCTGGGTGTACCCATCTCTGTCCCTGTGATACTATGTCTTCCCTGGGTCTACCCATCTCTCTGTGCCTATGACTCCATCTTCCCCGGGTCTCTCCTGTGCCTGTGTCCCTGTGACTCCATGTCCTCCCTGGGTCTACCCATCTCTGTGTCCCTGTGACTTCATATCCTCCCTGGGTCTAACTATCACTGTACCCCTGTGCCCCTGTGACTCCATGTCCTCCCTGGGTCTCCCCTGTTTCTGTGACTCCATGTTCTCCCTGGGTCTACCCATCTCTTTGTCCCTATCACTCCATGTCTTCCTTTGTCCCTATCACTCCATGTCCTCCACCTGTGTCCCTATGACTCCATGTCCTCTGTGGGTCTACCCATCTCATTGTCCCTGTGACTCCACATCCCTCCTAGGTCTCTCTGTCCATATCCCTTTAGCTCCATGTATTCCTAGGTCTCCCCCATCCTCATCTGTGTCCCTGTAACTCTGTCCCCCTTGGGGATCCCTTGTCCCTGTGTCACCCCAGGTTTCCCTCCATCCCTAACTCTTTGTCCCCTTCCCCCGGATCTGCCATGTCCCTGTGGCTCTGTGTACCCTTGTGTCCTCCATCCTTGTCTGTTTGCTCATTCTTATTCACTTCACAAGGACCCCCCTGAGGCCACCCCAGCCTTGGGAACTGTCTGGTCCCTGCATTCCCCATGGTGGGGATGCCCTTCTCTGAGCCCTCAAAGAGAAGTCCTCACACTCCCAGTCACCGGCAGTCTGTGGGCTGTCTCTGGTGGGTGACTTCTTCAAGGAGCCCAGAGGTTACACATCCTCTTCTGTGGCCAGAAGGAAGGTATGGGAGGGACCCTGTCAGTCCCCACCCACACTCACCCCGCCTCTTTTTATTTTTTTTTTTGAGACAGAGCCTCAAGCTGTCCCCCTGGGTAGAGCTCACAGCTTACAGCAACCTCCAACTCCTGGGCTCAAGCGAGTCTCCTGCCTCAGCCTCCCAAGTAGCTGGGACCACAGGTGCCTGCCACAACGCCTGGCTATTTTTTGGTTGCAGCCATGATTGTTGTTTGGTGGGCCCGGGCTGAATTCAGACCCACCACCTTAGGTGTATGTGGCTGGCGCCTTACCCACTTGAGCCACAAGTGCCGAGCCCACCCCACCTCTTGCCAGCAAGGGTAAACACCTTCTCACTCGACACAGTCTATGGAGAAGTGGCAGAGCTTGCCAGTCTCTGTGGCAGTAACAGAACCCAGCCACAGAACTCAGGACACTACACAAAGGCCTGGTGGGGGAGGGACATGTATGGGAGGGCGGGGCCTAGAGCCAAGGGTGGGGCTGAACTAGCTTCAGCCCCCCTTAGTGGGCTGCTCAGGTGCTGGCTTAGCACTGGGTGCCGGGGCTCAAGCGCAGAACCCAATCACCTCTATCTCACATGGTCCCTAGTTTCAAGTAGAAAACTTACCACAAGAAGTTTTAATAACCATCATCAGCTTGTGGCCCTTCCTGACCCCAAGCTCCACCAGCTCAGTGGATGAGGTACCCCAACTTTCCTCTTCATTCTTGCCCACCCCCATAGCATGGTCTCTGAGACCAAGCCTCTCAGGCTTTACGCAGGACGTGGCACCTCTAGCCCAGCCCCAAGTCCTTAGCCACCCTGGTGGGTTTTCTAACAGACACTGCGTGATGAGTGGGGTGAGGGCTTCTCCTGTGACCAGAGGTTGACATCACCCTCCTTACTTCCCCAGGCCCTTCCTCTCTGTGGCTCAAATCTTCAGCACAAGAAATGTGTGGTTTCCATTTTGGAGTCCAGTTGCTGAGGCTGCCTTTGGTTGCGGGTACACGGGGACAGGGATGAGCCCGTCAGCAGGAGGGCTTGGCTACCACACATGTACCACCAAGGAAGTCACTGTGGCCAGGACCCACCCTGCTGGCTCTGCTGCTGGAGCTTGTGGTGCCTGGTGTCTTCAGGACATCTACCAGACCACAACAAGGGGCGCCAGCAGGTCACCAAGTTGCCAGGCAGCTGGCTGAGAGCCACAGGGAGGCCAGCACTGGCCGGGCCCTGCTTCCAGCCTGTGTCCTGGGGCAGGGGATTGGATGTTGCTGAGCATCAGGGCAAGGGGGTATTCTAGAAGAACTCCCTCTCCTTGGCCAGTGTAGCCTCCACCCAGATCTGCTCTGACCAGTCTCAGTACCAGAGGATAGACCCTTCCCAAGTCCCTTAACAAACTCAGAACAATTGGTAGCTCATGTGTCCCCAAAGCTGTTTTCCCCTTTCTGTCTAAATTTTACAAGGGTACATGTGAATCTTTCTAAAAGCAGAATATAAATGTCTTAACATGATATAAGAAAATGCCATGAAGGCTATGTTAACCAGTTTGGTGAAAGTATTTCAAATTGTATATAAAACCAGCACACTGTACCCCATGACTGCATTAATGCACACAGCTAGGATTTAATAAAAAAAAAAATTAAAGCAAACACCCCTGCACAAACCCTATATAAACCCACACATACTCTGTATGCACCTGCTCACACCCCAGATAAACTTGCAACATCTCATATACACTCGCACACACACCTACACACACACCCATATACATCTGTGCACCCCACAGACACCTGCTCACATCCCATATATACCTGATTACCCGATACACCTGCTCATACCCCATATACATCTGCACACCTCTCACACCCAGTATACACCTGCTCACACCCCGTATACACTTGCATATACCCCGTATATAACCGCATACATCTCATATACATTTGCACACACACCTGCACACCCCCATATTCACTTCCACACACCCCGTATACATTTGCACACTCCACACACCTACACACACCCTTTGTGTTCTGGTAACCAAGTTTCTGAGACCGAATAAGCTAAGGACAGAAATTTATTTGTCGGCATTCCAGAGACTGAGGGGTTCCAGATAAAGGCACTGGGCAGATCTGGTGGCTGCTGAGGCCTGGTCTCTGCTTCCAAGATGGCACCTGCTGCCACCCCTCACACCACAAAGGCAGAAGGGCAAGAGCAAGAACTCCCTATAAGCCTCAACCCCTTCCCAAGGGCAGAGCCTCCACCTCTTATAGACCCCTCCCCCAATCCTTCACACTGGCTGTTAAATTTCAACACCTAAACTCAGCACCCCCAGACCCCACACATCAGTAGGCCCCTCCCTCCAGGGCCTTCCTGAGGCCCCACCCACATGACAGCTGGGGCCAATAGGCAACTGCCCCAAGGCTGTGCCAGGAGGGAGCCAGTGCCAAGGAGGCATCTGTGGTGGGTCACACATGACGGGGATTCCACACAGCAGCCACCTTGCGACCACCAGGGAAGGGCGCAGGGATCGCAGAGATGCTGAGCTCAGGGAGGCCCCAACCGTTCCCACATCCCCCTCATCAGCTGTCCAATTCCCCTATGGCTCAACAGAGCCCTGAGGGCAGTGTGCCCAGAGCAGCAAGGAAGGCCAAGGGACTTGAGCTGTCCACAAGGATCACAGAGGGACCTATCGCCCCATTCTGGGAGCTCTGCTCCATTCCTGGGCCTCTGAACCTGCAGGGTCATGGCTGGCCAGGTGGCATTATGTCTGTACAGCCCGAGGTGTGGGAACTCAGCTGAGCTTCTGGGGGCTTCTGCTTTGTGGGAATTGGGAAGGGCCCCTGCTCTCTATAAACGACTCCATCTCCTGGACCAGGTGGGCCTCTCACCCCACAAAACATCAGCAGACCCTCTCTCAAGGTGCCCACCTGCTAACCTCACATTCCCTGAGCACTGAAGTCAATGGAAAGCCACTCTGCCCAGGGGGCGCCTGGGGCTGCCCTGTGCCCTGAAGGACCCCCTACTGGGCAGGGTGCAGGACCAACAGTAACACCCTGAAGGACGACCAGCCTTGGGGGCTCAGGGAAGGAGGGGTACCAGGAGCACAGGCCAGTCCAATGGGGTAGGGTGGGACTGATGCCCCCATGGCCCCAGGCAGGTAACCCCAAGCTTCCCCCCTCAAGCAGAAACAGAATCAAAAGGGGACAGGAGCCCGCAGGGACTTAGACTGTCCCCAGCACTGTCCTTTTGCTGCCTTCCTGGCCTGTAACCCCCAAGGGCAAGAGGAGCCTATGGCCCCTGGGCATGGTCTCCAGGCTCTTCCCTCCCCAAGCCAGAGCCCTCCTTATGCAGGCTCTACTCCCAGCGCTTGCCAGCTGCCTTATTGCAGAGAGAGGCTTGGGGCTGGGCGACTTATACAAAAGGATTTTACTCAGTTTGTGGTTCTGGTGGCTATAAGTTCCAGATCGGGCATCTGGTGGGACCTTGGGCTGTTTCCTCCCGAGGTGGACAGTGGAAAGGGAACTGCATGCAGTGAGATCACACAGTGCCAGAGGTGCTAAGGAAGCCACCCTGGGGGAGTAGATCCATTCCCAGGGGACGTGCAGAGGTCCGCAGCTAGCTGTGGAGGTCCACCTATGATCAGGGGGCCACACTGGAGATTAAATCCCAACATTAACTTGGTGGGTGCACAGCAAGGCAGAGCGCACTCTGATGCCCACTGTCTGATGCCACCAAACACCCAGCACAGAGGGCAGGACACTCCACATGGGCCTCAGACTCCCAGAATCCAGTCAAGAGCATAGCAGAGCACTAGGTTTTAAGAGACACAAGAACTGTTACAAGGACTGACTAGAGAACAGCACCAACACTCTCCCAAAGGGGTGCGACTTCTAAGGCCCATCCACCTGCAAAGGGCTGGACTTTAGGAAAAACAGCAGTTCCTGGAATCAGACTCTGTGGCCACTGTACATAGAGTAGGTACAGCACTCACCCCGCAGCCGCAGCTTCCACCACACTGTGAGGAAGAAAGCACTCCTGCACAGGCCAAGACTAATGAGCTTTCGCACTCAGAAGCTCATGCCTCCTGCATACAGCAGCCTTCCCCAGCCCAGCATGCACAGCCCCTGTGTGCCTCTGAAGGAGACCAGAAAGCTGCTACACCTGGGCATGCCAAGTCTATAGGAGTGGCAGGGATTCCCCAGGCGGCAAGGGCAACCTGGCCACTTAGGCCCTCCCTTGCAGACTACAGCATGTGAGGAAGATGACCTCAAAAGTGTTGAGATCAGGGCACATACAGATGTTGAGAAACAGAAACAAAAGCCATAAGCTCCCAGCCCTGGACAATGCTGCAACCTATGGCATTCCCATCACACCCTGGGTGGCCCACCACCTCTGCCTCTTCTCTTGGATGCATGCCCTACCATTCTTGTCACACCCTGTGTCATGTGCTGCCTTTGACCACTTTCTGTCCTCAAAGGATGCTCTGGGAACCGAGTAGTAGCAGCTGTGGGTAGCTAGGGATCCGAGTGCACGCACACTAGGCCTGTGTGGGTACAGCCCCCAGCAGAAGTGCTGGAGGACACGTGTGCCACCCAGCACTTTGACCCAGATGGCTACAGGGCATAGCCTGGGCCTTTTCCTCATCTCCCTGAGGGTTGGTACCTAGGGCATAAGAACCCCCAGCTGGGCTGGCCTGTGACTGATGCACAGTGTGGCCTGAGGAATGCCTCTGGTCTCTGATCAGCTTTTCTGACCACCAGAAGTCCCTTGGCTGGGGGACCACCGGCTTCCTCTGGCAGGGGCCTACCAGGCTGGTCCAAGCCTCAGGGCCAACACTAGGAGCGGCCTGAGCCTGGGGGCCTGTGGAAGGTACACGTCACACCCAGGCCCATGCTGATGCGAGCTATACCACATCACAGGATCCCAGGGATATACTGAAGGCAAGAAAGGACTGTTACTGCCAGTGATAGGGAGTGGTGACTGCCAACGGGCAGAAGTTCCCCTCCAGGGTGGTGACAGTGCTCTGGAACCTGAAAGAGGTGGTGACTGCCATCAAGGAAATGACAGGGGACTGAATGCTTTGAAAAAAAAAATCAATGATTAATTTTATGTTATGTAAATTTTACCAAAACAGAATCTTTTTTGAAAAACAGAGGCCCCAGGTCAGATGGCTCTTTCTTCTTCCACACTTAGAAAGCAAGGTGGGCAAGGTGCCAAGTTCCTGGAGGCCCTTGCCTGGGAAGCCAGCAGCTGCATCTGCCCTCAGGGTGGGGTTTAGGAACAACCAGGTCCAGCGGAGACCTCTCGCTCCAGGAGGCCTGGGATAGCAGGTCACCCACCCATCCAAACATCCTAAGTTGAGGGCCTAATGGCTCCTGCACATCATGTTCACGCTATCTCTGCCTGACTTGGAAAATGTAGCCACGCACCAGCGAAGGAGGTTCCAGGAAGCAGACGCTGCACTGTCCTTCGGAGTTCACCTGATATTGGAAGCATCTGTCCTATACCCACGAAGCCTCAACCTTTGGAGTCCTTGGGAGCAAAGTGTGCCTCCCCCAGACACCAACACCCCAGCCCTGTGGCTCTGCTGTGGAGCTCATCTCTGGGCCACCAGGAGGTCATGGTCCTGCTAGTCTGACACTTACCCAACCCTAAGCTCCTTTCAGCTCTTATCAGCCATAGCAGCTGCTCCAGCCACAACCATTCCCCAGGAAGGCTGGGCTCCAATGTGTGCTTTTTTTGGAGGGCCTTGTGTCTACACAGAGGCAGGGCCCCAACTGCCAGCACAGGCCAGCTCAGACATCACCATGGGTGAGAACTGGGCTGGATGACCAGGAAAAAGGGACACCATCAAGTGGCATGACAAAGGCTTTGACAAAGAAGTCCCTAGGGAGGGCCCTTCATGGGTTAGAAACAACTGATGCCCTTGAGCTCTGCACGAAGCTCTAATGAAATCCATCTTTACAGAGCTCTGCCCATACTCACAGGCATCTGTCAACCCATCTAGTTATAAAGAATGTACAGACACTGAGTGCTTCATTATAACCTGCAGACAGTTCACTCTTTTCCGGCAAAACACGCTCTTTCCTCAGGCACATCCATTACATAGAAAGAGGGATGCTGCCCTCATCCCTGGCCCATCCCATGTGCTCCCCAAGGGCTATGGAAAACGTGGGCTTCTGACAGGAGCACACAGGACAGATAGTGAGCCCAGAACCAGGAGAACAGCGGGGCAGAGACAGGTGAGCCACACCAGGATATTCAGAATAGACCACACTGGGCTCCAGAGTCTGATCACACATCCTCCACGTATTACTGTCACTATTCAGGATCCGTGGGCCTGTGCACAGTGATACCGTCTCTCGGCTGATGTGACGGTATAGATGGCTCACACCTCCTTGGCTGCTTCCCATGGGCCAAAGGGGACAAGATAAAAGTCTTCATTAAAAACTCTGCATACGCAAATTAAAGCTTAAAAAAGGAAACAAAACAATTAAAAACTACATACGAGGCTAGTTCTTTGTCGAGACTGCAGGCTCTGGAGACTGAAGAAATTCATATGGATCATGCGTCACATCTGGTTGGTCCCCAACACTGAGGCGAGAAGGGCTTCCTGTAATTTTGAGAAAAAACACAGAGTTCAGCATACACAACAAATCTGTAAGGCAGGGCTCATGAAACCAAAGATGTCTGTCCACATGGCCTGTGGTCAGCAAAACCAGGACTCAGACAAGCTTACAGGACATAGGTGCTTTTCACTGGTCCCAGCACCCACAGAGGGATGTGAGCCCTGTAGCAAGGGTAGCACAGCCAGTGCTCTCACAGGAGAGAAAGCTCCCAGTCCGAGAGCCCCTCAGACAAATATCAGGCCCCCAGCAACTCCTGTGTCACCCGAGGGTCACTGGGACAACAGGGTCCTCAGATTGCACACTGACCCACGGCCACCCAGAGTCTGGTACTCCAGGCTCTATTGGTTAACAGGAGGGAAAATAGTGTTCTTCAGGGGGCTCCAGCTAAGTCTCTGATGAAAGAATGGTTTCATGTTCACACACGAGGACTCAAAGGACACCCAGTGTTGGCACATTGGAGGAGCCACGCAGCAAACACCTGGTACCCATGTGCTGTGACTGAAACACTCCAGCCAGGGGTCTCTCTGCACTGTTTCTCCTTAGACATGGAGCCCCTGTACGAAGGCCACATGCTCCCCTGAGAGAAGCACTAGAAATGGGAGCCACAAAGGCTGAGGTGCCTGATAGAGGTCAGGGTGGAAGACCTGGCAAGACAATTGTGGGGACTGGTCAACCGGAAGCAAATATGCCCAGATCTAGCTCAGGGTGGGGCTGGGTCATCTCTATGGCTCTGGCCTTGCACCAGAGGAGTGGCGGGGACAGGCAGATGTGTGAGAACACAGCAAGGACTAAGAGCCACGGCTCTGCTGTGAGCCCTGCACATTGGACCACCCTACCCAGGTGGTGTTGCTCCCTCTCGGAGGCATTGGACAGGGAGCTGAGGTTGGACGACGGCCGGGAGCCACCCCGCTCTGCCTGGGCCTCGTGCAGGTCTTGCAGGAGCTTGGTAGTCTCATCCAAGGACAAGTGGGTGTCATCATGGTCCAGCTCCTTCTTCACCTTCCCTGTGCACAAAGATGACCTGATGTCAGCAGGGCACAGGCACCCCCGGGCTACCAGAGGGAAGGAGCCATGGAGGAGCAGCCTTGACAGTCTCGACGAGCACATGGCAGACAGGGCCACGAGTGTGGAGGCTAGCAAAGTGCCACACAAGATGGCTCGGCGCCTGTGGCTCAAGCGGCTAAGGCGCCAGCCACATACAACTAAGGTGGCAGGTTCGAATCCAGCCCAGGCCCAAACAACAATAATGGCTGCAACCAAAAAACAGCCGGGCATTGTGGCGAGCGCCTGTGGGCCCAGCTACTTGGGAGGCTGAGGCAGGAGACTCCCTTGAGCCCAGGAGTTGGAGGTTGCTGTTAGCAGTGAAGCCATGGCACTCTACCCAGGGGGACAGCTTGAGGCTCTGTCTTAGAAAAAAAAAAAAAAAGTGCCACACAAGAGACCCAGCTCCACACAAATCTAAGTCACCTCGTATATACAATGTGGAGAGCTCTGGTTGTGACCAGGGATAGGAGTGGTGTTGGTCTCCTGTCCTCAGTATGAGGAAGGTGGACAGTGGACAAAGTGTGCTGGAGAAGCCTGCAGGTGCTGGGACAACCTGGCAGGGCCCAGCTGGGACCTGGAAAAGATAGTCCCCAGACTGCTCCAGACTGGCTGCTGGATGCACCAAGAGCTCACAGGTCTCTTGTAGCTGGGGCCCACCTCTGTCCTACACCCAGGTCACTCTGACCCACCCTCACGATGCCTGCAGAGGGTGCAGTGGACTCTAAGCCACTGAACATACTCAGGCCACCAAGATTCAAAGGTACGTAACTGAATCCACCATCCGATGGCATCTGGTAAAAACAATTATCAGGCACACAAAGCAGCAAGAAAACATGGTCCAAAACCCAAAGAAGTAAACAGCAGACTAGAGTCATCTCCATGTGTGCCCAAAAGCAGAGACCGGACCAGTTGTAGTGAAAAACAGAAGATACTAGAAAAGCAAATGGAGCTTCCAGAGATGGAAAGGGTAAAGGCTGTGACAACGAGGAGGAAGGGGACACAGGGCCCTGGGGCCACACACGGACTCACAAGTCCCAGGAAGGAAAAGGGTGAGATAGTGAGTGCTGAGTGAAGTGCAGCCCAAAATTTCCATATTTGATGAAAGGTCTAAAAACTCTTAAGTTTGGGTGGTGCCTGTGGCTCAGTAGGTAGGGTGCTGGCCCCATATACTGAGGGTGGCGGGTTTGAACCTGGCCCCCTGACCCCGACCAGCTAAAACAGCAATGACAACTGCAAGAACAACAAAAAAGAGCCAGGCATTGTGGGGCGCCTGTAGTCCCAGCTACTTGGGAGTCTGAGGCAAGAGAATCACTTAAGCCCAAGAGTGGGAGGTTGCTGTGAGCTGTGACACCAGAGCTCTCTACCGAGGGCGACAGAATGAGACTTTGTCTCAAAAACAAAAACAAAAAAACCCCCTAAGTTCAAGAAGCAAAGAGAAACCCCCAAACAGTAACTGTTCCAAAGAAAACCAAGGCCAGGAGTGGTGGATCATGTCTGTAATCCTGGCACTCTGGGAAGCTGAGGAAGGTGGATTGCTTGAGCTCAGGAGTTTGAGACCAGCCTGAGCAAGAGTGAAACCCTGTCTCTACTAAAAATTAAAATACTAGCCAGTGGGCTCCGCGCCTGTGGCTCAAGCGGCTAAGGTGCCAGCCACATACACTTAAGGTGGCGGGTTCGAATCCCCAGCCCAGGCCTGCCAAACAACGATGGCTGCAACCAAAAAATGGCCAGGCGTTGTGGCAGGCGCCTCTAGTCCCAGCTATTTGGGAGGCTAAGGCAGGAGACTCGCTTGAACCCAGGAGTTGGAGGTTGCTGTGAGCTGTGATGCCATGGCACTCTACCCAGAGAGATAGCTTGAGGCTCCATCTCAAAAAATAAAAAAAAATTAAAAAAAAATTAAAAAAAAAAATACTAGCCAGTGTTGTGGTAGGCACTGCAGTCCCAGCTACTAGGGAGGCTGAGGCAAGAGGATGGCTTGAGCCCAAGAGTTTGAGGTTGCTGTGAGCTGTGATGCTATGGTACTCTACCAAAGGTGACAGTGAGACTGTCTCAAAAAAAAAAAAAAAAAAAAAAAAAAGGAAAGGACAGGAAAAAGAAAAAAAGGAAAGAAAAGAAAACCAAGTCACATTGTAACTAAACTGCTGAAAAGTAGCAGTAAGGAAAAAATCCTAGAAGTACCAAGAGAAACAGGTGGTGTATGGAAAATACTATGAAGGTGGCCCCAGGCTGCTGTCCTCAGGAAGGCCAGGCCAGGTCGCCAACACAGGTGGTACTTCACATGGAAACCCACTTTCCTTCTGGTGTGTGCCGGGCATGACCAGCCCCCAGCAAAACCCATGGGCATCTGCTGATGGGGAGGGGCCTGCTGAGCAGGAGAGGAGGGCAGCTCCTACTAGGCATGGGCACCAGGGTGGAGCTGGCAGAGACAAACAGCATGTCACCCAAGGCTCCAACACAGCCTGCTGTCAAGAAGCAGACACAGGGGAACTCAGGCTGGAGCCATCCGGGGTGGGAGGGGTGTTGGTCTACACAGGGTGGTCTGCAGGACAGCAGGCCCTCGCTCCATACCTGACTGGCCAGGCAGCCAGGGCCAGTGACAGAGGTCAGTGCTCCATAGGCAGGACTGACAACCTTGTAACTAGCTCCTTGAACAAATTTCCATGACCCCTACTTATTTTTTATAATCTTCTCCCGCAACTAACTACTTGGCCTTTTGAGTTGTTTCCTAGAAACAGTGGATTTCCTGGAAGTGAAGGAACTGAGATTTTGAATGCCTCTGGATGGACTCCTGACCCCTGGCTGGCCCCTACCTGCCCTGGTGTGAAGTCCCTTGTTGGTTACACCAGACCAGCCCTCTACCTATGGCCTCTCCTCTCAAAGCCCAGGGAGACTGATTGAGACATTCTCCCAACAAGGTGTTAGGCATGTTAAAAATTCGCTTCTTCTGTGGCAACCCTCGTACCGGTAACAGACCTCTGTAAGATGAGACCTGTACCCAGACAGAAACCCTGTGTGACTCAATGGTGATCTCACCAAGGGGCTCTGAAGAAAAGGGGGATGCTCCTCCTGCCCTCCCCTACTCAGCAGGACACTCCAGCCCCAACCCAGGCAGCTCTGCAGCAGACACCATGTATCCTTTGGGGCAGTCCTGAATATCTGCCCTGTAGGCAATCAGACCCCACAGGTCAAGGGTGCAAGACCCCCCCCCCACCCTGCTACAGCCCACATCAGATGCCAGCCACATGCCTGTGCTGCCCACTGCTGGCTGTAACCTGGGGTTCCTAGGATGCCCCTCTGGCTCACCCCACAATTTACAATTTACACCCAGTCCTTTAGCTTTCTGTGGAAGCTATTACCAGGCCAGGCTTCCTAGTGTCCCCACCCACCCTCACTGGCAAACAAAAAGATATTCATCACTTTGAGAGTCCAGGGGTGTTAGGAGCTATGGGCCAGGAACCAGAACAAATACCAAATACTAAGACAGAAGAGTTTCCTGTAACCCTGACTGTTAAGGGAGGGGCAGAGACAGACACTCATCTCATACCACATCACGACGTCCCAGGGCAGGGGCTCCTGGGACACTCACCCAGAGAGCTGAGCATGGAGATGTCCAGAGACACATCGGAATATGGCTTCACTGACATGAAATCCAGAACAGAGCCACTGCCATCCCCTAGGGTATCCCCAACCTATGGAAGGGAAGACAATGTAGACCAGATAAAGAAAGAATATTACTCAACAGCAGATGCTGAAATCACGATAACTATCTTGAGACTTGGGTTCTGCCCTCCTAAGTGAGGAGACTGAGACTAGGTGCCACTAGTCTGAGCTCTCCATGGAAATCTTGTCGGACCAACAACAGAAACAAACAATCCTTTGCTAATGTTCTGGGGAACCCACAGGGCAATAAGGAAATCAGGGTGATGGCGGTGTTATGTCAGAGATGGCACACAGGACCCTAGGGGACCCAAGGCTACACTCAGCAGCTTCGTTCAGCAACGTATGGCAGGTCCTGAAGTCTCTAAGATGGGTTGTCCACAGCTTGCCTGAAGTCTCCCAGACGGGGTATCCCCAGAGTGCTCTCTGGTCAGCTCTCTGCAGCCCAGCTCTGTCCTAAGGTGGAAGCTAAGGGGTCTTTCAAAGTTTCCAGGGATCCCAGGCCAAACCACACACCTTCAAATGGATAAGCTGTGCAGCTGGGCACACAGGGCCCTAACCCTGCCCCAAGACCCCCTCGTGCTGATAGCACCTGCTACTGGGCAGTGCCCCCGCCCCCACCCCTTGCAGGATGCCTGTTAGGATGGGCTGGTGGAGTTAGCTGTGAAAATCCTTGTGTCTGGACTTGGAAGAACATCCTGTAGCTTCACCCTCTTGCTTCAAGCCACTCAAAAGAGCAGTGGGGAGAAACATCCATCTGCCTTAATCACTTGGAGCCTTTGTGGAGTACCCACTATAAAGGCTGAATGCAGCTGTCCCTGCAAGAATCCTGATACTTCTGCTAACCTTCACTTCATCTGGAGGTTTCATGGGAACACTTCTCCTCTGCAAAATAAAACAGGCAAGAAACCAGCTTTTCTAAATGATTTTATATGAAAGGACAGTGTACTGACATTACATACATGAAACATAAAAATGGCTTAATCGTGGCTCCTGGGAACTCTGCTGCCCTAATGCATTAAACTGGGGTCCTGCAAGGCTTCCTCAAAGCCGGCCAACCTGACCACTCAACAAACCTAAAGCAAAACAAACACCAAGAAAGACACCCGGAGGCTACACTCAGAGAGCCTCCTACTGCCAGGTGCACTGTTCCCTGGCTCCTGTCTTAACAGCCTTGAGCAGCTTGAAGCATTCCTAGCTTGGGGGCTGCAAAAGCAGGCAGAAGTCAGAGCTGGTGTGTGGACTGCAGTTGTCCAACTACAGATTTGACCAAAGAAGAAATGTTACAAATGGAAAACCAAGATAAAAGTGATGACGGACAGTTCTTCAGTAAAAATGCAAGTCAGATATCTTTTGTAGTACAGAGAGGAAAAAAAATCTAAAATCCTATATCCACGGAAAATTTTAAAAATGAAAGCAAAATAAAGAATTTCAACTAAAATTATTGAGAATCACTGTCAGCAAATCTGTAGAAGTATTAAAGAAAATTCCAAGTGACAGCAGATGAAAGGAATCTGGGTATACATGGAGTTATGCAGGGCACCAGAACAGTGAGCATGTGCAAAACCCTCCCCAACAGACACTTAACTGTTTAATGCATAATTGGAAAGCCAATGAAGGAAGACCAAGGTACCTAAAAGAGCACATTCTTCCCTGATAGCTCAGTCCAAGTGGCACCTTCTACAAAGAGTGCTGCTGAGGGCGTGGCCAAGGGCACATGTCTGCCCCGTGCAGCCCAGGGCTCAGCCTACCTGCTTCAGCTGGAAGAGCATTCTTGAGTGGTCTCCACCTGTGATCTGGTCCAGGAGGTCATCCACCATCTTCTTGCTGTAGCTCCCAGCGTCCTTCACAAACTCCTGCAGGCTGCAGGGGCCACACAATAGGACATGCTGGACACATGCCTGTGCTCTGGTGCCAAGACCTTGCTGCCTGCCTGGAGTTTTGACCACAGATGCCTGTGCTGCCCTCCTCAGACACTCCTCTGTGAACTTTCCAGATGTGGTATTTTGGGGGTAAGAACTAACAGTTTTCACTATATTATTAAAGAGGTCCATGACCCCAAAAGGTTAAAAAGAGATCTAGAAAAACTAATTTAATAATAAAGATAAAATAATTTTTTTTTTTTTTTTTTGCAGTTTTTTTGGCCAGGGCCAGTTTTGAACCTGCCACCTTTGGTATATGGGGCCAACACCCTATTCCTCGAGCTACAGGCACTGCCCAAAGATAAAATAATTTTTTAAAAAAGTAAGCAAGGGTGCCATGTTTGCTTTGGTGAAAGAAGGCTATTCGGGCAGCACCTGTGGCTCAGAGGAGTAGGGCGCCAACCCCATATGCCGGAGGTGGCGGGTTCAAACCTAGCCCCGCCAAAAAAAAAAAAAAAAAAAAGAAGGCTATTCGTATCTCTCTCTGAGTTTCTGGTTTAAGAATTAAGAATGCAGGTGGACTATGGAGGGTACGTGGTGCTGAGTGGTCCCCTGCCATGAACAGTGCACAGGCCAACCGGTGGGGTCAGACTCCCACTGCACCCCCTGCACTATCAGCTTAATTTGGGGCCATATGAAACGTACCACATTAAAAAAATAAAACAAATGAACAAAATTCTAAAAGTAGGCAGGGAACAAAAATCCTAGAATCAAGCAAGGGCCCAGAAGGGCTCCCCGGACTTCAGACCTTCACAAAGAAAAACATGGAGGCTACTATCTAGAGGCTGGATCGAGATGATAGGAGGTAACAGGAACAAATGCCTTCCTGGGAAGGAGCCATAGTTGCAGCTGCGAGGGTCACTGCAGCCCTGCCCTCCCTGGTGTGCACAGCAAGTGCCCAGGGTCAGAGGGTCTACAAAATTTTTGTGGGTTCCCTGCAGCTGTGAGGTAGGTGCAATCGCTAAGGTCTTGGCTGTGCAGCCACATGGGACTGCGTGTTCTAGGGGCAGGTGCTTGGGGATGCCAGGTGATGAGGCACGACCTGAACAGGTGACTGCATCCCTGAAGAGCCCCAAGCCACTCACAGGGCACCAGGAAGGGAAATGAGGCCTACAGGCCCAGCCTGGGTGGAGGCTGCCTGGTGGGGGTGCAGGCCCCTTTCATTTCTCAGTTACAACACCACACTCTCCTACGAGAATTCTGAGTTCTTGTTTATTTTGTAAATATATTCTGCTTTCATTTAAAAATAAATCAAAAATATATATATAAAGATTCCATTTCTAAGGGGCTTAGCAAAATTACTTCACCCATTAAAAAATATTAAAATTCGGGTAGCATCTATGGCTTAAAAGGGGAGGGCGCTGGCTCCATATGCCGAAGGTGGTGGGTTCAAACCCAGCCCCGGCCAAAACAAATAAAAATAAATAAAAATTATTAAAAGTCCAGAAGAGTGACCCACTTTTCATTTTGCCACAGAAAATTGGCATATATACACAAAAAGGTCTATGGAAATGCAGCACTTCATTTGTGATTTCAATATTCTACTTTAGCCCTCTTTGGGCCAAACTGTGCCTCCCTCACACCCTGGCCAGCTGAAGTCCCAACTCAGCAGCTCAGGCTGTGACTACACCTGGTGCTGGGCTCTAAAGAGGTGATCAAGGTAAACTGAGGCCTGAGAATGGCCCAGATCCACTCTGACTAGCATCCCTATAGAAGAAGACAGGGCAGACTCATAGAGGCTCATCTGCGTGAGGACACAGAGAGGTGGCTGTGTCCTACAAGCTACACCCAGGTCATTGCCTCCTCAAAATCATGGAGAGTGGATTACAGAAAACATGAGATTTTTGCTGCCATCTGAACTCACTGCCAGGAGCCCTCCCTGCATGTTCATACTCAGGGTGCTGAGAGCCCTCAGTGGGACGCAGCTGGCACTGCCGGCAGGGGCTCCCGTGTCCAGCCACATGGACTGCACGTACCTCAGTGCACACTGCACACCCGTCTCGTCACCATAGGCTGAATACAACAGCTCCGTCTCATCTGACTTCAAGTCGCCAAACACTGAGTTGTTCTGCATAGAAAGTGCGGTGCTGGCGCTGGAGAGAAACGTGACTGGGGGAGAGGGATGGGGGGGCATATCAGACCTGCCAGCAGTGCTAAGCGCAGGCCCTGGTGCCTCTTGGTGGGCTGAGTGACCCCAATGGCTCATGGTGACACCTTGGTCACTCCCTGCTTCCTACCTTTGTATCTGACCAGCTGATTCAAGTCACCAGGTCTCACCTCTGTGGGCCTGGCCACATGGAGCAGTTTGACTTTCTGCAAGGGAGGGTTCTGGGCTACCTGGGGCCTCCTCTAGCTCATGGAGCCCAGCAGACACGGCTGGGAGGGGCCTGTGCTTGCTGAAGGGACACAAAAGTGAGCCCAACTGTCCACGTGAAGGTGGGCTTCTCAACTTGCGCACAGCCAGGGCCTCCACATGTGTCCTGTGGGGAGCTGGTGGCATCCGTGGCCTCTCCCACTGGACATTGCACCCCCATCTCTGTGTGAAAATCAGAATGTTTCCAGACACTGCCAGGGTCCCCTGTGCACAGACCTGCTGCAGCTGAGAACTGGGGAACCTGGGTTAGAGGACGAGGACAAGTGATGCCTCCAAAACAAATCGTGAGGGGACACACAGCAGCAATGGAGGGTCTGGGATAGGGGCCTGGGAACCGACTGTTCACTAGGGGCTGTACCTCACAGGAGGCACCAATACTCAGGAGGGTGAGCTTTAGCACCCAGAGCAGAACAACCCAGCAAGAACACCACCCTGGAGCCAAGGCTATGAACTGGCGGGAGCAGAGAGCTATCCTGTTGGCAGAACACAGTATGAGAGGCAGTGACCAGGGGAGGGCGGTTAGGAGTGGGTTTCCATGCAGCTGTCTGTTGGGGGAAACTGCACTGCCTCTCCAGAGAGCGCCCTGGCACAGCAGAGATAGAGCCAGGAGCACCTGGGTGTTCAGCAGCAACCCAGAGAAACTCCATGGCAGAGACGGGGAGAAGGAGCCCTGACAAAGGGAAGAACCAAGGTCCAGAACCACATGTGTGACCCCCACTTCCAAAGGATGACAAAACCCCAGTGAAGGCCAAACCAGGGGATGCAAACCAAGGTGCTCTCTGGACATTTTTCAAACAAAGACAGCAACCAAGTGTAACTTTTATTCCTGTCACTTTAACCAATCTTCATTTTAGTAGGGCTATAAAAAATGCACAAGGAAATCCTTAAAGTAGGACTCAGTGCTATGCCTTCAAATCCACTGACCCCCTGATTTCAGCTGGCCACCTGGGTGGGGGCTACATACTTACCTTTGTTTCTCCTTTCGTCCTTGAAGCCCAGTGTAGTGAAGCCTGGGAGCAGCTTGCTGGACAGTGAGCTGAGGTCCACTGGGTGGGTCTCCTCTTCTGCAACAGTGGACACAGAAGGCCTGTGAGTCATGAGCATTTCCTCCATACTGCGATGGATGTGCCGGGGTAGGGAAGGGGCATGGGCAGGGACACTATAATGCTCACCTAAAAGTGAGCTTACAAAACCAACTACCATTTTCAAAACTAACTGCATTTTGATTTCATACTTACCCAAAGTCAACCTAATAAAAATCCTCACACTGCTGGTCACACCAGCAATGCTTTAACATTTTCAAAGTGCTCCCCTAGCACCTCCAGAACCCCACCCTGCATGTCGTGGCGTCACGGGTGGAGGGGGCAAGGAGGTTGGGCCCTATGCATGACTGCACATCTGCCCCACTATGTCCAGCACTCACACACCATGCAGGTTCTAGGCAGGGGTCCCCAATCCCAACTGGAACTTCAAACCAGTTCTCTCTCTATGCTAAAAATGAATCAACTTATCTATTCTCTTCAGGAAATGAGCTACAGCTTAATAAAATCAGCCTGAGTTGATATTCTGTATATGTTGGAGAAAATTAAATAAGCCTGCCTATCTAGAGCTGGGCAGAGAAGTATTTTCACCAGACCCACACATGTGGGAACAAGACCGAGGGAAAGTGGGAACATCTATGGGCCACATTCGAGGGGCTTCCCATCCTACGTGCACCCACACATGTACTTCAAATCTCAGTGAGAGGCACTTTTCTTCAAAGGACGAGCCTCTGAACTATTCTCAAGGAGATGAGAATGTGTAAAAGCACTTCCTCAGGCCCGTGAAAACATCCATGCAGGTGGAGTGAGCCCAGTATCCATGTCCCCTTTCAACATCTTCCTTAAAGTAATTGTCAAATGGACCTTTTCTTCTAAAACCACTTTCGAGCTTCAAGGAAAAGTTGTTCCATGCCCTGGTTTGTGATGAAGACTGAACCTGGGTCATAAACCCTTCACAACATCAGAAAGTTCAGCCTTCAGGACTTTCCAAGAGCGCTGCTGTCCCCAGAAGCTTTGTGGGACAACTGCCCTTGTCCTGGAGGGTGCAGGGATGGGAGGTGGGCTGTTGTCCCTTGGCCCACAGCAGGGTATTTAGACACACAGCCAGCTCCTCACATCCCTGAGCACAAAGAGAGGTCAGAGGCTGGCATATAGGGCACAGGGAGCCCGCTGTGCATAGCACCCACCGTCGGCGTCCGGCTCGGCCGTGTTGACCACGCTGTAGAGCAGGCTGCCGTCCCCGCTTCTCTTCAGGTAGCCCACCTGGAAGGGAGCACCACCTCAGAGTCCATCCCTCAGCAACAGCACACGGTCCTCATAGGACATGGCCACTGAGGCATGAACACAATGGAGGCCACCAGCAAGGCTCAGGGACGTGAAATCCAAAAAGGCTACTAGGCAAGGGGTCGGCCATGAACAAATATCCCAGAGGCCCCTCACATTGCTCCTGCAATTTAAGACTAACCAGACCACTAAGTGCACCTACATACAATGAAAGGACTTGTTGGGCTCCTTGTGGTCCCTAAACAACCTTTCATCAAGAAGCAAACATTTGGCTCGGCGCCTGTGGCTCAACCGGCTAAGGCGCCAGCCACGTACACCTAAGGTGGCG
>NW_003852621.1:476791-488436 GCF_000181295.1 Otolemur garnettii
ATAGCAACCTCAAACTCTTGGGCTCAAGTGATTCTCTTGCCTCAGCCTCCCAAGTAGCTGGGACTACAGGAACCCACCACAACGCACGGCTATTTTTAGAGTTGGGGGTCTCCTACTGGCTCTCCTACATGCAAAGCCTATGAGCTCAGGCAATCCACCGGCCTTGGCCTAGCAGAGTACTAGGATTACAGGTAAGCCACCACACACAGCCTAATTTTAATATGTTTTATATGATCTGACATTTGCAAAACGTTATCATTTCAACATTGTTTATATACAATGCAACATGTATTTTTAAATCTTATTATTAAATGCGGAATATAAACTTCTAATTGAGTTTTTAATAATTTATGTGTTGAGACAGTAAGATTCTAGATATATCAGGTCAAATAAACATGTTAGGATCAGTATCACACATATCTCTCTACTCTTATTAATATGGTTGCTATCGTGTTTCCCCGAAAATAAGACACTGTCTTATATTTATTTTTTCTCAAGAAGACACACTAGGGCTTATTTTCAGGGGATGTCTTATTTGTTAAGTATAATACAACAATCTACATTTATTCAAATACAGTTAAGTCATCTTCTTCTGAAACCTGACAGGGGAGCCCACCTTATTGGTGGAGCTGGCACTAGTGATGCGTGAACTCCTTTCCCCTAGCCATCTGCATGTGCGCAACAGGATGTCTGCGATGGCAGTTACCACACATGCACCCACGCAAGTGCGAATGGCTCAGAGAAAGGAGCTGTGCCAGATAAAAGGTATTCCAGTTTTCCTTACCACTCCGCACCGCCGAAATGCATGGCCATGCCATGCATAGCCATGCCCATCACTAGGTCTTATTATCGGGATAGGGCTCATATTTAACAAATGTATAGAAATCCTGCTAAGGCTTATTTTTTAGGTAGGTCTTACTTTCGGGGAAACACGGTAGAAAGCTAAAGTTGTTCATGTGACTTGTGTTCTGTCTCCACCAGATGTGCCTGTCTGGCCTAGAACATCTTTTGACAGAAAGGAGGTGGCGCTCAGGAGAGTGAAGCCTTAATTCATGGACAGAGTGGCCAACTGGATGGGCTTCCATCAGGTACACCTGGGACAGGTGGTGCACTACAGCCACAGGATAGTGCTTGTAACCCGCTGGCCCCAAGTCCAACCCATGAGTGACTGGGGGCATTCAGAGACCTGAACAAATGGGAAGGCACCCACAAATACTCAGAAGCGAAAACTCACCACAAAGGGAAAAGGAGTAAGATGGAGTGGAAAAGCCAGTAGCCTGGGCCTCTAGCAAGACGCCGCAAGGATGCCACAGGATATTCCATTCCTAAAGAGGCCCTGCCAGGGATGCACCTACCCTGACAGAATGACCCTGACAAATAGCATGTGCTTCTGACCTGGACCCATGATGTCCCAATGAGCACTTCCTGACCCAGTAGCTGTGCCGGGGTGCCTCAGCCTCACCTGGAAAGAGACATACACCTAGTGTGGGACCCAACAGAATCCCTGGAACACTACCTTGCCACCTGGGAGGAACCGGTTGATCCGGTCCCGAGCCTCATCAGCCGCGTGCTCCACCAGTGCCAGCACGTGCTCCTCGGCGGTACTGTCGGTCAGGCTGCAGGCATTCCCTTCAGGCTCAAACATGCAGCTGCAAGGCAGGCGGGCACCTGTCACCGAGACTGTTTCCACCAGGTGGTATCTGGCCCACAGTGGTGACCCCCAGGCCCCCAGATACCATGGTTCCAGGGTGTAGATGGAGCACACATCAACCCCTCCCGCCCGGGCATTCCTTTTTTCTCACTGCACAAAACAGGACCCCTGATTAAACAAGGGCAAACATAAGCCCAGGAGATGCCCTGTGCTTTCCATGATTCAGCTGAACACTTCTGTTGCTTTAAGAAGCACAAAACCAGTGGAAGTTGACAGAAGCCGCATTGGTTAAAACCACTACCAGAAAAGGGACTGGTTCTGCCTCGTGGGCTGGGTGCACAGCTGCTATCTGAGGGACATGCCAAGACTCCAGCAGGAGGCCTGGGATCCCGCGAGGCACTTTCAACTCAAAACACCTGAGAGGCTCAGGCAGAGCACAGAGGCGGCAGCCCTCCCTCCTGTGGAAGGTTCCAGAAGCAGGTGGGTGAGCCCTTGCCTTGCCCTGCCTGGACATGTGCCTGGGTCCCAAAATGGCTAAGGGACAGCTACAAGCCTGGAACAATGCCCTGTGCTGGTCTTTGATGAGCAGCAGCAAGAACGTTGAGTGCATAGCTCTGGACCCCAGGGCTTGGGTGATACCCAGCTGTGCCAGCGGCAACCACACACACATATCTGGGATGTGAGTGTTGCAGTCCAGGGGCTCTGCTAAATAGAGCACATATGGATATCTGGGAATCAGAGGAGACCCCAACTTTGCCACCCTGAGGGCCCTCAACCTCACAGAGGAAGGGTGGGCTCAGCATCAAGATCACTCAAATCCAGGCCACAGGCCAGTAACACTCCTTCAAGGCAGAGGACTAAGGATTCCAGACACAGCCAGGAACCAAAGATGCACCAACATCTACATGGCAGAGGGTGAGAACCTCTTTAGGACACGGCCAGCCACTTCTACATCACGTGGGCACCCTTCTGCTCCTCAACTTCAAGTGTGCCAAGACCGCAGGACCTGAGGGGTGGTCTTGTGGTCAGAGGGAGGTACCCAGAGCAGACATGAGTGAGCCCCAGCACAGCGCCTCTGCCGCCCCATCTATCCTCCCAGGAGAGCCCCACACCTGCCATCAATAGGCAGGTTGGATATAAAGAGCACACACTTTTGGAAAATAAACAACGAGGTCATGACTTACTACAATTTCCTCAAAGATATTTAAAACCTACTACAGGGCCTGGCGCGTCCCAACACTCTGAGATGCTGTTTTTTTTTTGTTTTTTTTTTTTGGCCAGGGCTGGGTTTCAACCTGCCATCTCCAGCATATGGGGCTGGCGCCCTACTCTTTTGAGCCACAGGCGCCACTCCAACACTCTGGGATGCTGAGGTAGGCTAACTGCTTGAGGCCAGTCTGAGCAAGACAGTAAGACCTATCTCTACAAAAATTAAAAAAAATTAGCTGGACATGGTGGTGTACACCTGGAGTCCCAGCTACCTGGCTGGAAGGCTGAGGTGGGAGGATCCACATGATCCCAGGAGCTGAAGCTGCAGTGAGCTATTACAATACCACTGCACCCCAGCCTGGGTGACAGAGCAAGACCCTGTCTCATTAAAAAAAATTAAAAAAAAGAAAAAACCCTATAAAATAATGCCCCCCTCCAACCACCAAAAAAGCCAACCACAGTTGGTCCCCTGCTCACAATGACTAATCATAACTAATAATTACATAATTATCCCTTTTAAAACTATAGGACATGAAAAAAGAGAAAAAAATTATATAATCATAAGTAACATGACAAATTAATTGTAATTTGACTTATGATTTTTTAACTTTACAATGGTTTGAAAGAGCTTTACGTTCAATAGAAAGTGAACTTTGACTCTGCTCTTTTCCCAGGCTTGCAATATATGGCGGGACCCTCTCATGAGGGTGGCAGCGGTAGTGGTCATCAGCCACGCAGCTAGCATCCCGTATTTGATAATCTACATGAGATGCTCAACACTACTGTAAAAACTGGCTGTATTACACAATTTTGCCCCACTGTGGGCTACTGTAAGTGCTCTGAGCACATTTAAGGTACGGCAGGCTAACCTGAGATGTTCTCTAAACCCGGAGCATCTAAGCAGGTTCTGACACATTTTTACCTCATGAAGAGTGTATCAGGACACAGCCTCACCATTAAGTCAAAGAGCATCTGTACAAATGAAACAGACTCTCCGCTGCCACAGGAAGGCAAAGGGGCCCATGAGAACCCCAGTGCATTCTGTGCGTAAGAAGACGGTTCCCTCCAGGATCACCCCTGTCAGTTGCCACCTGTGGGGTGAACAGAGCCCTGAGGAGCTGCTGCTGTCGCTGTCTGCCTGGCAGCTCCCACACCTGCCCAACCTTGAGCCCTCCTGAGAGGCCAGCATCCGCACACCTGTAGAGTGTGTATGCCTGTCCTGACCCAAGAAAGCAGGCCCCGGAGTACCCAAGGTGGGCCACAGTGTGTCTCAGGAGCTCTGGGGCAGGCCATGGCCCAGGCTGTTGGCAGATGCTGCACATGGAAGGGGGATTCCTAGGAATGAAGGGGCAACAGATGGTAACGAACAGCACAACAGGGGCATCTGGACGCAGCAGCAACTAAGGGTGGATGTGAGCAGAGCAGCTGGATGCGCTTGCTGGACCACACCTGGGCCAGACAGCACATGTAGCAGGCAGGCAAGATGGGCTGTCCAGCCCTTCCACATTCTGGTCCTCAGTGCAACAAGCTGCCAGAGTTTTCTGGTGCTTTTGGTGATAGTGGTGACATTACCTAGACAATCTCACTCAAGGAGCGGAGGGAGGAATGTTGCTTCCCTCTGAAATACTAGGGCTGGGATGCAGACCTCAAGATGTGGCCCACCACTCTCTGGCTGGCTGAAGAGCCAGGCCGAGGAAGTCTACACAACAAGCCATGCTCTCCACATAAAGCATCCACCTTCCCGACCTCTGGGTGGACACAGTCCCCTAGAGTTTTACCTGATCACTTCTCTGCTCGGCTTTTTGGATTTCTTGGCAGTTTCTACTTGCACAGGCACAACCTCAGGGACGGGCTCCTCAGCAGCTGTGTCTTCACTGCCCAAGAGAGCTGCCTGCTGAGAGAAATCCATGTCCTGCATAAACGACACGCTGCGCCTCAAAGCTAACAGCCGCTCCTAGAATCAGAGAGCACAGAGCAGAGGACTTTACCTCTCCTCACGGCCATGGTGCCATGACGATGGATGGGATGGGGATGGCCACAGCCTCACCTGGCCTGACCACTTAACCCTCCATGGCGCAGTGTGAGGTGGTGGTAGGGGCACAGCTCAGAGCCAGCAGAGAAGGAAAGCCAGAGCATGGCACACAGCTCCCCTGTGCATGGTACCTACAGCCTGGCTCACGTACAGATCTGAGAAACCACTCGGGATGGCAGAGGACTAGAATGTCCTATCTGGATGCGGTGTGCAGCTGTGCAAGCAAGCCTACAAGGCTGCTGCAACCCAGCATGACAGACACCGGGCTTGAGATCAACAGATCCAGAATGTGTGCTGCCAACCCTCAACGAGATGCTACAGCTAGGCGGGGAGCAGGTGCAGGAAGGGGGCAGACCGGAGAGGGTGGCCCAGGACGTCTACCCTAGAGCAGAGTCAACACCATGACGGCGATGGGTGGATGGAGCATGGCAGTCATTGTGAGTTTCTGGAGAACAACTCATGTTTTCCTTGGTTCTCTGCTATTAGTGGGTTTCTTACTTTGCTCATCATCTTAAAGCCTGCATGAAGGATCTTCTTGGCCAGCTTGTAGTACACAGTATCTGGTCTGTTGTATGTCATTGCATTATCACACATCAGTTTGAAATCTGCCTAAAAACAGAAAAGAGTTGTCAAATCTGAGACACACACAGACAACAGCACAGAGCTCTCCACTCCTGTCAGAAAGTCAAGAGCAAAGGCTGAAATGGAGTGGAAAACCAACTTTGCTCTTGGATCTAAAATAATTTTTAAGAACTCAGAAATTCTCATAGTTGCTCATTGATCCTTAATTGTATAAAAAATTTTCCACTGAAGAGTTGGCTAAAGTCTACAACTTGTTGTCATAAGCTGTAAACACCTTTTGCAAGAAGAAGAATGAGCATTTCCAGCTCCCTTCTCTTCTCATGCCCTCCTCCCTCTCTTTAGGAGGAACTTGGATGTAAATAGGAAGGAGCAACAACTTCATTCTTTTAAGTAAAAGCCAAGGGATGATGTGAGGGATGGTACACAATGACATCTTCCATCTCTCGGTTTTTCCATGGAACAGAATTTAAAATCTTACCGACAAATAGTCCCCTGGAACTACTAAGGAAAGATGTTCCCACGAATGAGGAGAGCTTTACTGAATAATTTATAGGAATGTGACAAGGCAATCAGTACTCTATTATCATGACCAACTCCTTAGCACATGCCTCTGGCAGGGGAGCTGTGATACCAGATGGAGAATGACCACTGAATGTCAGCTGCCCTAGTAAAACAGAATGCCATTCTGTGTAGTGTCCCAGGGCCTGCCCCGAGGTGCCCACACCTGTCATATATCCCAAATACTCTTGCTGAGAACAGGGAGCAGAGTGAAGGCTGCTCATCTTATGGGTTTGTCACCAGGAATGAGCAGCCTGGGGGCCACAGCTAGGAGTGTGGAAGACTGCAAGGCGTGGGTCCCTGCCTATAACCTGCCCTCACAACCTTCATGCAAGTTTCTCAGGAAGCCTCCTTTTCTCTGTTTCTCTTTTTAGTCTGTCCTGTTATGTTTCTGTGTCAGCAAAACCTCCGTAACTGTCTCCAGTAAATAAGACCAGAAAAGTCAACCTTTTCTAAAGTTAATGGGAACTAACAAAAAAACCTAATGCTTTTTTTCAAAATGACATCAATGCCAATGTTATCAAGCCTTTTACCCGTGTTCAAAACCAATAAGCAATTTCTTACTCTTATAGCTAGTACCAAGAAATAGAGAATTAAGAGAAAAGTACTTAAGAGAATTAAAAATTGAATATGCTAAAAGAATGAACACCCAATTATTACAAGAGAAAAACTAAGAACTAGGGAAATTATGTTTCTAAAAATATCCATTCTCAAGCCAGGCCAAATAGGACATAATGCTTGAACCAACACGTCCTGTCTGTGCCACTACAGTATCTTGAAAGAGAAAAAAAAGTGCTCGCTTCGGCAGCACATATACTAAAATTGGAACGATACAGAGAAGATTAGCATGGCCCCTGCGCAAGGATGACACGCAAATTCGTGAAGCGTTCCATATTTTTATGAAACTAATTTATACCTTTTATACGAAAGCTATAACCAAATAGCCTAAGAATATGGGGAAGGGGGAGAGAGAAGGGAGGGGAGAATGGGTGGAGGGAGGGGGTTTGGAGGGATCACTTCTGAGGTTTGTCTTATAGGGGTACAGGTGAATCTTTCTAAGAGTAGAATGTGAACATTTTAAAGCAATAACAGAAAATGACATGAAGGCTGTGTTGACCAGTTTGATGGAAGTATTTCAGATTGCATGTGAAAACCCTACACTGTACCCCAGAAGTGCATTAATGTACATAGTTACCATTCAATTAAAAATAAATAAATAAATAAAATAAAATAAAGAGAAAAAAAAATAATAAAAGAACATACTACTAGCATACAACATATAGTCTCACTTCTGGACCAAAACGCGGAGGAAATGTTCACAGCAAACCCATTTCCTCAATGCTGTGTTTGTAAAACGTCACCCAAACATAGAAATGCCATCTGTTCTACATAAGAAACCAATCAAGGCACAACATGCCCAGCAACTATGTATTCACTGAACATAAACACACAGAGGAAATGAAATTAATTTACCTTAAATTCTGTGACTGACTTGTATTCATTAGCTACGATTTTGTCTTTCATCGTGCCAAAATCCATTGGATGTTTTATTATCATTGAATATCCAGGAGCAATTGCATCCGTGACAGGAAAAGCAAAAAATCCATGAGGATCTTTTCTGAAAGCAAAGACAGTTTTACTTAAAATGGAAATCTGAAATCTAGATTTCTAGATATAACATCCCTTAAAATCCAAAAATTTGATATAATTAACAAATTTGTTTCTCAAAAACAAAAATCTACGGAAGATATTACTTTTAAGATTTTGATAGGTACTTTGCATACTTTCCCCCACAAGCAATCCAGGTCCTCACTGTCACGGCTCCTGCTCTAACAGGCGCCACGACTCACAGAGTGTGGAGCCTGCAGCCCTCCCTGCTCCAAGCCCAGCTTCCAGGCCCCACTGTCACCTGCACTGTGCACGCCCACCTCAGGGCACTAACGAGTGAGGGTGAAGGCCTGTTTCAGCTGATGGGGCTGGGGCACGGATAACACCTCAGAAAAGAAAGACACCACAGCATGTGCCCCAAAGACAGGCTCTCTAGAAACACCGAGGCCTTACCTCTGGAGCTGGCGGAGGAAGTGCTCCAGCAGCTGCTGAATGGGGGTGCTCTCAGTTTCAGCTGACAATTTAAAAAGTAAAAAAATAAAAATGAACAAAAACACTTTGGCATCTCGTCGTTAGAAAGCTCCCATTGCACAAAATTTATTTGATGTTTCGTGGCATTTTAAGTTCAAGCAAGAGCTGAGGAGGTGAAGACACATCAGACTTGGCCTTGGCTCCCTCGAAGCTCAGTTTGGTCGGAAGGGCACCCATGGCATCACTCTCAAAATCCTCTTAAAATCCCAGTATCCCTTAAGTCAACAATATGAGACCATTACTACTCAGTCTGTTTGCAGCTCAGACCACTATTCCTTGCCTGGAGGAGACAACAAAGGCTTTGGACAAAGAGGTTGATCCTGAGTTCCCTGATTATTACTTCATTTGCAATTGCTCAACTTCTAGTTCTGTCTACGGTTCTCAACTGGAAAATAAGGATGAACACACACACATAGAAGTTCTCATGAGGACTGCAATTGTTAACTACATCCCTGGGCCCACGGTGGGCCTCAAACAGCAGGTTTCTGACAGTGACGCTATTGAGAGTGACTCAGAAATGTGCAAGAAGCATCATCCCATTATTAGCTCTCCAGGCACACTGGGAGGAGGAGGAGTCAGCGTAGAACCTCAACAGGTGGTTAAAACCACTATTAGCAACTACACTAACTTTGCAGGCATGTTCCTCTATTCATCTGTTTCCCTCCAGCTTCTTCACTCACCAGCATGCCAGCAGTAGCCCCATGAGTGCTATCATTTATCTGCCAACTTGCACAGGGGAGGGGTTCTTGCATAAAACCAGTGGTCTCTCCCCACAAGAACTGCACTATGATATCTCCTGCTTCCCAAGCAAACTAGAGGTGGTCAAATAAAAAATTCAAGAAAAGAAATGGCTGAAGAGCAAAATGACCATAGGCTCAAAGGTGTGCAAGCATTCCAGGAAGTTCCTTTGGTGAAGCCAGCATGGCTCACATGGTTTCTGATGGCCTCCTCCCATCTCTAATGTCCCAGGTCCCCAATGTTTCATGTTCTACCAGACACAGTGACTCACTGGCAGGAAACACTCCTTATTGTAGGTCCGAATGCCCCTGTCACTGTGAACTTGTGTCAGGTGGGAATTCTGGCCAAACTCTGACCCTGACAGTGTCCATGACAGAAAGGCACTAATGGCCTCTAGCTTTCTTCCTTCTCAGCCTATGGTCACTTTAAGCAATTCCAGATCCCTAACTTGGGCCTTTAGTTTCCTTCCTCTGAATGGGAATTATGTACATTTTTGTTGGCACCTGTACTCTGCGAGTCTAAGATGGGGCTGCTCTTCTGATGCTGCTCTATTTTGGGTACTAAGAGCAGATAACACCAAATTACAGACTCAGCGCTGGCAAAGTTTTCTGTAAAGCACAAAAAATAGCCTAGGGGGTTGTACAATGGTTTGTGCCCATACTCCTAGTGCTTATTGAGTATGAGGTAGGAGGATTAGCCCAGGAGTTTGAGACCAGCCCAAGCAACATAAACCTCATTGCTACAAAAAATTTAAAAATTAACTAAGCATGGTGGTGCACACCTATAGTCCCAGCTACTCGAGAGGCTGAGGCAGGAAGACCACTTGAACCCTAGGAGCTTATGAGTGCAGTAAGCTATAACTGCTAGCCTGGGTGACAAACCCAAATCCTGTCTCTAAAAAAAAAAACATGAAATAACAAATAGTCTAAGCTTATGGGTCACATACTGTAGATCTTGTGGCATACGCCTTCTGTTTCTGTTTGAAGGTCCTTAAAAATATATAAGCCATTCTTTGCTCATGGGTTAAAAAAATAAAACAAAACTTAAGACCATGAGTGGTAACGGGCTAAGTCCTGCTCAAGCTCTGGAAAGATGCTGGCAAGAACTCTGTAATCAGGGGATATCTAGTATGAGGCTCTGGAAGAAAAAAATCCAGTTCTCTTCCTTCTCATGCTTCTCCTCAAGCAAGAAGACATGGTGCCAACCCTACATTTACAATGGAGAGCTCTCTCAGTAGGGAAGTCTCTGACGAGGCAGAGCCTTGCCTGGTTGGTTCCGGCACGCTCGCACTGGCCGATCAGGGGGAGGCTCCACCTCCACCTTCCTCCCAGGGTCGAAGTCATCGGCCTCTCCCTCCGTGTCACAGTGTTCCTTCTCTCGTTTCCGCTTCTTCTCCTCCTGGAGGTAAAGCCACAGGAGTGAGAGCAGCAGGGGCAGTTGGGGCCTCAACCCAGGCTGGAGACAGCTGGCACTAAACATGCTTGCCCAACCGCCTTCTCAGTTTCCAGGGACAACACTAAGCCACAAGAGAAAAATCTTCCCTCAGAGACCCTCCTTACTTAAGATTCCTTCCTTCACAAAGACACCCTCCAGTGGGGGTCAGTAGTGGTGGTTCCTGCTTTGCTACATACAACCAGAGTGCCCCCTCCTCAGGCCATGCAGACACATGGTCTGGGCCCTGGCTCTGCATCAGCAAAGTGGCTGCTACCTTCAGCTCGCCCTTACCTTCCGCTTCCTCCTTTCCTCATCACCGAGATGCTTCTCCTTCTCTGACTTCTTCTTTTTCTTCTTCTTCTTCTCTTTGTGCCTCTCTCGCTCATGGTCTGACCTGTCGTCATAGTAGCTGGAATCGTGGCCAGATCCCGAGAGCTCAGTCACCTCACTTCCTCCGACTTTCAGGACCAGCTTCAGGGGCTTCTCCAAGGGCTTATCTGCATAGTCTGCACAGACACAGACAGCGAGCTTCACTATGCGCTTAGGGGCAAGCACCTGCCAGTTGGGTGGCAAGGGTTGGTCCAGTGTGCCAGCATTACCAAGAGAACACCAAGGCCCAAGAGTCTGGATAGGCTGGCCTCAAGACTGCCAAAACCCTCTGGGAAACATGGAGGGGCAAGCCCATAATGGCAAGGCTACTCCCTCCCTTCTTCCCCATTCCCTCTGAAGTGACCTTCAAGTCGCTTTCTAACTACATTAGCCTTGCGGTGGGAGGCTGTGCAGGGACACTGCTCACATTACCCTGCTAGGAGAAGGAACAAGACTGGCACTAGAGACTCAAGATTCTGATCTCCCATCCTCATAACTCCTAGTCCTGTTGAACACCCCCTGACACAAATCGATCACCTGCTACAGATTCAGGGCAGAAAAAGAGAAAAGGCAGACAGAAAGCGGGAGCTTCTCCTTGGGATGGGCAGGAGAGCAGCAGAAACGCTGTGCTCTTTTCCCCAGGGCAGGAGAAGTACGCCTGCAGCAGTGAGCCTGGAGTCCCTGCTGCCTACCCAACCCAGGACCCCATCTTGCACCAGAGACCCTTACCTGCCCAGGACCCTCAGCTCCAGTCCCCACCTCCAGCAGGACCCATCCTTGGGACCCCTAAACCTGCGCCAAAAACCACGACCGAGTCCTAGGACCCCATTCCTGGGTCCCTGCTCCAGTCCCAGGACCCCGTCCCCGGCCGTCCGCCCGCCGCGCCTCACCCTCGTAGGACGAGCGCCACTCGGCCTTGTGCTTCTTGTGCTT
>NW_003852621.1:488572-494563 GCF_000181295.1 Otolemur garnettii
CCGGCCGAGCCGACGTCGCCACGGCCGCCAGGCAGCGCCCGAAGCAGGCTGGGGCGGTGCCGCGCCCGGATGTGGCCCAGAGGGTGACGAGCGCTTCCGGGTCAGGGGGCGGAGCGCCGCGCGCGGTAGATTCGAAGACCGGGTGGGGCTGGCGGCCGAGGCTGTGGTGGCGGTGGCTTCAGCGCGGGGCGCGAGGCGGCGGCGGCCACACTCTGGCTTGGTGCTCGCGGCTCCCGGCGGCGCCATGGACGAGGCCGTGGGTGACCTGAAGCAGGCGCTGCCCTGCGTGGCCGACGGGCCGACGGTCCACGTGGAGGTGCTCCAGCGGGGCGGCAGGTGAGCGACCCGGCCAGACTCCCCCCGCCCAGTCCCTTGTGACCTTCCCAACCCGCTCGCAACTGACCTGAACTGATGCCGTTGCCCGGTTCCGTGTGGCCTTACCCGAACTGACCCGAGTCTACCCAACCCGACGCGGGCTGACCCGGACTGACCTGGCCAGACCCGACCTGACGTTGGTTGACCAGGACTGACCAGGCCGACCCCAGCTGACCTAGCCCAGCCTGCGGAGGTTCCCCTAGCCGAGCACATAGACTTGGCCCGCTCCGCCGGGCATTACCTGGGCAGGACCCTAGTGGGATAGAGCCTGGAGCTGGGTGGGAGAAGGCAGAATTACAGAGTCCACTCTAGGCTCTGGTCCCAGGTACGGGGGAAATCCCAAGCTGGGAACCAAGATATTACACTTGGAGCCCGCAGTTCTCAGGCCCGTTAATTTTCTCCTGATCCTGAAGTTTGGGGTATTTTTTACTATTGAAAGCAAATCCCACTCATTTGTGACCTTGAGCTGGGTCATGGTGTGGCTCCTATGGGGCCTGTGGGCTGTACCCCTCGCTGGGCATGTGGTGGCAGCCACTGCTGCAGCCCACCTGTACAGCCGTCTCAGAGCTCAGAGACTCCTGCACACAGGGTACACCACATACGACTGGACCTGGGCACAGATACACCCAGGCATAGCCACACCGGAGCTTACAGTCACACATGATGGCACCAGGGTTCAGGGACTTCCACTCACAATCAAACTACACATTGGGGTTGCTGCCTTGGAGGGTGCTGGAGGGATTGCAGAGCAACCATGAATCACATGCCTGGGTCTGAGGAGCCAGTACAGGGGGCTCACAGGGAGGCCGACTACGAAAATCTGTAAGGTGCCTGTGATTGCTCAGCCTAGTGAGCTGGGATAGTGCATGGGGAGGCGCAAAAGTGTGACCTCAGAACTACGCTGGCGTAGGAAGGGGAGTATCAGGACAGCAGTGAGTGGGGCTGAAGGGAGCCCTAGGTGCCAGCCTTGCCCCATGACATTTTGTTAGCATGAGGCTCAAGTCTTAGAGGCTCCTTACGATCCAACTCCAGGCCCGATGCTACCCTGTGCAGTCTCATCCTTTCCTTGACAGTATGACAGCCAACATTTGTCAGGTGCTGGCTGTGTGCCGGGTGTTGCCCTAAACACCTGAGTGTGTTGCCCCATCTTTATTTAGTAGCCCTGTGTAGCAAGAGCTCTTACTGCTACTCACTGCGTCCAGTTGGGAGCCAAGGAGCAGGCTGCCCAGCTGGTGGAGGAGCCACCAACAAGGGTAGCCATGGTGCCAATCGCAGCAGGCCGCCTCCATTTCCATCCTCTTAACTACTGCACTCTTAGGTGTGGTCTGAGTTTGTGAAAAAGCACTTAATTTTAAAATTTTGCTTTTTAGTTGCAGGTGTTTATGTGTATTTTATTTTGCTTTTAGTACTGCAAAAAAGGAGGACATAAAGCTGAATGTTAAGAAGCTGCTCAACAGACACAATATAGTGTTTGGTGATTACACATGGACTGAGTTCGATGAACCTTTTCTGACAAGAAATGTACAGTCCGTGTCTGTTGTTGACACAGAATTAAAAGTTAAAGACCCACAGGTAAGTTACTAGTTAGGGCCAAGTAATACTTAATATTTTGCTGAATATGATGTCAGGATCATGAATATCTTTTCTATTTTGATAGCATATTGTCAGAAACTGGTTCACATGTGTATTGGTTTGTGGAGTAGGCAGCCTATGGTGTCTGTCAGGAGCCAGGCCCTAGTAGAAGGAATGGCCCTATCGTCAGGATTTGCATCATTGTACCTGCTCTCTGTACAGTGGGAGGACAGGCTGGAGCCCAAGAACCAAAGCACAGTCCTGCAGAACAGTGGCCTGCACTGACGAGGCTGTGCACCTTGTCTCTAGTTTTTCGGTCAGCAAATGTTCATGAAGTGTTTGATGTGTGTTTGGACCTTAGGAGGTGGGGCGTTGGGGCTGCAGAGTCAGGCTTATCTAATAGATGCTCTTCATCTTGTCCACTCTGGACTGCCTCACTCTCACCTTACTAAGCTCACATGTGGGAGTTTAGAGCATTGTGTGAGGGCATGAATGTCCTGGGGCAGTCCTAGCACCAGTTTAAAAACACCCAAGGTAGAGCAGCACCTGTGGCTCAGTGAGTAGGGCGCTGGCCTCATATACTGAAGGTGGCGGGTTCAAACCCAGCTCTGGCCAAACTGCAACAAAAAAATAGCTGGGCGTTGTGGCAGGCACCTGTGGTCCCAGCTACTCTGGAGACTGAGGCAAGCGAATCACCTAAGTCCAGGAGGTCAAGGTTACTGTAAGCTGTGACGCCATGGCACGCTACCATGGGCAATAAAGTGAGACTCTGTCTCCTAAAAAAAAAAAAAAAACACCCAAGGGCCTCACAACCATGGGCCTCACACCTGTAATTCCAGCACTTTGGGAAGCTAGGAGTTTGAGACCAGTCTGGACAACATAGCAAGACCTCCATCTTTACACAAAAAATAAAACAAAACAAACAAAAAAATAACCTGAAATGTATTGTGAGGAAGACATATGACTTACACCTGTGCAATTCCTGTCTTATAAAGAATCAAATTTGAAGAAGTTGATAGTAAGTTCTGCTCATGAGGCAGACCTCCACATTTGTACATTTGGACTTGTGTTTGTGACAGTCAGAGCTGGCTTGGTGGTTTGGCCAGTTTGAGGAGAAGCCTTCCTGGCATTCTGTGGAAGGACAGATTAGCGCAGCCTAACTAGGGTGTTGGGGCTGCCCAGGGAAAGTTTATTTTTATTTACTTATTTACTTTTTTAGGCACCAGAATTTTTATTTACCCACCTTGGTGGTTTCTTGTAACATTATAAGCCAAATCAATCTGTTTTTGACCCAAGTTTGTGAAAGGAACCACCATGTTACAAAGTAGTGGCAGTTTTGTGTCCGCTTTTATTTTTCTGGCCCCTGCCAACCTCTGCTGTCATTTGTCTTTTCTTGGTTGTCCCTTAGTAGTCTAACCTCTATAAAATCGGGACTGAAAATACTAACCTTGTTGTTATGACGGTTAAGAGAAAGCCAAGCTCTCAGCAACATTCAAACTCCCACTGGATCCTCCTCATCTTTCAATAAAGCTCCTTCTCAGATTGGGTGTGGTGGCTCACGCCCATAATCCTAACACTTTGGGAGACTGAAGCAGGAGGATCACTTAAGGCCAGGAATTGGAGACCAGCCTGAGCAAGAGTGAGACCCCATCTTTAAAAAAAATAATCAACTGCACAGGGTGGCATGAGCCTATAGTCTCAGCTACTCAGGAGACTGAAGCAAGAGAATCACTGAGGTTGAAGTGAGCTATGATCTCACCACTGCATTCTAGCCAACAAAACAAAGCAAGACCCTATCTCAAAAAAATAAAAAAATAAAGCTTATTCTCATCTGTCATAGTTGGATAGACTAGTTAACCTGTAAACCAAGCACGTGGGTCCATAGGCTAGGTGAAAGCCTAGAGGATAAGGTACATGGGTACACTACCAGCTTCCAGCTTAGAGGACTGACAAGTGAGCAGTTCCAAGACCACCAAGCTCATGGTTTCCTGTGGTGTATCCTTCTCTCATGACTGGTCCTTAGGCGAGCCCTCTCAAGTCCCCTGCCACACTTGAAACAGCTGAGAGATGTGCAGAGGCCATTGACTGAACGAACAGCCTGAGGGAGTCAGTAGGGGCACACAGGAGTCTCAGACTTGGTGTCATCTCTTAGGGAGGTAGGGAGGTGAGATGGGGCCTGGACAAGGACAGCAGCCCGAAGGTGCAGGGCAGGGCTGTCTCTCAGTAGCGGTAATGATCAGGCTTGAAGGGGCCATCACAGGGCATACCCAGGTACTTGGTCAGCTTCACGTTCAGCTTACCCAGATGGGCTTCAGCCACTGCCTCATCCAGCTTTTTAGGCAGGAAGTGAACCCTGATGGGGTACTTGCCTGGGTGAGTCCAAAGTTCAATCTCTGCTAGCGCCTGGTTGGTTAAGGAGTTACTCATCACAAAGCTAGGGTGGCCCATGGCGCAGCCTGGGTTGATCAGCCAGCCCTCAGCCAGCAGGATTATGTGGTGCTCATTCTTCAGCAAATAGAGGCCCACTTGGGGCTTAATGTTCACCTTCTCCATAGCATTCTTATTAAGCCACTTGACATCTGTCTCCACGTCAGAGTGTCGAGTATTACACAAGACAGCATCATCCTTCATTTGCGCCAAATGCCAACTGAGAATGATGTCAGTACAGCCTGTGGTGGTGACAAAAGATGTTGCCCTCATCCATAGTGGTCACTTCATAGCCCTTCATGGCAGCCTGTAATGTGTTGATGGTGTCAATCTCAGTGATGGTGACGCAGGCCCCAAAACCCCTCAGAACCTGGGCACAGCCCTTGCCTACATCACCATAGCCTGCTATTGCCACCTTGCTTGCATTCATATCTGTGGCCCATTTGATGCCATCAGTAAGGGACTTTGGGCAACCATAAAAGTTGTCAAACTCGCTCTTGATGACAGAGTCATTGACATTGATGGCGGGCACTTTCAGGATCCCACTGGCCATCATCTTGTATAGGTTGTGGACCCCAGTTGTGGTCTCCTTAGAGATACTGCAGATGCCTGAGAGAAACTGCGGGTACTCGGTGTGGATAAGGTTGGTAAGGTCACCACCATCGTCCAAAATCATCTTGACCTTAAAGTACAGCATCTGCTTGATACACCACAAGTACTCCTTGTCCATCTCACCCTTCCAGGCGAACATTGGAATTCCAGTCTTGGCAGTGGCAGCTGCTGCATGGTCCTGGGTAAAGAAGATGTTGCAGCCAGACCACTGTACCTCAGCACCCAGGGTGATGAGGGTCTCAATGAAGATGGTGATCTCTGCAGTCATGTGCAGGCGCCCCCTCAAGGGCTTGGAGGCTAAATATGTCTCTCACGTGCACCTCAGACCTGGCATCTTGTTCTCTGCCATGTCCAGGGCCTTGCGCCCCCGGTCCACCAGGCTGATGTCAGTGACTTTGTTAGGACAAGTTGTCAGACGTGCTGGCAGTGCTTCTGCACCAGTGATGGACATGGGCGAAGGGGGTGGGCCTCACACTGGGGAACCAGAATCAGCAGGCCCCAGGGAAAGCTTAGCATTCTCTTTCTGCCTATAGATTTACTTATAATAATTCAGCTTAATATAATTGAGTACTTTTGTATGAGCAAATGTTTATTACATCTTGTTAATCTAGCAAATTGAAATATGTTACCTGTCCATCACTCAGATTAGTTAATGGATATATGAAATTCATACAGCTATACCAAATATGATATAGCCATTAAAAAGAATGAAATAGATTTGTATCTACTGATACAAAAGTGTCTCTCAGCTATACTAAGTAGGAAAAGGCACAAGTTAGATAACTATGGAATGGGACTCCGTCTTTGGTTAAATCTGTGATTATACCATATACTGTAACATCTCTGAGGTTGGATTCAGGAGACTTTTCTTCGTTCTGTTAATATACGTATTGTTTATATATTTCTTTCTTTTTCTTTTTTTTGGAGACAGAGCCTCAAGCTGTCCCCCTGGGTAGAGTGCCGTGGCATCACAGCTCACAGCGACCTCCAACTCCTGGGCTCAAG
>NW_003852621.1:495346-520014 GCF_000181295.1 Otolemur garnettii
TTGTTTGGCGGGCCCGGGCTGGGGATTCGAACCCGCCACCTTAGGTGTATGTGGCTGGCGCCTTAGCCGCTTGAGCCACAGGCGCCGAGCCATTATTTAAATTCTAAATCTGAAATAATAGAGTTCTCATCTAATCTGAGAACTAGTTTGAAACATACCGTACATTTAATTTTGTTCTTGGACTTAGCATCTAATTTGTATAACTGGTATTAAAAGGTAAGGTATTTTAAATTTGTGTAGATTTATTTAGTTTTCTCTCTCATCACAGCCCATTGATCTGAGTACATGCACTGTTGCACTGCACATCTTCCAGCTAAATGAAGATGGCCCCAGCAGTGAGAATTTGGAGGAAGAGACGGAGAACATAATTGCGGCAAATCACTGGGTTCTGCCTGCAGGTACTTTGCAATGTGTGGGACAGCTGAGGAAGGCTGGGGTCAGGGTATCACATGCTCCTTGGGCTTGGCAGGTCAGCTCACTAGCAGATACTGTTTGTCCATTTGTTTTGTGGGATTTTAGGATGTTTTATCCCTTGTGAAATGGGAAGTTTATCTAATAAGACTATGTTGTCCCTTCTGATGGTGCTAATGGAGGCTGACTGATTCCCTCTTTCCTGCCCCATCTGTCCTGCTACCTGCTCTTGACTCCTGCCTTCTCTGTCCTGCTCCTTGGGCTTGGCTGTCAGAGTGTGGACTGAATTTAGTCACTGTGTGGGGAGAAGGGAGGACCTAGTGCTTATGTGGAACTGTGCATAGTACAGGATACACTGTTTAATTATCTGGCAAAAGTCATATGTGGCCAGCATTTGTTTTGTATCTTCAATTTGTTTAAAAATTAAAATTTGAGAAAAAAATTGAAAGACTCACACTTTCTGGTAATCAGGGTCTTAGTCCACCGTGTATGGGACAGTGGGACATGCTAGTGGCTTAGGCAGACGGACTAGGGTATAACACTTGCCTTCCTAAAATTAGGTTTTGTTTTATTCTCTTGTAGCTGAATTCCATGGGCTTTGGGATAGCCTCGTGTATGATGTGCACGTCAAGTCACACGTATGTCACTACACTTTCTCTGTTGTTTAAAGAAGGACCACTGTTGTGCTTCTGTCAAGCACGTCTGAGCTCCTCAGTTTGCATGGGCTTTGGGAACCCCTATTCTGGGTATCTGCCACAAAGACTGCTCTAAAGTAGAGTTGGGCTTAGGGCATCCCTGGGGGAGCGAGGGGAAGGCAGTAGATTATGAGGACACTTGAACTGTGGTCTTCACTTGAATTCTCAGAAAGTGGGCAGGCCCGGCATCCTACCCGCAAGTAGAACGAACGTCACTCAGCCCTCTATCCCAAGGCTGCCCCTCAGCATTTTGGCTGCTATGATTTTTGAGTAAATAGGTCATGTGTTTACTCACTGCTATGAGAACTTATCACTTGATAAGTCCCTTAATGATTTTGTTTAACATTGGCATTTTAAATAAAAATGGCGTTTGTTTCCCTTCCTATATCTGTGGTGCTTGTAGCTGGCACTGGCCGTGCTGCCTTCCCTCTTGGCTGATCTGGCCAAGCAGCACACACACCACTCCACAGTGACAAATGCTTCAACGTGAGGCCAAAGGATCAAGTTCTATGGCTCAGCAACAGTGAGGGAACAGGGTGCAGAGGCCTGGGGAATGGAATATGTGTCAGCCAAGGTGCCTTCTGATACTAGACCCCTTGGACACCACTGAGCATCAGGAGGTGGGGCCCTCTGGAGACAGCTTTGCCTCTTGCCCCCTTCTTATTTAGGACCGAGCTTCAGCAGCACACATAGTAGAGCCTTTGCTGTGTTGGTATCTTTTTTTTTTTTAATGTGTTTTTTTCTTTTCTCCTATCAGCTCCTTGATTATGTGATGACAACTTTATTGTTTGCAGACAGGAATGTCAACAGTAACCTCATCACCTGGAACCGGGTAGTACTGCTACATGGTAATACAAGGGCAGGCAGCTGCGCTCACCAAGTTTGCTCCACCAGCCATTGGCCTTTGGTCTTCTGCAAGGAGTTACGGCTCTTTGTTTTCTAAAGGAGCCAGCATTGCTGTAGAATATTCTCTGTGCAGCTGATCCAGCTCATAATGCTTTGAACATTTATTACTTGACTTTCATTAAATAGTCCCATTTATCTGTGGAGTACGTCCCGAGACATTCCACAGATGCGTGGGACCATGGGTAGTCCAAATCCTAACTATGTTGTTTGTTTCTGTACATAAGTTCTTGTGATAAAGTTTAATTTATAAAGAGATTAACAACCATAACTAATAATAATACAGAATAATTAGAATAATATGTTATAGTAATAGTTATTTAATACTTGTGAATTATTTCTGGAATTTTGTGTTTAGTATTTTTGGACCGGCTTGGCACCCGTGGCTCAAGCGGCTAAGGAGCCGGCCACATACACCTAAGCTGGTGGGTTCAAATCCCGCCCAGGCCCGCCAAACAACAATGACGGCTGCAACCAAAAAATAGCCAGGCATTGTGGTGGGCACCTGTGATCCCAGCTACTTGGGAGGCTGAGGCAGAGACTCGCTTGAGCTCAAGAGTTGGAGGTTGCTGTGAGCTGTGATGCCACGGCACTCTACCCAGGGGGACAGCCTGAGGCTCTGTCTCAAAAAAAAAAAAAAGTATTTTTGGACCATAGTTAGCCTCAGGTAACCAAAACCTTGCAAAATAAACTGCGGATGGGGGAGTACCATGTTATTACTAAACAGTTCAGGAACCTCTGCCTCTTCTCCATAACTGATCATAACTCCTTAGAATGGAAACTGTCTCGTATTTCTTTGTGGTATGCTCAGAGCCTCATTTTGTGAGTAGTAAACTGAAAAAGCCACATTTTAAAGTAATTCTGCCTGGTTCTTATCAGAAGGAAATGATGGATTTTATTTGTTTTTAACATCCCTGAGCAGAAAGGGGGCAGAGGAGCTTGTTAGAGCAAGGGGAAATAAACAGCACTTCCCTCTGTGCCAGTTCAGGCTGTGTGACTAGAAAGCAGGACATGCCGGCTACCTGGCAGCTGCCCTAGCACATTGTCAGAATAGGCAATCAATAGGTGTTTTATGTAGCAAAGTAAATTATTTGGAGCTAGATGTCTATTTCCTCTTTAATTACTGAAAATTCTTACAGAGAGCTAGGGTTGAACACATCTGCATTTACTGTGAGATGCATTTGTTCTTCCCTGGGGGTTATCTGGAAACTTTGCAAGGCCCTGATCTGAGCACTCCTGGTAGGGAGCTGCATGGGAGAAGCTCTCAGGAGGCACCTACAATGGACAAGGGTGCTATTTAGTTGGGAGAGAGGCCTTGGGGCCAGGAGGGTCAGCCCTGCGCTTCTGCTTGTCAGGAAAGGCCTGTTTGACTTTTGGAAGGTGACTTGGCAAGTGGCTTTCACAGAGGAAATGTGAGAGAGGTGTCTGTGAGGACGTAGACTGAAAAAGGCGTTTGCTCACAGTGGTGGTGGGGGGAAGCTGAGACCAGATACACAAGTCAAGTTCAAATTAGTAAAAAGGAGGGACAGACTTTTAAGTGTACTGGTAACATTGTATCGCATTGAAGCTGCTGGCAGACTTCTTTGTAAGTTAACAGGTATTTATAGTAATAACATTACTAGAGTTTAATTCTGGGTTTTTTTTATTTTTTATGTAGATACTGCAACTATTATTTTAAGAAATTTGTTACAGCACTAACTTAAAAACATTTGCTTGGATCTCGTTATAGGTCCTCCAGGAACAGGAAAAACGTCCCTGTGTAAAGCATTAGCTCAGAAACTGACCATTCGGCTTTCCAGCAGGTAACTCTGGTGATTTGAGATAGACCATTTAGAATGGGATTAATGCCATAACAAGCCTTTTTTTTTTTTAAATCATTTTACACAAATGATAATTTCCTCTCCTTCAGTGTTAAGCCACTTAATCACTCCAACTCAGTGTAGTCTTAGCATTAGAATCTCAGTCTCCTAAAACATTTTTTATTGAGACAGAGTCTCACTATGTCGCCCTCGGTAAAGTGCCATAGCACCACAGCTCACAGCAACCTCAAACTCTTGGGCTTAAGTGATTCTCTTGCCTCAGCCTCCCAAGTAGCTGGGACTACAGATGCCCGCCAAAACGCCCAGCTATTTTTTGGTTGTAGTTGTCGTTGTTTGGCAGGCCCAGGCTGGGTTTGAACCCGCCAGCTTTGGTATATGTGGCTAGCACCCTAGCTGCTGAGCTACAGTCCGCAAGCCTCCAAAAACTTCTTCAGACTTTTTTTCCTGCCAGTTTGTGGTCTGTCTTGGTGAATTACACGCTCTTGCTGGAGGCGTGTTCTGCAGACGTCAGGCCAGGGTGTTTGGTAGCCTTGCTGACCTTTTGTCCACTGTCTTACCAGTTTCCATCAGGTAACTCTGGAATGAGAGAGGAATGTCAGGGTCTAATTGTGGCTTTGTTTATCCTTGAATTCTGTCTTTTGGGGATTTATGGTTTTCACTACATTTGGAAATAATTTGGTTGTCATTTCTTCAGCTAATTTCCTTACCCTCCTCTCTGTCTGGAAACCCGTTGATCTGCGTGTTGGACTGCCTGGCTCTGCTCCACAGAGTACATTTGTTTTTTTAGCTTTTAAAAATGTCTGTACTATTTCTTTTTGAACAATTTCTACTGCTGCATCTTTAAGTTCACTGATTTTCTGCAGTGTCTAATCTGCTGTAAATTCCATCCAGCGGAATTTTTATTTATGACAGCGTATTTTTCTTCTTTAAAGGTTCTATTTGATTCTTTTTATGCTTTTCTTTCTTTCGTTATGTTCTTTTTTGTTGTTTTCAGATTAATTGAGAGTACAAAGAGTAAGGTTATAGGCTCGATGCCTGTGGCTCAAGTGGCTAAGGTGCCAGCCACATAAACCTAAGGTGGTGGGTTCGAATCCAGCCCGGCCCGCCAAACAACAATGACGGCTGCAACCAAAAAATAGCCAGGCATTGTGGTCCCAGCTACTTGGGAGGCTGAGGCAGGAGACTCGCTTGAGCCCAGGAGTTGGAGGTTGCTGTGAGCTGTGATGCCACGGCACTCTACCCAGGGGGACAGCTTGAGGCTCCTGTCTCAAAAAAAAAAAAAAAAAGAGTAAGTTACAATGTTTGCATTTGTTAAAGTCCCTCTTATGATTGTGTCCCACCAAGAGGTGTGCTGCACCCTAACCTTGTGTCCCTTAAGTGGAAGCACAGCCATCCCCCTCTCTCCTCCCTTCTCCCCACCCCCTTGTTCCTGTGTATTAGATTGTCTACTGGCTTCATATTAGAATTGAGTACATTGGATTCTTGCTTCTACATTCTTGTGAGACTTTACTAAAAAGAATGTGTTTCAACTCCATCCAGATTGATAGAAAATTTGTAAAGTCTCCATCTTTTTAAATGGCTGAATAGCATTCCATGGTGTGCATATACCACAGCTTGTTAATCCATTCCTGGGTTGGTAGGAATTTTGGTTATTTCCACATTTTGGTGATTATAAAAAAATATGGAATGCTTCATGAATTTGCGTGTCATCCCTGCACGAGGACCATGCTAATCTTCTCTGTATCATTCCAATTTCAGTATTTGTGGTGCCAAAGTCAGTACTTTTCACTATGTTCTTGTCAAAATCTTTAACAAGTTTATAATAGCTGTTTTAATGTTCTTGTCTTCTAATTCCATCATCATTATCATTTCTATTGATTGATTATTCTTCTGCTTGCAGTTACATGTTTTTGCTTCTTGGCCTGTGAAGACCTTTTTTATTTAATACTAAACACTGATTTGAAATGACTGGCTTTTCTTGTCTTGATTTAATGACTTGGATTTTGTTTTGGTAGGCCTTTCTTGGGATTGGAGTGATCCTTTTGAGGTTTCTTTTTAAGCTTTGTTAGGGAGAGGTTTAGTCCTCTGCAGACCTGGAAAATCAGTGTATGCTCTTACTTTGGTGGTGGAGTTTGAACATGCCTCACCCTATGTGAGCTCTGGGAACCCTTTGGCTCACAGACCTGCAGTCACTCTTCACTGGCCTCGTGGAGTTTCCCTAACTATAAGTACCTTAGTGTTCAGCAGACACAGGGGTCACCAGGACAATTTCTATGGCTTTCCTCCTGGAACAGGGGTCCTCAAACTTTTTAAACAGGGGGCTAGTTCACTGTCCCTCAGACGTTGGAGGGCTGGACTGCGGGCCTCGGGACAAGTCAGCTGCTAAGCAGGACAGGCAACAGCACAAAAACACCCAGCAGGCTGGATAAAAGTCCTAGGCGGGCTACATGTAGCCCATGGGCCGTAGTTTGAGGACACCTGTCCTGGAGTATTCTCTGTGTCTGCTTCTCCCTGGAATTCTGCTTGGCAGCCTCCAGCCATCCAGCTCCCTGAGTGCTGAGCTCTGGCTCCTCTCCTCAGGGGCTGTGCTCTGCTCAGGTCCTTCCCAGGATTGTGGTTGGAAGGAGCCTCTAGGCGGGAAGCCAGGGCAGTTGTGGGGTTACTCACTTCCCTTCTCTTGGGGTCACAGTCCTTCATTTTCTGTTGTCCAATACCCTTACCAGTTGTGGTTTCATTTATTTTGTCTAGTTTTCTCATTGTTAAGGCAGACAGTAAATCTGGTACTTCTTACTCTACTACTAGAGGGAATCCTGGGAGATACAGTTTTATATATCTATTTTGTTTCTTTTCAAAAAGAAAAATCTTTTAAGTAATTTTGCATAGGAAAGTTGCTTTATTTCCACCCCAGATGTTATATTCAGCAACTTGGTGGTGTTTTGATATGTCAAAATGCATCTGTATTTTGAAGATCTCTAGGGTCAGTTTCCTAAAACACCAGAAATAACATTTTCCAGTATAAAGATTTGAAAATAGGTAGTTTTTAATGACTTAGAAATAGTGAAAAGAATCCTTAGCCTTTCTTTCTCATTCTGTTAAATAACCAATGTTTTATAATTCATTTTGTTTAATATTCAAGCCAGTTTATTTCACTGTATTGTCTGTACTCCTTCCTCTTCTGTAAACAGTATTAGTAAATGGCCTTTTTCTCTTTCTGAAAATACTTGTTTTTCTTCTGTGGACTTTTGACATGGAAGAGACTGAAAAGAGGACTGAGAGTCAGCCTCTTGCTCCCATCCCTTTTCCTGTTGGATTTAGTCCAAGCTTGGTGCTCCCGGCTCTGCCAGAGCCCTGAGTGTACACAGGAATGTTGCTGCCAGACTCCAGGCAGGTGGCTGGCGCTGTTGGGCACCCAGGGCTCTAGGATCTGTGCTGTGCTTGTCAGGGTTTCCTGGAAATAGGAAAACATATGGCTTCTACCAGGAACTCTTGATGCCTCTGCTTTGATTTGCTTGCTGTATTGGTATTATTAATAAATATATTAAAAATGAGAGAGTTTTTACTTTCTAAATCAAATAATACTGTAGAAAAACATAATTTGGTATAATCTAGAGCTACTAATTGCATTGGGTTTAAATTGTTCTCAATTTAGCACACAGAGGGCTTGGTGCCTTAATTCTTTGTCAGCAACTTTGATGACTTAATGAGTTAGTAATTACCATCATGCTGGGTAGTTGGGAGATGCTGTATCAGAGAAGCAAGAGTGGTGGCCACCAAGGATGCACCAGGACTGCTCAGTAATTTCCTAACCCCTTTTATCATCTTAGGTACCGGTATGGCCAATTAATAGAAATAAACAGCCACAGTCTCTTTTCTAAATGGTTTTCAGAGGTGAGTATTGAATATTCTAATTGTCTGATTGTCAACAATCTAGCTAAAGAAACCTGTTCCATATATTAGGCAAATGCTCTTTCAGTAGCTTCAGGAGAAAAATAGATAAAATGGGGAATGGAATAACAGTGGTGAGAAAAGGGTTCCTGTGCTGGGCATAGCAGGCCTCCCTCGGTCCCATCCCAGACTTCTGCTGGCAGACCTGGCCAATTCATGTGGACCAGCTGAGCACGCCACTGAAGCCTGTGTGGCCAGGCCAAGTCCTGGGTGTCCCTTCCTCTGAGGGGCTGTGTCCCTCTAGTGAGATGAAGTAGGATTTGGGTGCACTGTAGACCAGGCATACACCCCAGCCAGCAAATCCTTGCAGCTTTGGTCTGCTTCCTCCGGGATCAGTGAGGACAGACCAATGAGTGGAGGCATGGGTCACCCACACCACCACCCTGGAAGAGCAGGTGCAGGCAAGGTCCCAGCAGAGAGGGAGCCTTCAGGGTAACTTCCTCCCATGCCAACCTGGCTCTTCTGATGCAGGTGTATTTGGAGGGGCCATCAGAAGATGGTGGGCAGGTGGGCACCTAGGATGGAGGTCACATGGGGCCATGTGCACCTGCAGTATGCTCACTGCAGTGGACACTGAGAGAGTGTTTTGGTTCCAGAGTGGCAAGCTGGTGACTAAGATGTTCCAGAAGATTCAGGATTTGATTGATGATAAAGATGCTCTGGTGTTTGTGCTGATTGATGAGGTGAGCATGTTCAGATTTTAATTCAAGAACAAGTTACCTTGGGTTGCTGGGAGGCAGCCTACCTCTGTAGCTCCCTGGCACATCTCTGGTCTTCCCTATATCCCAGGCTAGACATGTGGACACCCCTTCACTCATTCACCCACTTGCTCAGTGGACATGTCTCTTTGTGACTCATCACTCTCTCCCTCTCCCTGCAGGTGGAGAGTCTCACGGCTGCCCGAAATGCCTGCAGGGCAGGTGCTGAACCGTCAGATGCCATCCGCGTGGTCAATGCTGTCCTCACCCAGATCGATCAGATTAAAAGGTAACGCTCTGGGCTTGGTGCCCATAACACAGTGGTTATGGCACCAGCCACATACACCAAGGCTGGTGGTTTTGAACCCAGCCTAGAGCCAGCTAAACAATAATGACAACTGCAACAAAAAGCCGGGCATTGTGGTGGGCACCTATAGTCCCAGCTACTTGGGAGGCTGAGGCAAGAGAATCACTTAAGCCCAAGAGTTTGATATTGCTATGAGCTGTGACACTACGGCACTCTACCCAGGGCAACATAGTGAGAGTCTGTCTCAAAAAAAAGGAATGACATGTAGGGACTTTATCTAAGAAGTGACAGAGGAGTTGTTCCACAGGAATGTGTGATTGTCGGGCAACTCCTTATCTCACCACAGCTCCTTTAACTGAAAGTTCATCTAGCATTGGGTGTTAGCTCTGTCTTTCTGCTCTGGAGGTAACACATTAGAAACAGATTTTTAAGAAGTTAAGTGTTTTTTAATTTATTAAAGTATTAAAAATGGGCTGGATGCAGTGGCTCACACCTGTAAGTCTAGCATTCTGGGAAGCGAAGACAGGAGGATCCTTTGAGCTCAGGAATTGGAGACCAGCCTGAGCAAGAGCAAGACCCCATCTCTACTAAAAATGGAAAAACTATTGGCAGGTGCCTATAGTCCCAACTACTCTGGAGGCTGAGACAGGAGAATTGCTTCAGGCCAGGAGTTTGAGGTTGCTGTGAGCTAGGCTGATGCCACGGCACTCTACCCAGGGCAACAGAGGAAGACTATCTCAAACAAAAAAGGTATTAAAAATGTTGTAGGAAACACCTTGGTAATAAGTGAATGGGGAGGGGATTGGTCTCTTCATTAAAGAGCACGAGAGCACGTACATCATTGCTTGGCAGTTTCCACACCTGTGATATAAATAGCCATGGGATCACTTCTTCCCTTCTATAAATAGCCACAGGAGAAGCTAGTCGAGGCTTCTACTAGGCTCCTCTTCCTAAGACTGATTGCTGCACTGTTGAGGCGCTCCGGCACCTCTGAAATGACTGATACAACTGGCTCCTCCTGATGGGGAGCCTTATCTGACCAGGCTCCCTGGCATATACCGGAAGCAATACCCCGTGGGAGGGTGAACAGCAGTCCATGTCCTGGCAGGTTCATGGGCTGGGGCTGGAGACATGGCATCTCTGTTTCGACAAATGTAAAACAAAACTGGGCATGGTAAAATTTTATACAGTGCAGAAAAGCATGAAATAGTAAAACATTGCTGTGTCCAAACACTAGTGTCCTCACCAAGTGCTGCAGTTTGTGGGAGAAGGACTGCCACCCCTTGCCTGCCGGCCCCATACAGAAAGGCTGGTGGCCCCAGACCTCAAGTCTCCACAGTTGATCCCCCAAAGGCTCAGGGCCTATTTCCAAGCTTTAGGGAGTGATGGCTGCTAACACACCTCTTGTGGAAGTAATATACAGACTAACTCTTCCACTATCAACACAGTACTCATATCTCTTCTCTGAAGTACCTTGGGGTAATGGGTCCCGTGTGTTAATCATTGCAGGCTGTGGGATATGGCTGGCAGCAAACTGTGCAGGGAGCAGTGACCCAGGCCCTGGCAGGTGCTCCCACACAGAGGCCAGCTTCCTAAGACAACAGCTATCTCCCAGGTCAGCTGTAGCCGGGCTTAGACAAGGCAGAAGGCCCTGGAAAGAGCAGAAGATGCAGCCTTCCTGGTTTCTCTGACCTTTGTCACCTCACACTCCTGTCTGCTCCCATGCCTGTGCTGACTGTGCTCCTCCTCACCTTCCATCGGGCAGCCCCTCTGCCTCCCAGCCACCCTCTGGATGCTGACCTGAGCAGACTGTGCTCACCAGCCTCTGTACCCTGTTCCCTCCGCCTGGGGACTCCCCCATCTCTACCCTCACTGGGATCACCCCAGCTCACTTGCGGGGGGCTGTCCGCCCTTGCCAGAGTGTAGGTGAAGTGGACCCTCCAAAGGGCTCCCCTGGCCACAGAGCTGCCTGTTCCACCCTGGGCCCAAGAGGATAGCACTGTTACTCCTGCCACACAGTCCCTGCCAGACCAGGAAAACTGTGCCTGCCATGCTGCCATGTGCTGGGCCCTAAGGACACGGGGCAGCAGACCAGACAGCAGCAGCTCTTTGCAGAGTTCATAAGCTGGAAGGGAGAACAAATGGTGAATGTGATGGACAGTTGACCTCCACCTGTGTCCAGAGTTATGCAAGCTATGGATAAACAGTCCTGTGGCCATGACAGAGGTGTAGGAGACTGGGTGGTCAGGGATGCTGCACAGAAGGGAGACTGTTGTTAAGGCTGAGACAGTGAGGGAAGGGGCCTGGGAGGTTCTGTTCTGCATGGTCGTTTTAGCTGGGAGAGCCTGGATGATAGGTGGAAGTTCAGGGCTTGTCAGACCTTGGTAAGACCTATGGGGCACAGCTGCCTGGGCAGTGCCTGCTGACCCTGGTGTCTAGTTGACAGGTCTTTCTGGCTGTCCCTGCTGCTTGGCCTCTGCTCAGATACGATGGGATACAATTGAGCCACAGACGCCGTGACTGCTGTTCTCTCTTCTTGGCCACAATAGGCATTCCAACGTCGTGATTCTGACCACTTCCAACATCACTGAGAAGATAGATGTGGCTTTTGTAGACAGGGCTGACATCAAGCAGTATATTGGGCCACCCTCCATGGCAGCCATTTTCAAAATCTACCTCTCATGCTTGGAGGAACTGATGAAGGTACCTTTATTATTTCTTCTCATGCTCAGATTCCTTATGTGCTTTTAATTGAAATAACTTAAAGTATGCTAGTTACAATATAGAATAAAATATTTTAACATAGGCATCTTCTTAGACTAAAACTTGGAATTTTGTTGTATCTGACAGGTTAACAGTCCAAGTTATGGCCACAATTAAATATGTTTGCACTTGTGGCATAATATGGTTATGATTTTTTTTTTTTTTTAAGAGACAGAGCCTCACTTTGTTGCCCTTGGTAGAGTGCTATAGCGTCACAGCTCACAGCAACCTCCAATTCCTGGGCTTAGGTGATTCTCTTGCCTCAGCCTCCCGAGTAGCTGGGACCACAGGCACCTGCCACAACACCCAACTATTTTTTTGTTGCAGTTTGGTCAGGGCCAGGTTTGAACCCACCACCCTCCGTATATGGGGCTGGTACCCTACTCGCTGAGCCACAGGTGCCACCCAGTTTTTTATTATTTGAGGTACTGATGTATAAGAAGCTGGTGAATAGGCCATAGTTAGCCTACTGGCAAATCCTGGCTCCATCTCTACTAAAAATGGAAAAACTATTGGCAGGTGCCTATAGTCCCAACTACTCTGGAGGCTGAGACAGGAGGATTGCTTCAGGCCAGGAGTTTGAGGTTGCTGTGAGCTAGCAACCTCTCGGCTTATCAGAGCCTTGGCTGGTGACCAGTGACCTGCCTCCCTCGGCCCAGATTTCCTCACCTGACTCAGTTCACAGGGCATTTACACTGCCTGAAGGTTGGGGTTCATGGGAGGTCATGCTCACTAAAGGTTGAAGTCACAGGGGGCTGTCATCTGACTGAAGGTCAGGGTCATGGGGCTGTCATCTGAAGGTCAGAGTTCATAGGAGGTCTTGCTGACTGAAGGTCAAGGTCATGGGGCTGTCATCTGACTGAAGGTTGAGGTTCACAGAGCTGTTTTTGACTGAAGTCAATGTTCATGGGCCTGTCATGGCTAAAAGTTGGGGTTCATGGGGCTGTTATCTTACTGAAAGTTGGGGTTCATGGGGCTGTTATCTTACTGAAGGTTGGGGTCACAGGCTATTGTCTGAAGTGATGGTGTCTCAGTTTGCATGTGTGCTCGAGGTGAGGGCTGTGTCATTGGTTCAGGGACCCACAGAGGCTGTGGATCTGTCTGAGACCCACCTGTGCCTGTTTCAGGTGTTCTTGAAGCTGGGTGGATGGCAAGTTTCTGCAGGAACGTACTGAGAGCTGAGTTTAGGAGATTACAAGCAAGAAATGGGGATTTTAATGGTAGTTATTTTCATGGAGTTGTTACTACCACCTGGTGGGGCCACGCACTCTGCAGCCAGTACCTGACACAGAGCAGTGGCCTCTGTGTCCACGACAAGGATGATATAGCCTCTCTTGGGGGTGAGAGAGCGAGTCTCAGCCATGAGCCCCCTGAAGTTGCCCTGAGTCTGTGCTGTCCAGGCGTGTGGATTCCTGTGGAGTGTGAGACGGACAGGGGCTCTATGGAGGTCTGAGAGCTTACAGGTTTCTGAAGAAAGAGCCTAAGGGCAGCTACTGCTGAGGAGCCCCATGTGCCTGCACATCCTATAAGGCCATAGTAAACATCAGATGCCTTGATGTTTGTGTACTTGTTCCAAGAATCTTGGGTTTTGATTTTAAGTTTTATCTAAAAGTATGGACTTATGGGAGCTGGGAACATAGGGCAAAGGTAGATTCTTAGGCAGTTTACATGAGGTTAAGATACTCAGATGTTATAGTGGACATTTGGTTTCAAAAGCCATCAGCATGTAACTGGGAGCCTCTGATCTGGACATGTTCATGTGTGCCCACTGCAGGGAGGTGGGGTCCCCAGGGAATCCAAAAGAGCGTCACCTTAGTGAGTCAGGTGGGGGGTGAGAACATGGAAACAAACTGTGTTTTTTAATTTTACCTATAATCTTCACCAAACCTCTAAAATATACAGAGAATGCTATATTCTTTCTCTTGTCTCCTGGTTCCTGAATCAGAACAGTCATATTATCATCATAGTAACGGTCATTGTGCCCACCTGACAAAATAGTTCAGTGTGGCAAAGAGTTCCTGATTTCCGACACATGATCTGGGAGGCGAACTTCTGGCGCCCAGTTCCTTGGTCAGTCATAAAAGATAGGCAGCTAAAGGCCCTTCTTTGAAAGACAGGTGGAGTCATGGATGCAGGTCTCAGCTTTGCCTGCCTGTGTTTTGACTGAATCACAGATTGGACTCTGCCTTTATGTCCCTTCCAGCCTGACAGGCAGTGAGGAGGCATTTTGTCCGTGATCACAGAAAAGGCTGAGTTGCTCTTCTCACGCATCTGTGTGTTAGGGATGGTCACTGTTGGATGTCTGTAAGATGGATTGGGGTTCACATGAGGCCTACGAGTGTCTCCCTTGCAGACTGTGCTGTGCTCTGTCTTTGGACCCTCCTAACTGTGGTGCCTCTGTCTCCCCAGTGTCAGATCATATACCCTCGCCAGCAGCTGCTCACCCTCCGGGAGCTAGAGATGATCGGCTTCATTGAAAACAACGTGTCGAAGTTGAGCCTTCTTCTGAGTGAAATTTCAAGGTGCAAATTGACCTCATATTTATAATCAAGAAAAATTAAGTGCTGTAGTAACTGGGAAGTCATAGCTTCCTCTGTGGAATCCCGGGAGGTCTGTGCGTGTGGGCGCTTAGCACACCACAGGGATGAACATGCATGTGTCGGGGGTGTGTGAGCACAGGGACTGAGCATAGCAAGGACAGTTGGCATACGTGCTGGAGGCCTGGTATCGAGAGCTGTTCCAAGTGTTCTCAGAGTTCAGAGAAGGGAAATGGCTTTTGTGATGAAGGGAGGGTGAGCGGAGGGTTGGAGAATGGAGTAGAGCCTCAGAAGATAGGATTTGGGTATAAGTAGGCAAAGTCAGAAGGCTATAGGGGTGATGTGCTCAGGGGGCCCCAGCAGATGGCAACACAGACAGGCAGTGCAGGAGAGGCTAGGGATGCAGTGGAGCTGCTGGCCAGAGTTTGAACTTTATTCTGGAAGGTTTGGAATGAGGGACAAGGTCAGACAGGCACAGTGGCTCATGCCTTGGCTGGGAGGCCAAGGTGGGAGGATCTCCTGAGCTCAGGAGTTCAAGACCAGCCTGAGAAAGAGTGAGATTCCATGTCTACTAGAAAAACTAGCTGGGTGTTGTGGTGAGTGTCGATAGTCCCAGCTACTTGGAGGCAGAGGCAGGAGGATCTTTTGACCCCAAAAGTTTGAGTTTACTGTGAGCTATGACACCATGACACTGTACCCCAAGGCACAGAGTGAGACTTTGTCTCAAAAAAGAAGTTGGGGGTGGGACAACATGAAGAATGCAGTATTTTAGAAAGCTTGGGGGTTTTGTTGGGGAGATTTAAGGAAGTTAGGGAAGTTAGGGAAAGAAGAAAACAGCACAAAGACTTCTGCTTCTACACGAACCGGCCAATTGTCTGGGAAGTTCATGCTAGCTGACACCTGTCCACCACATAGCACTCCGTGCCCTCACATCCCTTGCCCTATGCCTCGAGCACAGAGACAACAGCCACACAGTGGGGCTCAAAGCTGCACCTCAGGTGGCTCTTCAAGGCAGCAAGGATGTGGCCTCACCTAGAGCAGGAGCTCAGGCCTGAGGGGCCGAGCCCCATTGTAGGGGCTGTAAGCAAAAGGGATACTCAGGGGTCAAGGCCAAGGGGCCAGGAGGGCTGGGTGCCTCTGAGGCCCAAGTTGAGCCTACAGGGGGTTTGTGCTCCCAGGGATGTATATCTGAAATTGACACCCCTGAACTTGGTTGTCTTCCCACAGGAAGAGTGAGGGCCTCAGTGGCCGGGTCCTGAGGAAGCTCCCTTTCCTGGCTCATGCGCTGTACGTCCAGGTGAGTCCCCCTATACGTCCCCAGCTTTGGGCACTCTGTCCTCCAGCCAGTGTCCTCTGGGAGTCTGGGGCAACAGAAGGAGCCAAGCGGGCCCCTTAGCCAAGGGGCCATCTTGAGCCTTTCAAAGCATGTGCTGGGCTCACCAGTCTCACGGACATCTGCGTCTGTGCATGTGGCAGCTCCTGTCCAGCCCTTCCTCACCCTTCAGCGGTGCTCACACCCTTCAGGTCTGAGCTCGGTCAACAGCAACCTGGCGTCATGCTTCACTTCCTCCACTGTGGGCCCCCACCACACAACCAGTAGCCAAGAGGAAACCCATTCCCAGCAGCTGGTCAGGCTGAGGGTTCTGAGTATTAGCAGAACAGATACAGGAACATCTGCCATGACAAAACATGCATCTTAAAATGGTTCCTTTCAATTCAGTCAGCCTGTGCTCTGGTCAGCAGTGGCCTTTGTGCTGGGCATGGCCCTCCGTGCGGACGTGACACAGCTAACTGTGGACCATGAGCAGGAGCCTTCACACAGCTCTGGGCACTGGGCCATGGTAAATGTCTGGTAGGAGCCAGCAGTGTCTTGGGGCCTGCAGAGCCCCCAGACACCAGGTGAGCCTTTTGAGAAGGGTCTGTTCCCAGCATCTTCTCTTCTAAATATGTTGGCAGCTGGCCCAGTGCCCACCTGCAGGATGACCTTTGCTGCAGTAATGAGCAGGTACGCCTGGTATGCCCAGACTGTGCAGCCAGCCCTGCCTCACTGTCAGCACCATGCTGGGGTGTTACTGCCTGCTGCCCTATAAGGGCAGGGAGCCCCAGTGATGCCCATGTGTCTTTCCAGGCCCCTACTGTCACCATAGAGGGGTTCCTCCAAGCCCTGTCTCTGGCAGTGGACAAGCAGTTTGAAGAGAAAGAGAAGCTCACAGCTTACGTTTGATACTAGGCTTCCCCATCGGTGGATTCATACAGAGACCCATGGCCTGCAGCCCCCATTCAGCAAGCCAGTAGCCCAGGAGGCCACGCTTCATTCAAAGAAGTGTGTTGTATTTATGTTATTTTAAAGTGTGTGTTAGAAGACAAATTATAAGAAAGATGTGTCACTTTTATTGTTTTTAAAGGATAGTTCAGATTCTGCTTGTCAATTTGTAAAGAATTAAGCATGTTCATTCCCGACCTTCCCCCAGTTGGATACAATGCTAACTTTGTTTTTAAAAAAGCAACATTGATACTTGTATTGTAGAAACAAAAGAGAAACTATCAGCCTAAATAAGCAGCAATCACAGTGTAAAAAAGTGTCCACAGCACTCCATTAGAAGGCAGCCCTTGCTTTCTGATCTCAGCTTTTTTGATTTAATGCAAAAATGTTTTAGACAAGAAGACCCTATTCCTGTGTCATAGAAACTGAGAAAAACATTTAGATGACGTGTTCTTGTACGTTACCAGTCAGACACGGTACCCCCTGTGAGGAGAACTAGTGGCCTTGGTGTTCACGTGAGCTGTTCTGACCCCTGTTCCAACACAGGCATCTCTCAGACACTTCTGCCCGTGGTTTGCTTTGATCAATGATGTTATTCATGTCTCAAATGAGGATTCATAGAGTATAAAATAAATGAGTCAATAATTAACATATTCCACAGAATATTAAGGTTTGGTCTCATGCCAAAATAAATTTTGTATTAGTGCTTTGTACATGAAGTTCACTTTTTGTTATATAACATTTTAAATATTAAATTTTTAAAGGAATTTTCTCTTGTTTGAGTCTAAGTACCTCTCCTAAATGTCTTGTATTTTATTAAAAAGTATTCATTGTATATTGGTTTTGCTAAGAAAAAATAAAAAGGAGGAAAAAAGTATTTATATGACTACTAGCATTAAGCCTTTCTATACTTTGTGCTGTCTGCTAGGCCTTCACTCTGGGTCCTGCCATGGGAAAAAGCCTGGCTCTGTGATCTTGAGACCCATGTGGGGCTTGTGGGGGCAGAGGCATACCCAAAAGGGTCTTCCATTAACACCCCACACCATTGCTCTCCAGGAGCCAATTTGGGATCCACAGGGAAAGGCCCTTGTTCTTTGAGGTACAATTTCAGCATTTTAAAACAGCCTGCAGGGGCCAGCAGGATATAGTAAACAAAGCAGAGCTGATCTGGAGTAAAGGTAGGTACCCCTAAGAGGACAGGAACAGCACAGGCTGCCACTACAGGAGTATGTCAGATACAAACTGTAGACAGGGCACAAGGAAGCATCCTATAGTTGTGGAGGGTGCCCAGGGCACCTATATCTCCCCAGCTCTGATGGTGACCACCAGACCATCAGAAAGGCTGAACCCACCCTGTGCTTAGCTGAGCTCTGGGATCAGGAAACAGCCTTCTGAGTCTGTTTGATTTGCTTAGTATCTAAAGTCAGTCTGTAAATGGGTAAGTGACAAAGGTGTCATTGTATCCACTCTGCACCTGCAACCATGTGAGTGTGTGTATGTGTGTTTAAAGTGCTTGGAGTGTGATGTGCTTCTTGAGTCTATAGGTTAATCATTCCCATCATATATGGGTAATATTTGATCATTATTTTTTCAAATATTTTCTGTCCCCTTTCTCTCTCATCCTTCTGGATCTCATGATTTGTGTGTCATGCCCCCATTGTCCAGAGGTCATTGGAACTCTACATTAGTCTTCAGCCTTTTCCTCCTGGTGTCGGTATTGCCTTCCCTCCTGCCCTTCTAGTGTGCCAATTTGTGTAAAGTGCTGTCAGCTTGATCCAGTGAGATTTCCACTGTGCATACTTTTCTTCTCTAGAAGTTCTCTTTGGTTCTTTATCTTCCTTTTTACTCAATCTGTTCATGCTTTTTATATCCTTGAGCATAATGAGCATTCCTATAAACCCTTGTGTTCTAATTTCGTCTTTATCATTTCTGGGTTGCCTCTTGATTGACTTTTCTTTCAGGCAGATTTGCTCCTTGACATCTGCGAAGTCCTTATTGGATGACAGACACTGTGAACTTTATATTATTGGAGTGCTAGATTTTATCTCCTAGCAGGCAGTTTGGTTGTGTATGAATCTGAGGCTTGCCTTGGGGGAGTCTGGTATCACTTGTCCTCTAGAGCTGGTTTAGCCACGTAACCTTTAAATTGTATTGGCTATTATAAGTAACGTAGAGCTGATTTCAGGTGTATGGGGGATGTGTGTAGATTATGTGCAAATATTGTACCACAATCATTTTATATTGGACTGTCCATAGATTGTGGTGTATGTGGGGGTCCTGGGGGACACTTCCCATGTCCCTTAAATCATCTATACATTGTGGGTTTATCCCATTCATTCACAGACTGGCCTTGAGCCAGACCCTCAAGGAGACCCATGAACAGCTGTCAAGAGCTCTTCCTCTGTAGTGCCCACTCTGGTGCTGAGCCCTCTAAATCTGAGCAACCTTGTCCTTGCTGAACTCTGACTGCCATGGCTGGTGACCATGGTAGCATCCTCAGAAGTGTCACCCGGGTCCCCAGGTGGAGAGGAGTGGGGAGATGCATCTGAACTTTCTGTGGCTGGGCCTGGGGCCCTATCAGCTTTTTGGTATTTCCACTTGCTGCTTCCTCTACTCTGCCTTTCAGCACTGCCTTCACCCCACAGGGCTGGTGGGGCTGATGGTGGCCGCAGGGCCCCTTGCTTCCTTTGTCTTTGTCCTCATCTTGGAGTGGCCATGACTGAGTAATCCTGGGACACAGAAGCCTAGATTACTTCGTACCTGGGCCTTCCTAATTGGGTCAACCAAGGGTCAGCAACCTACAACTGACCAGCCAGATCTGGCCTGAACCAAATCTGGTCACACACAGCTGTCTTTCAGTGCCCGGGACATTCCACAACAGAGCCTGAGTCCATGTGGTCTTATGGAACACACCATGTTCATCATCAACACCAAGTTTTGGGACAGTGTGCAGCTCACAAAGCTGAAAATATTTAGGGAGAAAGTTGCAAAAGCCTAGAAAATGAGGTGCTGCTTGGGAAAGAGGGCATGAAAAACACAAGAGGAAGACCACCCCCACACATGCCCGCCCAGGCCTCCAGGTGCACATGACGCCATGATGCCTCTGCAACTGGTGCCTGGTCCTGGTGGCCACTTTCAGTTTGCAGGTCAGACAAGGTCATGTCCACCAACGCTGGAGATGGCTGCCCTTATGGGGACGTCAGTGTGCACAAGGGTGAGGTGTGGGAGCAGGGATGCTTGTGGCTCGAGTGGGGCTGGGGGACGAGGGCAAACCTGCACCAGCTGCCTAGACCCTCCTTAACAAGCCTAGTTCCCACACTACTGCCCAGGGGCTAGAATAGTGACACCCATCAGAGGGCCAATGGGGTGGACGGGGAGGTCTCCACATCCCTAGAGCATGAAAGTAGGGTCTGAGAGCTCCAGAGTGGGAAGGTGAGGGGACACTCCATGCCCCAGGACTTGGGGTGCATAAGGAGACCCCTGTGTGTCCTGGCATGGACGGATACAGGTGCCCTGGGGCAAAAGGGAGGGAGAGGGGGGTCCCTGGGGCAGAGCAGGGGTCTGAGCTCTGCTCCTCACAGTCTCTGGTGGTTCTACCCTCTGGCCACTAGTGGGTAGCACCACCCACAGGCCTGGACGGGCCTGAGTCCCTGGTGAATGCCCTTGTCCCCATAGCTGAGGGTCCTAATACACATGTGCCCATGTTCATGACATCCATACATGTGTATGTCTGCTGGGTGGTGGAGGGTGGTCCGTGGGAACACAAAGGGTGGGCTAAAGAGCGGGAGGGGCTGGGGGCTGTGGCTCCCTGATCCCACAGGCAAGACGAGCTGGACCCCAGGCTTCTTGTGGGCACAGGCTGTCATGGGGCACCAGCACTCCCTGTCCAGGTGGCTCCACTGTGGGTCAGGGCAATGGGAGATGCTGGGATCATAGGTGAGGCCAGCCTGGTCCTCAATTGAAGGAGCTTGCCTGCCTCTGCAGAAAACAGGGGCTGAGGGGATGGCACACAGCACTGGGCTAAGGCCGGCGTGCTCAAGGCCCTTGACGCCTATTGGGTTCGGTGTGAGAGCACCTATGGTGAAAATGAGATGGAGACTGGCAGGCAGGCTAAGGTGAACAGGACACAGCTGGTCTGGCCAGTTCAGGTCCCAGGTGACCTTTGCTTCTGGTCTCTTATTCTTAATATTTTGTAAATTTAGCTCCCACCCTGAAGATGCCCATCTTGAGTAGTTTAGGAAATTAACTTTTTTTTATTGTGGTCTTTGCTTTAGAAGGATTGATTTAGAAAATTAATTTTTGAATTGGAAATGTTGTAATAGATTGTCACTGAGTTGTGCTGTTTATTATTTAAAGTAAGAGTTAATGTGGTCTTTGCTTTGAACCATTATGTATAAAATTGCGATTTTGGAAATGGAAGAAAAGAACAGTCCTGGAGAGACTACTCTCACTATTCTCCAGGATCGCTGGCCTTCTGACAAAGTTTGGTGGACCTATGCCGGTCTCTGCATATTGGCTGATAGCAACAAGTGCACCCCCATGAGCCCACAGCCACTCCACAGCTTCCACTTCTGAGCAGCCAGGATGGCAAGTTGGAGACAGGGCTTGCTGCCCTCCTACCATCTGGGGGCAGCATGGGGGCCTCCATGTGGCCCCCTCAGGTAGCTCTTGCCCAGCAGTGACCCAGTGTGGGGGCCACTCGACTGCCTGGGGTGGGTCCCCTTGCAGGCTAGGAGGCCCAGGTGAGCCAACCCCACCCCAGGATATGGGGCTTCCTCTTCTGCAGTTTCCATAACCTTCCCTGTGTGGAGGCTGCAAGTCCCCCTCTCCTCTGCCTTCTGAGGACCCTCCCCAAGTCACATGTGATGTCACCTCCGGTCTGTGGCTTGATTCCATCTGCAAAGACCCTATTTTCTCAAAAGATCATGTTCACAGGTTCTGAGGGTTAGGACTTTGACATCCCTTTTTTGGGGACCACCATTCACCCCACTGCAGATGGTCACTGTTCTTCCTGGCCCTGTCTTGGGGGAAGGTCTGCGCGGCATCTCCAGAGCAAGGAGCTGTTAGAGGGGACAGCCTGGTGACCTGGCTGCCGCCTTCCTGCATGGTTGCTGGCTCAGAAAGAGCCCGGGAGGGTGCCCAGCCGGCGATGCAGTGGATCCTCTGTGGCCAGGCAGTGGGCTGGGGAAGCCCTTGGGCTTTCTCAGCACAGGTGGGAGTTCCCCTGCTCTGAGGAGCTTGTCAGTGCTACCCACAGGCATCCCTGCCTTCCTGGGCAGCGGCGGCAGGCACTGTCCCAGGGTAGCTATGCTGGGTACAGCTTAGCTCTGAGCCTTGAGCATCCCCCAACTCCCAGTGGGGGTGTCATTTGGCAGACCAAGGACTACACCCAAAGCCCCCAGCAGGCTCCACCTCTGCAAAGGCACAGGGAAGACTCTGGGCCCACACTGTCCTCTTCAGGCCACTAGGGCAATCTCTTGGTCCCTCAGCCAGTGGGTACATGGAGACCTACTTCCTTCTGCCTCTGGTCCCCCAGACAGGAGCCCTGGGGGTCCTCATGCCACCCCATGCGTGGTCTGGAAGATGGCCTCTTCCCAGACAGCCTTCTCCTGGGCATGCACACTTTCCGGGCTGCCTGGGCCCCAGCAGGACAGGTGTGCCACAGTCCCACCTGGGCAGGGGTGGGGGCCAGATGTTAAAGTCCTCATGGCACAGAAGCACGTGCACCGTGAGGGTGGCAGAATGTGTTGCTTTGATGCGAGGACACTACCAGCTGCTCCGGGCATAGGTGTGCCCTGTGCCAGGAGAAAGAGACGCCCTGCGGATCTTCTTGCCGCCCACAGTCCCCCCACAGAGCTTACTTCCCTCCCCACATTGTGCTCCCTGCTCAAACTAATTTTATGATTGGAAACCTTCTTTCTCTATCATATGAATGATAATTTATGACTGAAACAGTTTTTTATCACCTGAATTACTGTGTGTGACTGACACTTTCTTTTTCTGTCACCTGAGTCATCGGATGTGACTGGAATCCTTTCTTCTCCATTACCTCAGTGATCATTTATTTATGACTAAAACATTTTGTTCTCCATTACCTTAATTACCATTTATGACTAGGAACCTTTTTCTATTACCTGAGTTATTATTTATGAAAGAAAACATTATATAAATATATTGTATATATGTATTATATATAAATAATGTTACAGTATTTATGTATAATTCATTATACAAATTATGATATCTATTTATGACTAAAATCTTTGCCTTTCTATGATCTAAGTATCACTCATGAATGTACATTTATCAGTTACCTTATTTATTTTATTCATGAAAAATTTTATTCATGACTAACATTTTTTTCAATCACCTGAGTTGCTATTTATGACTAGAGGCTTCATTTTTCTATCACTGGAGTTATCATTTATGACTATAAACCTTTCTGCACTGCCTGAATTATCATTAGTGACTGGTAATAATTTTTCTCTATCACCTGAGACAGCGTTATTACTGAGTCCCTCTTTCCCAATCACTTGAGCTATAATTTACTGACTGAAAACCTTCCACTGTCAGTTACAATTTGACTAAATCCTTCCTTTTCCATCCCTGGAGTTATCTCGATGACTGAAGAACTTCTTTCCCAATTACCTGAATTATCATTTAACACAGGAAACCCTGCTTTCTCTGCCACTCAAGTTACAATTTATAACTGAAACTTTTCTTTCTGTACAACCTGAGTTGTCATTTATGAGAGGAAGCTCTGCTTTTTCTATCACGTGAGTTATCATTCAGTCATCACTGGAAACTTCTTTTTCTCTACCATCTGATTTATCTTCTGAGACTAGAAATTTTCCCTCTCTGTCCCCTGGGTTATCACTATGTGTTGAGACATCCCTTTTCTCTATCAAGCAAATTATGTTTTCTGATGTGAAACATTCTTTCTCCATCACCTAAGTTATTTTAACAATGAATACATATCTTCCAGGGCCAGGTGCTCACGCCTGTGATCCCAGCACTTGGGGAGGCCAAGGTGGGAGGACACCCTGAGCTCAGGAGTTCAAGACCAGCCTGGGCCAGAGCGAGACCTCGTGTGGTGGCGCCTGCAGTCCCAGCTACTTGGGAGGCTGAGGCCAGAGGGTCACTTGAGCCCAAGAGTTGGAGGTTGCTGTGAGCTGTGACGCCATGGCACTCTACCCAGGGTGACCAAGGGAGACTCGGTCTCAAAAAAAAAATGTATATACACACACACACACATATATATATTTCTTCTGTAATAACTGGGCTATTTTTACGACAGGAAACACTTTTTTCTGTCACTTGCATTAGAATTTATGACCGGAACTTCTATCTCTATCACCTGAGTTATTTATGACTGGAAACTTTCATACTCGATAATATCAGTTATCATTTGCTGCCAGAAACCATTTTTCTCTATCACTTGAGTTATTTATGACTAAAATCTTTTCCCCTACATCAGCTGAGTTATCATTTATGACTGGAAACTGTTCTTTCTTATCGCCTGAATTATCATTTATGATGAAAATCACTTCATATCTGTTGCTAGAGTTATCGTTAATTACTGGAGCCATTCTTTCTCACTTGAGTTGCCATTTTTTTACTAAAACTTTTCTCTAAATTATCTTTCATGATTGAAAATCTTTCTCTATCCACTGTCATATATGACTACAAACCTTTCTGTCACCTGGATTATCATTTGTCAATGGAAACCTTTCTTTACCTCATAAGTTATCATTTATGATTGTAAAACTTCTTTACTGCCTGAGTATTTTTTAATTTATTTGAGACAGGAGTGATCAGACTGGAGGACAGCTGCAGGATCACAGCTCGCCGCAGGTTCCAAACCTGGTTTCCAGTGATTCTCCCGTTTCAGCCTCCCTGGGAAGTAGCTAGGACTCCAAGTGTGCACCCCACGCCTGGCCAATTTGTATTACTTTTTTAAGAGATGGGGTCTCACTATTTTTCCCAGGCTGGTCTCCACCTCCTGGCGTCAAGTGATGCCTCCACCAGCAACTCCCAAGGTGGTAGGATTGCGAGCAGGAGCCGGCGTGCCTGGCGGTGAGTTACTTACCATTTGGGTGTGACTGAAACTTTCTTCTATCACTTGAGTTCAAGAGAAACAACTTTCTGTTTTATAAATACACTGTAATTCCCATAAATTATCATTTATGACTGGAATCCCTCCTTATCCTTATTCACTTACGAGTGAGACTTGCTGTCACCTGAGTTCTCTTCTCAGTCTCCGCGTCACTTGTTTGTGGAGGACCCTCCCGGGTGCCACGCGAGTCGTGCCAGCTGACCTGTTCTT
>NW_003852621.1:520225-530575 GCF_000181295.1 Otolemur garnettii
CTCAGTCTCCGCGTCACTTGTTTGTGGAGGACCCTCCCGGGTGCCACGCGAGTCGTGCCAGCTGACCTGTTCTTCCCCACCGTCCACTCGTGCCTCTCACCTTTTTTCTCTTCAGCTAGTCAGCCTTTATGACTAAACGTTCTTTCTCTATCACTGAATTATCCCTTCCAACTAGAAGATCTCTTTCTCTATCATCTTACCATTCGTGACTCAAACCTTCTTCAGTCACCTCAATTATCATTTACATCTGGAAACCTGTCTTCTCCGTCACCTCAATTATAATTTATGACTGGAAAACTTTTCTCTTAATCTACTAAGTTTTAATTCATGACTAAAAAACCTTCTCACTTACCTTAGCTGTCATTTATAAATGGAGACTTTTTTTGTAACACCGAAAGTATAATTTATGACTCAAAAACATCTCTTCAGTTTCATCTGCGTTATCATTATTGCCAGAAACTTTCTTCCTCTATCACCTGAGTCATCATTTATGATTGGAAATCTTTATCACCTGAGTTACCATTTATGACTAAACTCTTTTCCTCTATTACATGAATTATCAATTATGACTGGATCATTCTTTCTCTTCGTTTATGTACCATTTATGACTGAAAACTTTCCTTTTCTATCACTTGAGTTGTCATTTATTTTGAGCAGAATCTTCCTTTATCACAATAGCCACTTGTGATTAAAGACTATCTTTATCTCATGAGGGTTCATTTATGATTAATTCCTTTCCTTCTCATTTGTGGTTGGAAGTTGCTCTTTCTCTCTTACGTGTTATTACTGACAACTGAAACTTTTACTACACCGTCATGTGAATTACCACGTACAACTGGAAGTCTGACGCATCCTTTATTTTGGAAGACTTCTTTCTCTGTGACCTGAGTTATTTATTTATAAATGAAACATTTCTTTCTCTATTACATGTTTGATAATTTATGATTGGAAACCCTTCCCCTCTACGTCTGAGTTATCAGTTTTGACTAAAATTTTGCTTTATTGTGTAATTATCCTGTTACTGGAATCTTCTTTCTTCATTACCAGTTACCATTTGATTATAGTGTTTCTTTCTGTCACTTCTTCCTCACCTCAGTTATTATTTATGACCAGAAACTTTATTTCTCCAATACCTGAGTTATAATTTATGACCCAAATTCTTTTTTCTCTATGACCAGAGTTATCATTTATGACTGAAACATTGATATATAATCTGGATTTCATTTATGACTGAAAACTTTTTTGTGCCAGTTATTCATTAGTTTCATTAATGAATACATTTCCAGAGCTCTCTATATTTCACACATGATTTTTACTTAATGTTTTATTTCCTGCATCAACAGAGTTTTTTCGAGAAGAAAAAGCATTAAATAGAACACTTGAGAAATAAAATCATTGGATTCATGTTCACTGATCTTTCCTTACTTGGATTAGCTTTGTTTTGGCTCCTCTCTCTCTCTTTCTTTTTATTGTTGGGGATTATTGAGGGTACAAGAAACCGGGTTACAATGATTGTGTTTGTGAGGAAAAGTCCCTCTTCTAATTGTGTCCCACCCCTAAAAGGTGTGTCACACACCAAGACCCCGCACCCCACCCTCTATCCCTCTCTCTGCGCTCCCCTTCCCTCATGCACCACTATGTACTAGATCATTAATTGTCCTCATATCAAAACTGAGTACATAGGATTCTTGCTTCTCCATTCTTGTGATGCTTTATCAGGAATGTGTTCTACTTCCATCTAGGTTAATAAAAAGGCTGTAAAGTCTCCATCTTTTTTAATGACTGAATAGTATTCCATGGTGCACATATACCACAGCTTGTTAATCCATTCCTGGGTTGGTGGGCATTTAGGCTATTTCCACATTTTGGTGATTGTAAATTGAGATGCGATAAACAGTCTAGTACAAGTGTCCTTATGGTAAAAGGATTTTTTTCCTTCTGGAGAGATGCCCAGTAATGGAATAGCAGGATCAAATGGTCTTGCTTGAGTTCTTTGAGGGTTCTCCATACTTTCTTCCAAAAACATTGTATCAGTTTGAAGTTCCACCAGCAGTGTAAAAGTGTTCCTTTCTCTCCACAGCCATGCTAGCATCTGCAAGTTTTGTGATTTTGTTATGTGGGCCATTCTTGCTGGGGTTAGAAGATATCTCAGGGTGGTTTTGATTTGCATTTCTCTAATAATTAGGGACTATGAGCATTTTTTTATATGTTTGCTAGCCATTCATCTGTCTTCTTCAGAGAAATTTCTATTCATCTCTCTTGCCCATTAATATATGGGATTGTTGCTTTTTTCATGTGGATTAATTTGAGTTCTCTATAAATCCTAGTTATCAAGCTTTTGTCTGACTCAAACTATGCAAATATCCTTTCCCATTGTGTACGTTGTCTATTTGCTTTGGTTGTTGTCTTCTTAGCTGTACAGAAGCTTTTCAGTTTAATTAAGTTCCATTTGTTTATTTTTGTTGTTGAAATTGCCATGGAAGTCTTCTTCATAAAGTCTTTTCCCAGATAAGAAAGACTTATCTTCAAGTGTTTTTCCTATGCTTTCTTTAAGGATTTTTATAGTTTCATGCCTTAAATGTAGGTCTTTTATCCATTTTGAATCAATTTTTGTGAGTGGAGAAAGGTGCAGGTCCAGTTTCAGTCTTTTGCATGTAGATATCCAGTTCCCCCAGCACCATTTATTGAATACGGAGTCTTTCCCCCAGTATGGTCTTGTTTGGTTTATCAAAGATTAGGTGGTTGTAAGATGTTACTTTCATTTTCTGGTTTTCTATTCAATTCCAAATGTCTATGTCTCTATTTTTGTGCCAGTATCACTCTGTTTTGACCACTATGGCCTTGTCATATGCCCTAAAGTCTGGTATGCTGATGCCCCAGCTTTGTTTTTACTACTAACTGCCTGAGCTATACAGGTTTTTTTCTGGTTCCATACAAAATGAAGAATTATTTTTTCCATGTCTTGAAAGTACAATGTTGGTATTTTAATAGAGATGGCATTGAATCAGTAGATTACTTTGGGAAGTATAGACATTTTAACAATGTTGATTCTTCTCAGCCATGAGCATGGTAAGTTCTTCCATTTGTTAATATCCTCTGCTATTTCTTTTCTTAGGGTTTCATAATTTTCTTTATAGAGGTCCCTCACCTCCTTTGTTAGGTATATTCCTAGGTATTTCATTTTCTTTGAAGCTATAGTGAAGGGAGTTGTGTCCTTAGTTAGCCTCTTACCTTGGCTATTATTGGCATATACAAAGGCTACTGACTTGTGGACATTGATTTTATATCCTAAGACATTACTGTATTTTTTGATGACTTCTAAGAGTCTTATGGTTGAGTCTTTGGGGTTCTCTAAGTATAAGATCATATTGTCAGCAAAAAGGAGAGTTTAACCTCCTCTGCTCCCATTTGGATGCCCTTTATTACCTTTTCTTGACTAATTGTATTGGCTAGAACTTCCAGCACTATGTTGAATAGTCGTGGCAACAGAGGACAACCTTGTCTGGTTCCAGTTCTAAGTGGAAAAGCTTTCAGTTTTACTCCATTCAGTAAAATATTAGTGGTGGGTTTGTCACAGATAGCTTTGATCAGTTTAAGAAATGTGCCAGTGTGCCAGCTCTGCCTATACTCTTCAGTGTTCTAATTAGAAATGGATGCTGGATTTTATCGAATGCTTTTTCTTCATCTATAGAGAGGATCATATGGTCTTTGTTTTTGCTTCTTTTGATATGGTGAATAACGTTAATGAATTTGCATATGTTAAAGCAGCCTTGCATCCCTGGGATGAAACCTACTTTATCATGATGCATAACTTTTTTTTTTTTTTTTTTTTTTGCAGTTTTTGGCTGGGACCAGGTTTGAACCTGCCACCTCCAGTATATGGGGCCAGTGCCCTACTCCTTTGAGCCACAGGTGCTGACCAATGCATAACTTTTTTGATGATAAGCTGTAATCTAGTGCCTAAGATTTTGTTGAGAATTTTTGCATCTGTATTCATTAGTGAAATTGGTCTTAAGTTCTTTTTAGTTGGGTCCTTTCCTGGTTTTGGTATCACGGTGATGTTTGCTTCATATAATATGTTGGGGAAGATTCCTTCCTCCTCAATTTTTTGTGATAATTTCTGCAGTAGTAGAATAAGCTCTTTGAAGGCTTGATAGAATTCTGGTGTGAAGCCATCTGGGCCAGGGCATATTTTTGTTGGGAGCTTTTTCTTTGTTTCTTTGATCTCAGTGCTTGAAATTGGTCTATTTCTTCCTGGCTAGGTCTAGGGAGAGGTTGTGATTCCAATTATTGATTCGTTTCCTTCACATTGTTAAATTTCTGGGCATAGAGTTTCTTGTAGTATTCGGAGATAATCTCTTGTATCTCTGTGGCGTCTGTTGTCATTTCCCTGTTATCATTTCTGATGAGGTTATTAGAGATTTTACTTTTCTATTTCTAGTTAGTCTGGCTAAAGATTCCTCTATTTTATTTATTTTTTTAAAAACCCAACTCCTTGTTTCATTAATTTTCTGAGTGATTCTTTTGTTTTCAATTTCATTAATCTCTGATTTAATTTTGGATTTTTTTTTCTTCTACTGGGTTTAGGCTTAGATTCTTCTTCTATTTCTAATTCCATAGATGGCTTGTGAGTTTGTTGATGCATTCTCTTTCTGTTTTTTGAACTTAGGCATCTAAAGCAATAAATTTTCCTCTCAGGACTGCTTTTGCTGTATCCCACAGGTTTTGGTAGCTTGTGTCTTCATTGTTGTTATGCTCAAGGAAGTGAATGATTTCCTCTTTTATTTCTTCCAACACCCTACTGTCATTCAGCATAAAGTTGTTTAATTTCCATGCCTTTGTGTGGGGTTGAAAGTTTTTGTTGGAGTGAGTTCCACCTTTAATGCCTTGTGGTCTGAGAAGATACAAAGTAAAATTTCAATTCTTTTGATTCTCTTGAGGTTTGTTTTGTATCCTGGATATGATTAATTTTGGAGAATGTTCCATGGAGTGATGAGAAGAATGTACATTCTTTTTTTTTTTTTTTGAGACAGAGCCTCAAGCTGTCCCCCTGGGTAGAGTGCTGTGGCATCACAGCTTACAGCAACCTCCAACTCCTGCGCTCGAGCGATTCTCCTGCCTCAGCCTCCCAAGTAGCTGGGACCACAGGCGCCTGTCACAATGCCCGGCTATTTGTTGGTTGCAGCCGTCATTGTTGTTTGGTGGGCCTGGGCTGGATTTGAACCCGCCGCCTTTGGCAGGTTGGCTGGCACCTTAGCCACTTGAGCCACAGGCACCAAGCCAAGAATGTATATTCTTTAGCTTTGGGATGGAGTATTCTATATATGTCTATCAAGCACAGTTGTTGTAGGGTCTCATTTAAGTCCCTTATATCTTTGTTTAATTTCTGTTTAGAGGATCTGTCCAGTTCTGTAAGAGGAGTATTAATGTTCCCTGTTATTATGGTGTTATAGGGTATCATATTGCTCAGACTAAGTAAGGTGTGTTTCAAGAATCTGGGAGCATTTAAGTTCGGTACGTAAATATTTAGAATTGAAATGTCTTCTTGTTGTATTTTTCCCTTGACCAGTATGAAGTGTCCATCTTCATCTGTTTTGACTTTAGTTGCTTTAAATCCACAGATATCTGAAAATAAGATTGCAATCCCTTTTCTTCTGAATTCCGTTTGCCTAAAACATCGTCTTCCAACTCTTAACTCTGAGTTTTAATTTGTCTTTTGAGGCTAGGTGTGTTTCCAGCAGACAGAAGATGGATGGCTTGTGTTTTTACTCCCATCAGCCAGTCTATGCCTCTTTAGTAGGGGAATTCAAGCCATTAACATTTATTGAGATAATTAATGTGTGGTAGCATTCTATTCATGTTATTTTGTGAAAGTCCACTGCTTAGTTTTATCTTTTGCATCATTGTGGAAGCTAGGTTCTGTCCTTTAATTTCTGGGTGCTCACTTTGCTGGTGGTTCATTGTAATGGTCAGGATGTAGAACAGGTTGAAGTTTTTCCTGTAGAGCTGGTCTTGTTGTGGCAAATTTCCTCAGTGCATATCAGTAAAAGATTTGATTTCTCCATCAATTTTAAAGCGTAGCTTAGCAGGATATGGAATTCTGGGCTGGAAGTTGTTCTGTTTAAGTAGATTAAAGGTAAATGACCCTTGTCTTCTGGCTTGAAAAGTTTCATTAGAGAAGTCTGCAGTCACCCTGATGAATTTTGCCCTGTAGGTCAATTGGTGCTTACTCCTGGAAGCTTGTAGAATCTTTTCTTTTCTTTCTTTTTTTTTTTTTTTTTTTTTCAGTTTTTGGCCAGGGATTGGTTTGAACCTGCCACCTCCAGCATATGGGGCCGGTGCCCTACTCCTTTGAGCCACAAGCACCACCAGAATCTTTTCTTTTGTCTTGACTTTGGTTTATCACAATGTGTCTTGGAGAAGCTGTAGTTGAGTTGAGGTGACCTGGGATCCGATATCCCTCAAAGGAGTATGTCAGAATCTTTGGTGATGTTTGGGAAATTTTCATTTATAATATTCTCTAGAATGGCTTCCATTCCTCTGGGGCATTCTTCTTCCCCTTCTGGGATACCTATAACTCATATGTTTGAATGCTTCATGAAGTCCCATAATTCTGTCAGTGAACATTCTGCTTTCTCTCTCTTTTTTTCTTCCTCTTTAACTATCTGAGTTATCTCAAGAGCTTTGTCCTCTACCTCTGAGATTCTTTCTTCTGCATGGTCTAATCTGTTATCGATACTTACTATTGTATCTTTAAGTTCCCTAATTGACTGCTTCAATTCCTTCAGCTCTGCGATATCTTTTCTGTATTCTTCATCTTCATATCATTCATCTCTTATTTGATTCTGTTTTTGGATTTCCTTTTGGTTATTTTCTACTTTCTCAGCAATTTCCTTCATTGTTTTCATCATCTGTATTTTAAATTTCCCTTCTGTCATTTCTAACATTTCTTTATAGGTGGAATCCTCTGCAGTAGCTACCCCAGGTCCCTTGGGGGTGCAGTTTGCTCTGGACTGGTTTTTCATGTTGCCAGAATTTTTCTGCTGATTCTTCCTCATGAGTGTTTTATTTTATCTGTTTCCTTGCCCTAATTTTCCTTTCACTTCCTCTTGCTCTTTAAGTTACCATGCCTCTGACCTAAGGTTTCAATGAATCTTTTTGGTACAGGACTAAAAGGATGTGAAGATTAAAGAGCAAGAAGAGAAAAAAGATTTTTTAAAAAAGAAGAAAGAGAAAAGAGAGAGCATGAATAAAAGGGAATATTGACAGAAAGAAGAGAGTCACAGAAAGAAGGAGACAGGAGCAATATAGGTGTACAACCTTAAAACCCCCAACCTCTGGGGGTGCTAGATTGGGTGGTTCACTTGAGGTCAGTAGCTCTTTGCCAGCCCGAGGAGACATGGTATCCCACCTCCACCAAATAGAGAGGAAAGACAAAAATACTATAAATCAAACAAAAACAAACAAACAAACAGAAAAACATACAGGATAAAATTGGGGGGAAAACCAAATAACAAGGGCAGAAACACTAGCAAAAATGAAGTTCTTATTATTAAAGGAGGCAACAATGAAAAATTACATTTACACTAGAAAAATGAAGAAAGAAAAAGAAAAATCAAGGAGGAAAATATTGAAATATAAAAAAAACCAAATCAGTATATATATTTTATTGAATATTGTTTAGGTAACAGGTGATCTTCTGGGGTATGAGATGCTAATCACAATGCTGATACCGCTGTATGAGATGGAAACTGGAGGCCTCTGCTGACTTCTTTCCCTTCAAACCCTGTAAGGTTGAAAGCCTGAATCTCTCCACGGCCCACTTAAAAGATACTTTAAACCAGTGGTTCTCAACCTGTGGGTTGCAGCCCACAGGAACTGTATTAAAGAGTCTCAGCATTAGGAAGGTTGAGAACTACTGCTTTAAACCTTTAACCTTGGCTAAGCAGAGGCTTTCCCAGGAAAGCACTTGGTGCTGAGATCTCTCCTGAAGTGGCTGCCTGCTTATCTGGTGCGCCCAAACTGGCCTTACTCTATACCCCTGAGGGCCGAGGCTGCAAGGCAGCTTTCCTACTGGCCAACACTGAAAGCTCCACTCTTCCCCAGTGTCTCAGTCCTGGCCTTTGGCATTGCTCACAGTCCCTAGATCGCTTGCCCAAGGTCTCCCAGACTGAGCCTCACTCTGTGACCCTGAGGGCAGAGCCTGCAGGGCAGCTCTCCCACAATGGCTGTGCCCAGTCCATAGCTGAACAATATTAGCTCCATTCTAGCCCAGTGGCTCAGTCCCAGACCCCGGACACTGCTTAAAGTCACTTGCACTCTTGCGCAAGTTCTCCCAAGGTAATTCAACTGAGTGCTCAAGTCTAAAACAACCAAACAACCCACAGGGAAGGACTTCCCTGTCTGCAGTCTCGCTGCTGTTGTAGCTACAGCTGTGGTAGCCTCAGACCGAATGCAACCACTTGCCACTTCTCCACTGCTCGTCCTCCTGCTGGGGTCCAGAAATCTCTTGCTATCTCCCTGCATTCCAAAAGGGATATTTCTGGGCATGACCCACAAGCCAGAGGTGCCTAGAGTCTTCTCTCCCCAATCTCACTGTGCCCAGTTGCAAAGAAGCTGTTACTCGGCCTCCATCTTATTCTGGGACTGGTTCCTCTTTTTCTTTGCAGTTGTTAGGAAAGAACTCCTAGCACGTTTCTTTCTTTAGTATGTACTCACTGCACACACAGTGTAGGATTTGAGGTTGGTGCAGGTGGCAAATGCCACTGTTTCATCTTCCCAGGCTGAGGAAAAGGATGCCACTGGGCACTGGGGTCCAGGCTGGTATCATCAGTTTGCTTCTTCCTCCATCTTCAGAGTGTTTGACAGAGGACATCCTACTTAGAGCTTGGTCTGTTCTCTCACCTGGAGGGTGGGCATCTGTCCCACAGTCTTGCTCCTGGTTCTGGCCATGATGATCTTCCCCTAGGGTGGCCAGGGAAATGTGCAGCTGCCAGAGAGGTCATGCAGAGCCCTCAGGGCATCAGAGCATGTGGTCACAACCTTGTCAACTGAAAGAGGAAAGGAGGCTCCTACCACTTATATTAATTGCCTCAAATGACCTGGAGCTGCTGAGGAGCCCACAATAAAATGCAGCACCCCATCTTTTGTGCCTGCCAGCCTGCCTGGCAGCCAGCACTGGGTGATGTCTGCCTCTGCCTGTTGGCAGCCCATTTCCAGCAGCCTTTGCTTAGTCCCTATGCCAGGGAAACACACATGGGCAGATTCACTCTGGTTCCCACTGCTGCATGTGCTGCCCACAGTGCTCACTGCTCTGCTGCTCTGTGTCCCCCAGGTGCTCCAGCTCTTCCCTCCTTCAGCCATGTTCCTGGGCAGTGGCCACAGAGGACGGGCTGCCCTTCAAAACTTTGTGGTTCTTGCTGACTCTGAGGGGGAACTACAGGGCACCTGGGCCCCAGGCAGGGTTCAGCCACTGAGACCACACGTCCCTGTCAGGAGTGGCCTCACACCTGCCTCTTTGGAGCCCCCTTTCTGCCCTGCCTCCCCATGCTGCCTCCCACCCCCTCCGCTTACCCCCAGGCTCTGGCTCTGATGAGTGTTTGTTAGTTAGGGCCAGCTCAGCCAACTGGCTTCTCCTTGGGTGGAAGCTGCCCAGAGTGTTAAGCCTTTGCTGAATCTTTTAACATCATATTATTGTACATTTATTTGTTAAGTTAAAAATGTGCATAAGCTAGGAACTTTTTTGAGATTTCTTAATTTTTTCTGCTGCCTAACAGCCATCTAAGAATGATTATAAAATTTATACCCATGGCAAATAGAGCCAGCTGTCTGGCTACAAAGAGTGACTGCCAATGCCAGCACTGTCCTGAACAGCTCTGTTCACAGGGACTACAAGTTGCATTTGGTTGAACATCAGGTGTTTACTATAATTAAGACCATTATAGACTTACAGTATTTGAATTTCACACAAACCTTCACTTCACTTGCAAGTACCATCACCTGTGAGTACAGTACCCAGTTCAGTTGTGAGCAAGGTGCCCTGGGACCATGTTCTTCTGTAAATAAGGTTTCCTAGGAGTATGTATATGTGTGTGTGTGTGTGTGTGTTTACAGAGGAGTGTGCTCCCAGGGAACTGTGCTCCCAGAGGGCTGAGTTCCCAGAAGGACTGAGAATATACATATATAGCTTTGAACACACTCCTCTGGGAGCACACACCTCTGGGAACATAGTCCCCTGGGAGCACAGTCTCCTGGAAACTCAGCCCCCTGGGAGCACATTCTCCTGGGAACACAGTCCCCTGGGAGCTCAGCCCTCTGGGAGCACACACCTCTGGGAACATAGTCCCCTGG
>NW_003852621.1:530620-533879 GCF_000181295.1 Otolemur garnettii
AGCACATTCTCCTGGGAACACAGTCCCCTGGGAGCTCAGCCCTCTGGGAGCACACACCTCTGGGAACATAGTCCCCTGGGAGCACAGTCTCCTGAGAACACAGACCCCTGGGAGCACAGTCTCCTGGAAACTCAGCCCCCTGGGAGCACATTCTCCTGGGAGCACAATCCCCTGGGAGCTCAGTCCCCTGGGAGCATACTCCTCTGGGAACACAGTCCCCTGGGAATTCAGCCCCCTGGGAGCACACTCCTCTGGGAACACAGTCTTCTGGGAGCTCAGTCCCCTAGGAGTTCAGTCCCCTGGGATATCAATCCCCTGGGAGCTCAGTCCCCTGGGAGGTCAGTCTCTTAGGAGGTCAGTCTCCTGGTAGCTCAGTCCCCTGGGAAAACAGTCTTCTGGGAGCTCAGTCCCCTGGGAGGTCAATCCCCTGGGAGCTCAGTCCCCTGGGAGCAGAGTCTTCTAGGAGTTCAGTCCCCTGGGAGCAGAGTCTTCTGGGAGCTCAGTCCCCTGGGAGTTCAGTGTCCTGGGAGCAGAGTCTTCTGGGAGCTTAATCCCCTGGGAGCTCAGTCTCCGGGGAGCAGTCTTCTGGGAGCTCAGTCCCCTGGGAGCTCAGTCCCCTGGGAATATACTCCCTGGGAGCACAGTCTTCTGGGAACTCAGTCCATTGGGAACATGTTCTTGGAGTACACGCCCCTGGGAGCATATTCTCAGGCCTGAGAATTAAATTGACATAGGACAGATCCATGCAAGGAAAGCATAGTTATTTAGTGTGAGTTTTTTTGTGGCACAGGAGCCCACCTGAGGAAGTGAAGCCCCCAGCACACAGAGTTGGCAATATGTTGCATTGGGAATAGGGTAGTGAGTGTCAGGAGTGACTAAATTACTTGGAGGGGTTGAGTCTTATTTGGACAAGGGCAGTACAGAACTCTCAGGTCTCATCCTCCCTCCCTGATGGTAAGAATACTTCCCTTGGGTGTGCGGAGGGTGTCTTTCCCATGGGAATTTCACCTCTTGCTTTTAGAGACAGCAGAGACAGCCCCTGTCCCTGCTGTTTACCAAGTCCTTAAACTGAGACAGCTGATGCCAAGTGGCATGTCCCCCTCCTTCTTGGCTGCTCCTGCTCCTGTGCCCTAGAGAAAGGTGCCATTCCTCAGGGGCAGCAGTTTTTCGGCAGCTGTGGAGCCTCTGCTCTAGAGGGAGGGGTATGGACTCCAAGCAGCTACTCTCTGAGGTAAGAAACAACAACACCGGGGTGACCAAAACAGGGAGACTGCGTGGGGCCGGGCCACTACCTTCAGAGAATGGGGCTTTGGTCTCTGTGTCTGTGCACTCCTTTCAGGGGATGCACTGGGATCTGCAGGGCCTTCTCCTTGTTGAAAAGGCAGCAATACCAACCTGCCAGTCTGGCCACTTCTAGTTTGATCTATTTTTCTTCTGACAAACTCAGCAAAATGGAATCAGAGTCCTGCTTCTGGATGCTCAATTGTCTGTACTTGAATCTGTTCCCCAGAAGGTGGACAATGTATTCTCACTGGCCAGAGCGTCTTTGTCCTTCTGCATCAGGGTGTAAGTCCCACATGCAAGAAGTGCTCCCCCATTCTGCAGAGTCAATGCGTGAACGTGAGGGTGACCCTGGCTACTCAGAGGACAGTGGCATCCATGTCCCTGTGTCTGCAGAGTGGGCGGCATGGACACCCTCCTCCCTCTGGACATCACCAGGGCTGGGGAAGGAAATGGCTTCCCAGGGAGAGGGCCAGGAATGCATTCTCCGCTCTCTGTTCACCAAGGGGCAGAGTGGTCCACCCAGGGAGCACGCCATGGGGCATGCCTCCCGAGGCAGCCCTCTCTTCCTCTCTTCTAGTAGCTGGGTGAGGCCAGTGGACACAGCCTCATTGTCAGAGCCTGGATTAGCCAGACACCCACCTGTGACAGAAAGGAGAACACCAGTACCATGTCTACTTGCCAGCTGCACTGGCAGTTGTGGCAGCCCTGCCTCTGCGCCTCTGTGAGGAGGGTCTGGTGCCCACCCTGTTGGTGAGGAACAAGGACCAAGGCTCTTGGTTCTGCTTGACCAGGGATCAAAACTTCCATTTCTGGGCAGAGCAAGGACCATGTGGGGCAACCCAGCCAACAGGAAGGCCGGTTCCTGGCCGGCCAGCCAGCCATGGGGCTGTTATACTTTCCGCCAAGGTGAATGATTTGGTTTATTTCCTTTTTGGAGAACAATTGCTGAATGTCTGGCTCGTCTTTATTGGTTTTAAATTTCAGAATGAAAGGAAAGTATGATCCATTACTGAAAGTGGACATGCAGATGGAAAAAGCATAAATGCCTGTGTCCCAGTGAGAAACAGAACTTTAACAAGAAATACTGATGAAAGAACAAGCCACACCCTCTTTTCCTTTTGACGACAGTGTTCTTGTTTCCACTGTGGTCTCAATGTTGGCTGTGAGTTACTGGAAGCATGTACTGATCTCAGGAAGCATGTCAGGGAGCTGTACATACTGCCCACCTTCTCTCCTGTCCTCTGTCTCCCTCCTATGTCTCTAGGAATGCAGATTTTAAGAAATTCAGTTTTGTTTTTTTTTTGAGACAGAGCCTCAAGCTATCCTCCTGGGTAGAGTGCTGTGCCATCACAGCTCACAGCAACCTCCAACTCCTGGGCTCAAGCTAGTCTCCTGCCTCAGCCTCTCAAGTAGCTGAGACCACAGGCGCCCGCCACAATGCCCAGCTATTTTTTGGTTGCAGCCATCATTGTTGTTTGGTGGGCCCAGGCTGGATTCGAACTCACCACCTTAGGTGTATGTGGCTGGTGCCTTAGCCACTTGAGCCACAGGCGCCGAGCCAAGAAATTCAGTATTGAAAGAGAGAAAAAAAGAAATTCAGTATTTATAGCCTATTATCTTCATTACTTTTCTATTGCCCAGATTGCCCTGAATTTAGCCAGCAGGAATGATACAGAGATTACTCCGTACTCTCTTTACTACATGTTAGGTAAATTTTAATGCTTTTTTAAAAACATAAAAATAAATATTTTTGAAGTTTCATTGCACAAATGTCCAAAAGAAGTACACATACTCTAAGTTAATAACGTGGTTAATTTTCACAAAGTTAACCTTATACTAACTGCACCCAAAATAGAATAGGGCCATCACTCGGATCCCCTACCCGCTTCCTGCCACCACCCGAGTCTGTACCGGCTACCAGGACTAAGCACATTGGGCTCACAAACAAAATGTTTATTTTCTCAGAGGGAGGGAG
>NW_003852621.1:533999-540683 GCF_000181295.1 Otolemur garnettii
GTGGAGATGGAATCTTACCCAACCCTGAGTCACTTATGGCTTCATTTACACTCAATCACCCCTGTGCTCCTCATGTTCTCCGTGCTCCTCCCCCCTCCCATGCTCCCCATGCTATTTTTGTTTCCTGCGCTCTTCATGTCACACAGACAGTGTCCTGAGGGGGTCACAGGAGCAGTGTGCTGGGATCACACAGGTAGTAGCCTGGAGCCGCATATGCATTGTGTGAAGTCACCCAGGTAGTGTCCTGAGCATGTAGCATTCTAGGGTCACAAGGGTTCTTAGAGCATCAGCAGACAGCCATGTCCCTGGCCTCTGGCCTGGGTTCTGCTGTAGAGGTTCAGTGGTGCCGAGCAGAGCTGTGTCCTGGGCCTTTGAGGGCTGGGCTCATCCTCTTGCCCTCACCTACCTCGGCCAGGCTGGCCTTGCGCTGATCGAGTAGACTACAGCCCAGGGGATAGAGGGTGCAGAAGAGAAGGTGAGGATGGGCCTGAGCTCCTTTGCCTGGGTTCACCCTAGAGCTCTGTCAGGGCTGGCCCCACTGAGCCCGACAGGGGTGGGCCTGGTATGATGATGGTCAGTGGACTCCCTCCCTCTGCCAGAGGGGTGAGGGGGGCCTTGGAAATGGGGACCAGCCCTTGTAGCCACTGCCTGCCATCCTGGGCACGCCCCACCCCCACCCCTCAGGCCCAGGGTGGGCAGACTGTAGGGGTGTATAGCCCCCATGTGCTGCTGCAGCTCCCTGGTACTCTGTTTCCTGCTGAAACTCACTCCTGTGTGTTTCTGGTGACAGGCCACACTCTCTGTGTGCTTTCACCATGGCCTGACATGAACACTCCGGGCCCCACTTCACCCCAGAAAAGCCAGGGATGTGGCCATTAGCAGCTGGCCTCACCAAATGAGGAAACTGGGGCACAGGGGATTAGCTGCCTTGCCTGAGCCACAGACCCACCTGGGTGCAATTAGGGTCCAGACCCCACAGCTTGGCCCACATCTGGTGCCTCAAACCATGACCTCTGCAGCCTTGAGTTATTAGTTAATTCTGCCCCCAGGGACACTTGTTGGCCTGTGGTCAGGAGAAGCTGGGGGAATCTGGTGGGAAGAGGTAGGGACAGCTGCTCAGCGCCTTGCAATGCTCAGGAAAGTCCCCACACCACAAAGAATCTTCTTGCCCCAATTGTCAGTTGTCCCTAGGCTGGGAAACTTTAATCTCATAGTCTCAGCCAAGAAATTTCAACACCAAAAAATTCCTCCTCCAGTCCCTTTGTCTTCTCCTTGTGAGCTCCTCTTTGGCATATCTATAAGCTTCTTGTCGTTTAGTGGTGTCTGAAGCTTCCCTACGCCTCTAAACCCTACCATCTTCTGTGTTTCTTTGCAATGCTGGGCGCCTTTCTCTGGTCTATTCCCAAATGAACATGCCTTCCAGTTCCGGGTAGTTCTATTTTCTTACATGACTGTTCTTATTTCACAATTTCATAGTTTTTATTTCCCCCTCATCTCTTTGAGGCTAGCACCACATACTTCAAGGTCTGTTTTCAAGATTCTATCATCTTAGGCATTCTCCTGCTTGTGGGTCTGCAGGCTGCCACCTAGGTTTAGATCTGGTCACATGCCTTCTAGCTGAGAGCTCCCCATGGGGATTCTCCCCATGTGTGCTTGGGACTCACAGTTGCCCCCTTGAGTTCCAATCAGGGGTGGGGAATATGTAGCCTTCTGATTTCAAGATCATTCTTTCTTTTTTTTTTTTTTAGACAGAGTCTTACTCTGTCATCCTGGATAGAGTGCCATTGTGTCATAGCTCACAGCAACCTCAACCTCTTGGTTGGGTCAGTGGACTCCCTCCCTCTGCCAGAGCTTGGGAATGGGGACCAGCCTGCACAGCCACTGCCTGTCATCCTGGGCATGCCCCCCAGGCACCCCTCAGGCCCAGGGTGGGCAGACTGTAGGGGTGTGAAGCCCTCATGTGCTGCTGCAGCTCCCTGGTACTGTTTCCTGCTGAAACTCACTCAGCAGGGTCAAGTGAGGTTGGCTGGGTCAAGCAAGTCTCTTGCCTCAGACTCCTGGTAGCTGGGACTACAGGCACCTGCCACAACACCTGGCTATTATTATTGTTATTATTATTATTATTATTTGTTTGCTGTTTGTTTGTTTAGCATGCCAGGTAGGGTTTGAACCCACCAGTCCTGGAGCATGTGGCTGGCACTCTAACCATTGAACTTTGGGTGCCCAGCCAAAGATCATTCTTTTTTGAACCTGGCACCTCTGGCATATGGGGCTGGTGCCCTACTCCTTGAGCCACAGGCACCGCCCAGATCATTCTTTTTTGAATGGAGAAAAGCTGAAAGCATTTTCACTTAGAACTGGAACCAGACAAGCATGTCCTGTCTTGCCACTACTATTCAACATAGGGCTAGAAGTCCTAGCCAAAGCAATCAGGTAGGACAACCATTATCAAAGGTATCAAAATGGGGCCAGAGCAGGTCAAACTATCCTTCTTTGTAGATGATATGATTTTTTTTTTTTGAGACAGAGCCTCAAGCTGTCCCCCTGGGTAGAGTGCCGTGGCATCACAGCTCACAGCAACCTCCAACTCCTGGGCTCAAGCGAGTCTCCTTCCTCAGCCTCCCAAGTAGCTGGGACCACAGGCACCCACCACAGCACCCAGCCATTTTTTGGTTGCAGCCTCATTGTTGTTTTGGAGGGCCTGGGCTGGATTCGAACCTGCCACCTTAGGTGTATGTGGCTGGCACCTTAGCCACTTGAGCCACAGGTGCCGAGCCAGATGATATGATTTTATAATAACTTTCAAAGGATTCAACCATGACACTTCTGGAAGTGATCAAGAAATACAGTAACATCTCAAGATATAAAATAAATGTCCACAAATTGTAGCCTTCACATATACCAACAACAGTCAAGTTAAGAATCAAATCAAAGACCCAGTGCCCACAGTGGCATCAAAGAAAATGAAATACCTTGGCATATATCTAACAAAGGATGTGAAGGATATTTACAGAGAAAACTATGAAACCCTAGGAAAAGAAATAATAGAAGACATTAACAAATGGAAGAACATCCCATGCTCATGGCTGGGAAGGATCAATATTGTTAAAATATCCATGCTACCTAAAGTGTCTGTCTCTCTTTGTCTCTGCTGTGTTTCTCTCTGTCTCTCTCTGTCTCCCTCTCTCTCTCTCTCTATCTCTCTTTGTCTCTATTTCTCTGTCTCTCTATCTCCCTCTGTCTTTCTGTCTCTGTCTCTCAGGTGCCGCGCTAGCCATGACCCCTGCTAGAATGGCAGAGAGCCACACTCCAGGCTTCTGTGCCATGTTCCTGGTGGTGTGGGAGATGACTCTGGTGCCCATTGTTTAATGCTGCACTGTATTTGCTGAAGTTTTTGGAGAGACCTTGAATCTGGTTAAGGAAATTCCTTTCTATTCTTGGTCTGCTGAGAACACTAGAGACTGAGTGCTGAGTGTTCCCAGATGGCGTCTGCGTGCTAAGTGGTCACAGGCGGTGCTTCTTCCCTCCTGTGTGCAGATTCTGGACAGTGGGCTCTGCATTCCCTCCTGTGCTCATAATGACTCCACAGCACCTTGCACCCAAGCTCCTCTGCAGCAGGGTCGATCAGAGTGCCCTAGGGCTGCATGGGCCAGGCCCCAGTGGAGGGGGCATCCAGGGAGAGACCTGGGGGGCAGAGGCTGAGACACTAGTGCTGGGGAAGGGATCTGGCCCAGCTCTACCCACCTAGAGAGTGCTCAGGGTGGAGTCCTTATAGCTGCCCAGGGGTCTCAAACTTAGAGGCAGCCTCTGGACAATCCCCCAGGGCTCTGGCACAAGGGACCCACCGTGTATTTGGATTCACTATGAATACCCAGGATCCTTTGAGGGCAACTCTGCACCACCCCTAATTTCCCTGGAAGAGGTGCAGGGGCAGAGGAGACCGCGCTACCCAAGGACTCCCTAGGGTTGGGGTTGTGAGGGAAGGAGTCCCACAGCCTGCCCTGGTTGGAGGCTGAGCATACACACAGATGTTCCCAGGTACTGGCTACTGTGAGGCTCCTGGGCCAGCATGGGGGCAAAGGCCTCCAGAGGGGCTCAAGGCTCAGCCCAGGATGGTTTGCCTCTGGCTGGTTTCACCTCTAACAGTGCTCTGGCAGCCAGTGCAACAGCATTTCATAAATATAATTGCACATTCCTCAAACTCTCCTGAACCCAAGAAAAAACAAGACTGCAGAGCTGAGATTCCTGGGATGTTTCCTGTGATCTGGGCCAGCTGAGCCCTGGACAGGCCACAGGGTAAGCTTGGCCCCTGGGGCTCAGCTGGAACCTCCCTTTTGTAACACTTTAGTCAACAGATCAGAAATAAAAATAAAGGCCTGTTATGACCATGTTATCTGTCACGGTCCCACAGATACAATGGGGACAACCTGCCCAAACCAGCAGAGCTGGCTCCGGGCAGCCCATGTAGCAAAATGCTCTGGGACTGACCTCATTGGGTGGGGGTGGGGGGCAAGAAGAAGCTCGAAAGCCTGGGTCCCTTGGCCCACCCCTCACCCCTCACAGGGTGGTTTTAAAGTGTGGGCATCTCCGGGGACACCGCTGGGGTGATTATGCTCCCAGGCTCATCTCCTAGCTTTCCTGGAGTCCTGCTATCTCCAAGGTTTTCTGTGGCTATCAACGGTTTAATCTGACCCACCTGCTCCCCTAGGTCTGGTTTCCTGTTACAAATACAGGCTTAGTTTTAAGATCAAACAGCTGTTTTGACTCTGGTCTGATCTCACAGGAGACATGGCACAGGTCCTGGCACAGCCTGGCATTGGGCTCAGGTCGTGGCCCCATAGCTGCCTCAGTGTCCTCAGCCCCTACCCAGCAGACCTCCCATGCCAGCAATAGCCCCAGACATCACTGCATCCTCACCACCAGCACTCGCCATACTCATTTTGGGTATTTCTGGGCCATTTCGCCACCAACACTTCTCAAGGCTCCCTTGCACCCTGATTGCTCAGCCCCTACCTCTGAGCAAATGAGGAGAAGCAGGGCCCGGCTTGTGGGAGGGATCTGAGGGAGGGACCTTTGGCTTTGGCTCTGATGGCCATGGCCTAAACCAGAGCTGAGAGTGTGGCCCAAGGCCAGGAATCCAATTCGGAAATATTTAGGAGGAGAAGTCGGGGTGGAGCAGCTCCTACACCACTGTGCCGCTGTAATTTTCAGGGCCTTCCTGTCACCTGCTTTGATGGTGAGAACCTAAAGTTCTCTTGCTTCAAACAGATGAGTAGCACGAGGAACTAAGGATGGGGCTGTTGACTTGGGGTGAGTGGCATTTCTTCCTTTGGGGATGACTCTTGCAGGCACCCATGGCCTAGGGGCTGGTAACAGAGGACAAGTGTGTCCAGCTCCTGGGCTGGGCTCAGCCCTCCCCGGACTTCTTTGACCTCTACATACCCAGCAGTTTTCCTGAAAGACTTTTGGGCCCAGAGAAACAGCCATTTTGTCATTTACTGAAACTTTCTCAAAAACATTTTCCCATTGCAGGATGCTGGCTTTGCTGCAGGAAACAGCAGACCACCTGCCATCATCCACCAGGCACCACATGTGCCCATGAGGCAGGAGGGGCAGCCTCGACTGGCACTTCAGTCTGGAGCTGACCTCACCGGAGACAAACCGGCCTGGTGCAGGCACCTGTGCAGTGTTTTGGCTATGGGTTTTGAAACTAGTTCCTGACTGAGGCTGTGGGCACTTGACCTGCCAGATCTCTGCCACCCCTTTAATCACCTCAGCCCCACCAACCACCCTCGGGCACTTGGGTGAATGTCTTTTCTGTCACCTCCTCAGATGTCACCTCCTGCTGCCCAGGGCACTGAACTGAATGGCATTGCCCAGAGCTGCCATTGTTATCCCTGCTCCCTTGTGGTGCTGGGGTTCAGTCCCGGGGTCTCAGGTGACAGTACCTGGCTCCATGTGGGGGTCGAGGCTGGGCTGCTGAGCTCTGCCAGCCCTCCCTGTGGGGCTCTGGTGCCACTTCCAGATTTTTCTATTAAAAGGTGTGGAACATTGTCAATGTTTCTAATTAGATCCTTAGGTTCAACCCCTAGAAACATATCTGCAAAAACTCCAGGCTCTCTGCCCCATGTGGCCATCTCTCCTCTGCCGTTGTGTCACTGCAGGGAGGGATCTGCCTCTTTCCAGTAGGGTAGGGGTCAGTTCCTTCCTCCATTTGGTCCAGTGGGCAGCTGGTCTCCTGCAGACTGCCCCTCCTGGAGCCACCTGGGCTCCACACCCTATACATCTGCTGGCCAGCCTCCCTCCTGTGTGCACATCCAGCCTTATGGGCAAAACCCCAGAATCCCCTGGGTGGGGGCATGGCCTGGCGGGGGCATCCTCAAAGCTTACACAGGTGGGGACTCTTGGGGTGGGGGAGGAGGCCTCTCTCTGGGTTTGACCCCGAGGGAAGCTGTCCTGGCCCCACTGGGCCCACTGGGCAGTGGATACAAGGTTAGGTGCTGGGGCAAGAACAAGGCAGTTTCAGACTTTTCCCCTTTGGTGGGCTGAACCAAGTTGGGTCTAAAGGTAGAGCTGAGCAGCATACCTACAATGGGTGTCACTCCTGACAAAACCAACCAATGGCTTCTTGGATTTGCCTCTGGCAGCTTTGGAAACAAAAAGACATTATTAGGAAGTTTTGAC
>NW_003852621.1:541240-546657 GCF_000181295.1 Otolemur garnettii
CCTGTGGTCCCAGCTACTTGGGAGGCGGAGGCAGGAGACTTGCTTGAGCCCAGTAGTTGGAGATTGCTGTGAGCTTTGATGCCACGGGCACTCTAATAAATCATTAGAGAGAAAAAGGTAGGGCTGGAGGGATGTTTTTACTCTGTAGTGGGGGTTGACCAGTTGAGCTCTGAATTTTCCTTGATATAATTTGTCTTTTACAGCTTGTGCATAAGAATTAGTCATAATCAACTGGAGTCCTAGGAAACCCAGGTGCCCTTGAAGTTTTCCATTTACACAAATTAAATAGAAATAAGTAGAGTCTCCTAAACCTACTGGGTGCCCCAAGGGGACATTCTTCTTGTGCTTCTTCATTTTTAAAGGCTTTTCCTCCTATTCTTAGGCCAATTGAGATTAATTTTGGGAGAAAAGGGCAATGGAGAAGAACCTTAAGACTACATCTTCAAATCAAAATTAGTATTCCAAACACAAATTCCTAAGAAAAGAACCAGCTCAGAATAAACCAGGACCTTCAACCAAGATTGGGAGGTCCAGAGCTCAGGAGGACTTGCCAGCTCCATCCAAAGAGAGGCTCAGAGTTGAGGGCCCCAAAGAGGCTGTGCTGGTACCTGGCACTGAGTTCTGAGAGGGTGGGTAGTGAGATAAGATGGACTCTGGCAGCCCAGGGCCCAGAAAACACAGCTGCCCGCATGACCTTTGCCTCCTCTCTTTCATTCTTTTTGTTAGCTTCAACCTAAAAATGTATAACTTGAGTAGTTTAGGGTAATTGATTTAAATTAACTTTTGAATTGGAAATGTAATAGGTCATCAGTTATGTTGATTATTGTTTACTATTATTTAAGATAAGGGTTAATATGGTTTTTGCTTTGAACTTTTATGTATAAAACTGTGGTTTGGGAAATGGAAGGGCAGAACATTCTGGAGAGGCTCCTCTCACTGTTCTCCAGAACTGCTGGCCTTCTGACAATAAAGCTTGTTGAACCTACCCTGTGTCTCTGCGTATTGACTGGCAGTGACAGGTGGCCAGACCCCTTTGTCTGGTAACATTTTGACTACTCTTTACGGGGTCCTGAGTCTTCTCTAAACCCCACATCCAGGCACCAACCTTGTCAATGGAAAAGAAGTCATATTCGGTAAAATATTTTATTTTTTCGAGACAGAGTCTTACTTTGTCACCCTCAGTAAAGTGCCGTGGCATCATACCTCATGGAGACCTCAAACTCTTGGGCTTGAGCAATCCTCTTGAGCTCAGACTACAGGTACCTACCACAATGCCCAGCTATTTTTTAGAGATGGGGTCTCACTCTTGCTCAAACTGTCTCAAACTCTTAAACTCAGAAAATCCATCTGTCTCAGCCTCCCAGAGTGCTAAGATTACAGGCATGAGCCACTACACCCAGCCTTCTATAAAATAATTTAAAGAGATTTTTTTCTGAGCCAAATTTGAGGACCATGACCCAGAGGCACACCCAAGAAGACTTGAGCATACAGACACTGGGCGGTGGGGTTTAAGTTTGGTTTCACACATTTCAGGGAGACAGGAATTACAGGTGCAGTCATAAATTGAAACATGGAAAACATACATTGGTTCGGGCTCAGAAGGTGGGACATCTCCAAGCAGGGGGCTCACAGGTTTTGGGTGGGTTTAAAGATTCTTTGGCTGACAATGGGCTGAAAGAGTTAGGTTCTGTTTAACAGACCAAATGTTAGCAGAAAGGAATGCTGAATTAAGAGACTATGATCAGAGACAAACTCAGACTCAAGTGGTTTGTTGTGTATATTGAGGACTTGCAGGTGTGTCTTGAAGAGTCTTAGGCCTGGTAGAGAGTCACAGAGGGCATCTCTAAGGAGGAGAGGGCATGCTGAGGCATTCTGATTTCTTTCTCCTGGCTAGCACTCAGTTTTAGGGATCCCCTTGGTCAAGAGGGGGTTTAGTCAGTCAGCTGGCGGGGGGCGGGGGGAGCAGTCTTAAGATTTTATTTCAATTAACGTAAGTAATTAGATTTTTAAAAAAGCAAATTAAAGCTAATCAAAGTATTAGGGAAGAAATAATAAAGATAAGAACAGGAGCTAATAAAATAAAAAATACATAAAACTTTTTTTTTTAGAGACAGAGTCTCACTTTATCAACCTTGGTAGAGTGCTGTAGCATCACAGCTCACAGCAACCTACAACTCCTGGGATTAGGCGATTCTCTTGCCTCAGCCTCCCGAGTAGCTGGGACTATAGGCGCCTGCCACAAAGCCTGGCTATTTTTGTTGTTGTTGTTGCAGTTTGGCTGGGGCCAGGTTCAAACCCACAACCCTTGGTATATGGGGCCGGCGCCCTACCCACTGAGCCATAGGTGCCACCCAATACATAAAACATTTTTAAAAATAAAAGATGATTCTTTGGAAGAACTAAAAACACTGGTAAGACCAAGGCAAAACTGATAAAAGAGAAGGAAAAAAGGCACAAATTACCAATATCAAAAATAAAAAGAGAGATGTTACTATATATTCTACGGACACCTAAAAATCAAAATTAGATTATTTTGAAACAATTTATACCATTATATTTGAAAACATAGACAAAACAAATGACTTTCTACATAAATAAGATTTTAAGAATAAAAGAAGAAATCTGAATAGATTTTATTAAAGAAATGGAATCTGTCATTTAAAATTTTTCCACAAAGAAAACTCTAGACCTAAGTGGCTTTACTAATGAATTCTTCTGAACATTTAGGAAAGAAATGACACTAAATTTATATTAATTCTTCTACAAGATAAGAATAGGAAACAATTCTCCAATAACTGTATGAAGCCAGCACAACCTCATTACCAGTAAGCAGGGAAATTGCAAGAAAAAAATTCTAGCTTACTCACTCAAGAGCATGAATGCAACAGCCCTAATCACAATATTAGCTAACCAAATCCACACTTACACTAAAAACAATAAAACATAATAACCAAGTTGTATGATCTATAAATTCAAGGTTGGTTGGCAACACAGTATATTAATAGAATAGAAGAGGAAAATCATACAATCATTTTAATCAATGATTTTAAAGAGCATTTAATAAAAGTCACACCACTCAAAAAAATTAATTAGGCAAACTAGGAAGAAAAAGGGATGGCTTTAATTTGATAAATGCCGCCTGCAAAGCCCACAGCAGGCCGCACAGGGAGCACAGACACTCCCCGATCACGGATAGTGCTCCCCTCCACGTGGCATCGCATGGGGTCCCAGCCAGTGTGGAAGGGGAAGGGAAGGGAAGTTCCACTTATGGAAAACATGACAGGGCCAGGAGAAAATCTGAATGAATCTAAGATTTTCAGAAGTATTCACTATATTTATCAAAGTTATTGGGTACAGGGTCAACATAAAAATTATATTTCTATACATATATGAACAGAAGAAAGTAGACAATATTTTAAAACATACCATTTTATAAAATGGCTGATAAACATCTAAAAATATGCCCACATCACTAACCATCAGGGAAACACAAATCAAAACTGTAAGGAAATACCACCTCACACACATTAGAGTGGCTACTATTAAAAAAAAAAAAACAAAACAGAGGATGCGAGTGTTGGCAAGAGGTAGGGAAATTGGAACTTTTGTGTGCTATTGGTGCAGCCACTGAGAAAAATGGGACCAGGTTTCCTCCAAAACTTAAAAATAGACTTGCCACATGCTCCAGCAATTCCACCTCTGGGTATATACCAGAAAGTTGAAAGCAGTGACTAGAACACATATTTGCGCACCTATGTTCATTGCAGCATTACTCACAATAGACAAAAGGAGGGCCAATGATGGACGGATGGGCATGCAACATGTACATCCATATGGTAGAACATTGGTCAGTCTCATAAAGGAACTCATTAGAGCACTGCCTGGCCCCACCTGCATGGATCCCAGGAGGCTGCCTGGCAACTGCAGGGAGATACAGATGCTCTCTGGGAAGGCAGAGGAAGGAGGGACAAGGGACAAGAGGGAGAGGGAAGTGGGAGGAGGGAGGAAGGGAAGGAGAAGAGGGAGAAGGGAGGAGGGTGAAGGAGGGACAGGAGAGGGTTGAGAGTGGGAATGCGGCCAGTGGGAGTGTGCCCAGGGTGCAGATTCTGAGTGTCCGTGTGCCTGGAACCTGGGTGCGGTGTAGCCATTGCTCTGCTGGGTGTCCCCAATCTCTGCATAAGACCCAAGTCCCCAGGGCTGTCATTGACCACTCCATGCCTTTAGCTCTCCACAGCTTTGTTCCTCCCAGGGTTTCCCACTTGTCCAGTGGGCAGTGGTCCCTCACCCAGGACTCAGGAGCTGGGGTTAGGTTGGGGCAGTGTCTGGCTCTCTGCCTGACACCTCAGGCCACAGCTCTCATTACCCTGGCTGAGTCCCTGGGGCCAAGTCCTGGGGGGATGAAACTCAAAGTATGTCCCAGTGACACCAAGGTCAGAAACCAGGAGCTTCTAGGCCCCTACCTTGCCCTGGGATGAAGGAACCTAGATGGAGGACAACAGCCCTGGGCTGAGGACCCTACCTGGTGTGGGGTGGTCTGACCAGCTGGGCACAGCCAGAGGAGTAGGTCTGGGGAATGAGCCAGACTACCAGAGTACCCACAGGGACCACTTGCCAGCACCTTCCCTTGTGGCCCTGTGCACACAGAAGGCATTTCTTTTTTATTTTAATTTTTTAAAATTTATTTTCAACTTTTATGAATATAATAGTTGTACATGTTTATGGGGTGCATATGATATTCTGATACAAACAATGTGTAATGATCAAATCAGGGTCATTTGGGTACTGGCCACCACAAACATTTATTGTTTCTTTGTGTTGGAAATATTCCAAATCTTTTCTTTTAGCTATTTTGAAATACACAATAAATTATTGTTAACTTGAGCTGCCCCACTGTGCTCTAAGATGCTGGGCCTTCTCTCCTGTCCGTACAGCTGTGCCCCGTGACTAACCTCTCTCCATGCCCTTCCCTGCCTTAGGCTACCACCGCTCTACCCTCTGCCTCCAGGAGACCCACATTTCCTGATCCCACGAGTGAGTGAGAAGATGCAGTGTGTGCCCTTCTGTGTCCTGTGTCCCTCCAGTTCCCTCCATGTTGTGGTTAAGTCTGAGCAGCACTTCACTGTGCATGTAAACCACATTTCCTTACTCTCTCGCCCTCCATGGACACTTCTTTTGATTCTGTATCTTGGCTGTTGTGACCAGGGCTCAGGGAGCCTGGGAGGGCAGATGTCTCTGACACACTGAGTTTCTTTCTTTTGGATGTTGCTGAGTTATTTGGTGTTTTAATTTTAGTCTTCACAGGAGCCTCCTTGCAGTTTTGCACAGGGCTGTGCCTCTGTGTCCCCACTGGCCTCCGTGTTCCTACCAGCCTCCGTAAGCCCACTGGCCTCTGTGTTCCTACCAGCCTCCGTAAGCCC
>NW_003852621.1:546677-565213 GCF_000181295.1 Otolemur garnettii
GTGTTCCTACCAGCCTCCGTAAGCCCACTGGCCTCTGTGTTCCTACCAGCCTCCGTAAGCCCGCTGGCCTCTGTGTTCCTGCCAGCCTCCATAAGCCCACTGGCCTCTGTGTGCCCACCAGCTGTGCTTGAGGGCTTCTCCACATCCAGCCAATACTTGCTGTTTTCATCTTTTTGATAATAACCTTCCTAAGCTTTGTATGAAGAAAACATCTTGTTTGTTATCCTTGTAAATGAAGGAACCAATGGGGCTTCAGTCAGAAGCTCACAGCTGCTACCTTTGGGGCTTGGGAGGGAGGGAAGGGAAGCTTCCATCCTGCTCCCCCAGGAAACAGTCTGAAGAAGGGAGTTGGGGGGATTGGTCAAAACTGGTGCCACTAGGTGCCACCACCACAGGCCACAGGGCTGAGAGGCTGAGAGCAGGAGGGGAAAGAGAGGAAGAGACAGGAGGGCAGGCAGGCAGACACCCTGTCTAGGGAAGTCCCAGGCAGGTGATAGCACCTTCTATGGTTCTGTCTGGATGTTGCTATGAACTCCCCTCCCACACACCATGGCCTTAAGCTGGCAATCCCCTAACCCCTAGGGCAGGCGTCCTCAAACTACGGGTCACATGCGGCCCGCCTAGGACATTTGTCTGGCCTACCAGGTGTTTTTGCCACTGCTGCCTGTCCTGCTTAGCAGCCGACTTGTCCCGGGGCCTGCAGTCTGGCCCGCCAACAGTCAAAGTGAACTGGCCCCCTGTTTAAAAAGTTTGAGGACCCCTGCCCTAGAGCATACTGAGGCAATTCCTGTTGGAGTAAATTTGGAAGGTCTGGTGGGGAGTGCTGGGGAGGCCAGCCACGAGTCTAGGTGTGAGCCAGAAACAGTCCAGTTGCCTCCAGGCCACAGCCACAAGATCATACACTTTCAAGAGCTTTGGTCTCGAAATCTCTGCACAGCCTCTGTCCCCTCATGGCCTGCCTTTGGGACAACACGGGAGTGCACATGCAGGGTACACATGGAAGAACCTAAGCGGTGGCTTTCCATTTTTGTCAAAGGGCTCTGCCTGCTGGACAACTGAGGCTGGACAACTGTGCATTTGGTGTTGTCTACCTTTCATGTGAGGAGCAAGTGGGAGGGGCTGACCACAAGTTCCTCAGGGAAGCCAACCCCTGCCCCAGCGGCCCCTAAGTGGGAGTAAGCCCCTCCAGGTGAGTCTGGGGCTGGAGGAGCAGGAGCCAAGCTCACCACCATCTCCAGAGAAACTCCACCTAAGTGATTATAGCAGGATCTGGATGCAAATTTAGCAAATGCTTTCCCCTCAGATGGGACACTCAGAGTGAAGCCACCTTGGCTGTGCTACCAAGAGGCTGAGTCTGGCTCCTGCCCTCTTGCCTCAGACCCACCCAGGAGGGGCTTGCTCTAGCAGGGAATGAGAAACCCAGGAGTTGAGGACCACAACCGCCAGCCCCATTGGAGCAGTGTGGGTAAACTCCGGGGGCCCTCGGAGCCCTGGAGGCTAAGGGCCATGGCCCAGGCCAGCTGGGAGGACGAGTGAAGGGTCAGGATGCTCTGTGGCCTCAGTGCAGAGGTCAGTGGCCCGGCAGTTGGGCCTCACCCAGGAAGACACTGCCTGTGACTGAAGAGGGGGATCCACCTTTCTCCCACTTCCATCATTTTTCTCCTCCTCAACCTCCAGATCTCTCTAAGCAAGACCTGTCACCCTGTGTGCTCTGCCTGCTGGGTGCCCAGCACATAGCAGCCGCTAGTAGTTAATGGTGGAGTGAATGGCTGGGTGGAAGGGAGGAGAGCATAGAGTAGGAGCTTTGGGGCCTCTGGCCCTGCCCCTTGGGTCTCCTCCCACACCTGCACCTGCCTCCCAGAGGGTGTCCAACCAGCCCACCCCAGTCTAGACCAAGGCGACAATGTGTGATGAGGCACAGGCATCCTCACACCATGTTCATGTCCATATCCTTAGCTGGCCAAAGAGGCCCAAGCCTATGCTCTGGGCATGTCTCCAGGAGGGTTCCAGAAGTGCTGTGTTTACCTACTGAACTCCAGTGAGGATGGGAGAAGAAAAGGGATATGAGACACAGTGATGTCAAAATATCCTATTCAGGGTTCTCCATTGGCGAAGCCTGTGTGGGCAAAACACAGCCCAGAAACTTGGTTTCATCTTGGTTGACTTCCTGTGTTGGTGTCAGGGAGACTGAATAACTTCCCAGTGGCTCCAAGGGCCGGCAGCATCATTCTCTCCAGAGTCTACGGGGGGATTGGGTCAACTCTGGGCCACAGAAAGAAGTAGGGATGGTGTCCCGAGGGCTTAAAAGTTGGCTTTTTGTGGCCACCAGGCGTCATGGACTATGCTGCCATCTACCTATATGTCACATCATCTTTGTGTGTTTCCCAAAACATCAGTGAGTCATGAAACAAGGTATGTTATCTCATAAGGCGCTATCAATTCTGAGGTTGTTCTGTGTGACAAACAGTTGAAATTGATCTTTATGCATTTTAACAAATGTTTTCCAAAATAAGATTCATCTTTGTGCCATACTGATTTTATTCAATACTTTTTCAAATTGAGGGTACAAAGAATTAGGTTATAATGTTTGCATTTGTTAGGTAAAATCCCTTTTATAATTGTGTCCAGCCCCCAAGAGGTGTACCATACACCCTCACATTGTGCCCCTCCCTTCTCCCCCCTCACGCCTCTACCCCCATCTCAGATTGATTTGAGTCTTTCTCTCGTGTGTATTAGATCTTCTACTGCTTCATATTAGTATTGAGTACATCGGACGCTTGCTTCTCCATTCATTCTCGTGATACTTTACGAAGAAGAATGTGTTTCAACTCCATCCAGGTTAATACAAAAGACGCAAAGTCTCCATCCTTTTTAGCAGCTGAATAGTATTCCATGGTGGTATACCACAGATTGTGAATCCATTCCTGGGTTGGTGGGCATTTAGGTTTCCACATCTTGGCAATTGTAAATTGAACTGCGATAAACAGTCTAGTGTAAATGTCCTTATGATAAAATGATTTTTTTTCTTCTGGGTGGATGCTTAGATTTTTATTCAGTATTTTGTTTTCAGTTTCCAAAGGCATTTAGGCACATTTGTTGATTGCAAAGTCCTGGGATGAAGTTTATCAGAAAATTCTAACTTGAGAAGCTGATTACTTTTAAAAGTAATGTCCAGTTTAAAAAGTTTAAACACCATTTTGCTAAATTTGGGGGAAGCATCTCAGTGTAGTCTCCTAAATTACCCTTGAATGTTTTCTGCTCACTCCACAAAAACATTTCTCTTTTTAGAAAATTAAAAGCATCAAGTACTTTACCAGGACACAAAGTGTCTACATAAGACAATGTTGCATTATTGTGGAGGAAAAAGACAGGGAACAAGCCACACACGCCCTCATTCCGCAATGTTTCACAATCCTTCCCTCTAGATGAAACACTGGGGCATTTGTAGGGTTTCAGATCTGAGCTTGGAAACATATTTGTTTTTTCTGCTTTGATGAGGTTCTGCTGTTTGGGGGGGCGGGCTTTGAAGTTTGTTTACTGTCATTGAATCACTTTAATTATTTGAAGCTTATACTTTTGTTCACAACTTTAAGACTTTGTGAAGGGCATAACATAAGTGTAAATTCAAATTATTCAAAGAAATGAATCCAATAGTTATTTTTAATTGGCATCAGACTATGGCCTCCAATTTATTACAAACTTACATGCTATGGTTTAGAACTAATTTTAACTTCCCCTTGAAGTTGGAATTCAAAACTTCATTCGTGGCTTGACATGGTATTATCTGAGGAGAATGTTTGTTTCATAACTTGAAATAAGAAACTGGACCCTTTATGAGGTCCAATATTATTTCCATATGAGGAGCTGGAAGAAGCCTCAGGATAGGCTCATGTGGAGCCAGACCCAGCCCGGCCAGTCTTGGGCCCTCATCGGCAGAGCCCAGTCGCATGGCTCCAAGCATTTGTCCAGATTCTGCTGAAAGCCAGCTGGGGGACTCTGCCCAGCACAGCTGCCCACTCGGGCCAAAAGAGTCCTCATGGGGCAACAGTGATGGAAGCAGACCCATGCCCAGACCAGCCTGTGAGGGTGGGAGGGGCAAGAAGCTGGGGGTGTCCACTCAGCAGAGCAAGGGCAGGGTCTGGGACTGAGGGGCCTACATGGGGGGAAGAGCTCAGGGGCACAAGGTGGATGTAGAGCCTGTCCCAAAGTGGCCTCCAGACAGAGGCTAACTTTCCTCTAGGGCAGGGCGGCCAGTGCTGCATCTGCCCACCACCCATGGTCCTTTGCTTCATTCCTCTCGGTTTCCTTTCTCAATAAATTCCAGAATACCTGCTATGGGGAGGGGGGTTGTCCAAGTCAGGGGCTCCAGCAGTGAGACAAAGCCCTGCGCCTATATGTCCTATTCTCACAGGGAGGTTCCCAGCCAGGTGGATGCAGGTGTGGGCAGGGGCGGGGCCGGTTCATGCCCCTGTGGAGGTGGAAGCCCTCACAGACCCTAGGATTTGCCCGGGAGGGGAATGTGTTGGGGAGGGGTCCCAGGAAGCAGAGGGCAGGGCAAGGGAGTAGGCAGGATGAGGAGGGCGGGAGAAAGTCTGAATGCACAGCAGGGAGACTGGGAACTTCGCTGGCGAGGCTGAGTGCTGCCCTGGCACAGATGCAGGCCTGGGAGGGGTAAGAAGCTGGGGTGCCCACTCAGCGGAGCAAGGGCAGGGTCTGGGACTGAGAGGCCAACACGGGGGGAAGAGCTCAGGGGCACAGGGTGGATGCAGAGTCTGGGGGAGGCCAGCATTTGGGTAACTCAGCTCTGGCTGGGAGGGCAGGGGAACCACCAGGGTGGGGATCTTTTGCTTGTCCAGAACACCAGGACTCACTGTGGGTGCATGTGCTTTGCGGGCAGGAGGGTCAGAGTGACCAGTGCTGGGCAGACTCCCCGGCAGAGCCCAGCAGCAAGGTCGTGGCAGAGAGTGAGCAGAAGGCTGGCAGATCCTGGGGTGTCAGTGTGGGGCCCACCTCTGTCAGACCCACACCCTGGTTGTGCCCAAGAATGGGAGTGCTGGGAGGGAGATTCCAAGGCCTGAGACAGAGCCACCGGGAGGGGAGGGGGTGCCTCTGACATGTAGGAAGTTTTTCCAGGATCTTTTACATTTGGATTCGCTGTGCCTTTCCCACACCCTTGTTCTATTCTCTGCCCTCACTGGCAACAGCAGAGCCTCGGCTGGCTAGCCAGGGTTCCGGCCACTGTAATCCCCACCCTGGTCCTCACGTTGCTTGGTCATTGAGAATTTAGTTTTGTGTCAGCACGTGCGTGGAATGTACTTTCAATTTTTCTGTTTTTTGTTTGTTTTTTCTTGTTTTTTTTTTTTAAGACAGTAAACTTTACTAGGTGGCTCAGTGTGTAGGGTGCCAGCCACATACACGAAGGCTGGTGGGTTTGAAACTGGCCTGAGTCAGCTAAAACAACACTGACAACTGCAACAACAACAACAAAATAGCCAGGCGTTGTGGCAGGAGCCTGTTGTCCCAGCTACTTGGGAGGCTGAGGTAAGAGAATCACTTAAGCCCAAGTGTGAGCTGTGACACCGTGGCACTCTATCCAGGGCAACAGTTTGAGACTCTGTCTGAAAAATTAAAAACAAACAAAAAAACTTTATGAGGTTTTAGTTTTACTCTTTCTCTCTTCTCATATTGGTCACAGCTTTTCCTGGATTTTTCTTTTCATTTTGAGGTTTCCTTCAAAATATTTTCATTGTGGGTTTTGTTGGCAAATCTTCTGAAACCTTATGAAGATATTTTTATTATGCCCTCAAAATGTTCTTTCTTTCAACTATTATATTTTTATTCTCATTATTTTCATTTTGTCCTCCTTCAGAATGTTTTTCTTTTTCATATTGCTGATGCCTCCCTTGTCTCAGGGGATATGTCTGTCAGATCTGACACTGCGTCTCATGTATTATCTCCCTTCCGGCTTGTGGCTTTTCCTTTTGTGATGTTCAAACTTCTTGGGTGTTTCATTACCTTCATTCAAGAGCTCACCTTCCCCCCTACAAGTGAATTTAATTACCTCTAGAGGAAAAGACACCATCCGAAACCTCTATTTCCAGGCACATCCCTGTGATCCCAGCACTTATGGAGGCCAAGGTAAAAGAATCCTTGAAGCCAGGAGTTTAAGACCATCTTGAGCAACATAGCAAGACCCCATCTCTTTAAAAAATAGAAAAATTAGCCAGACATGGTGGTGTGCACCTGTTGTCCCAGCTAGGCTGGAGGCTGGAACAGGAGGGTCACTTGAGCCCACGATTTTTAGGTTGCAGTGAGCCGCGATGATGTCACTGTACTCTGGCATGGGAACAGAGCAAGACACTGTCTCAAAAAGACAAAAACAAACAACCCTCCCTCCAAAAAACAAAAAACCCTCCACTTTTACACATGGCATCTAAAATATAAAACGTACAGCTATACCAAGGACCAAATGACCAAACACCAAGAGAAAAAAAGATAATAATATATATAGATCTAAATATGAGCAAGTATTGGATTTACTAAATATGATTTTTAAATAACTATGATTTTTTTTGAGACAAGAGTATCACTCTGTCACCCTTGGTTGTAACATCATAGCTCACAACAACCTCAAACTCCTGGGCTCATGCGATTTTCTTGCTTCAGACTCCCAAGCAGCTGGGACTACATACCACACTCAGCTAGTTTTTCTGTTTTTAGTAGAGACGGGGTCTTGCTCTTGCTCAGGCTGGTCCTGATCTCCTGAGCTCAAGCAGTCCACCCGCCGCAGCCTGTAAGAGTGCTGGGATTACAGGTGTGAGTCACTGCACCCGGCCCAACTATGATTAATATGTATGCAAAAAAACATGACAAGATGGAGAATTTCACAGGATAACTGAAATATTTTGAAAATCAAATGGAAATAATAGAATTAAAAACTGCATTAGCTGAAATTAACTACTTAAATGATGGAGCTAGCAACTGGTTAGAACAAAGGTCAATGAACTGGAAGCTAAGATAGTATAAAATGTCAGGAATAAAGCAATGAAAATTAAAAAGGAAAAACTTAGAGCAAAGGGGATAAAAACATGGGAGATGAGATGAAAAGCTGATAATGATCATTGTGGCAGGCGCCTGTAGTCCCAGCTACTTGGGAGGCTGAGGCAAGAGAATCGCACAAGCCCAAGAATTTGAGGTTGCTGTGAGCTACAATGCCACAGCACTCTACCCAGGACAACATAGTGAGACTCTGTCTCAAAACAAAACAGAACAAAAAAGAAAAGCTATAACATGTGTGGATTGGAGTCCCAAAGGTGAGAGAATGAGGGAAGAAGAAATAATTTCAGAAACACAGATCAAGAATCATATATCCATTTAAAATACTTCTTTGAAATGAACATGAACAGAAGATTCTCTCAGATGACCAAATTTGAGAGAATTTGTCAGCAGTGATCAACACTAAAATAAATGATGAAGAACTTTTTCAGGGAGAAGGGGAATTATCCAAAAAATTTTTATTCTTTAAAATAAGAAAACAGGCTTGGCACCTGTTGCTCAAGCAGCTAAGGCGCCAGCCACATACACCTAAGGTAGCAGGTTCGAATCCAGCCCAGGCCCGCCAAACAACAATGATGGCTGCAACCAAAAAATAGCTGGGCATTGTGGTGGGCACCTGTGGTCCCAGCTACTTGGAAGGCAGAGGCAGGAGACTCGCTTCAGCCCAGTAGTTGGAGGTTGCTGTGAGCTGTGATGCCACGGCACTCTACCCAGGGGGACAGCTTGAGGCTCTGTCTCAAATAATAATAATAAATAAATAAAATCTCAACAGATTTTTCAATGTTATTGATTTTATTGATGAATGGAATTTTGGTTTGATATTTGCTTTCTTAATGTTCTGTTGAGCAAAAGAAGCTCAGTACAAAGGAACACACACTACACGTGTGACATGAAGACCTAACTGGCAACGCTGTGAGAGGTCAGGGAGGTGGCCTTCCTGGCAGTCCTGCCTCGGGGAGAAGGCAGCAGTGCTGCTTCTTGGTCTGGGAACTGTTGACAGGGTATGCTTCACCCGTAAAGATACAGCCAGCAGCATGCTTGGGACCTGCACTCCTGAGGCACGTCATGAGTCACCTAGCCCCACTCCCACCACTGTCAAGCCACCCTGGACCTTCCTGGGAGGTCCAGCCTCTCCCCTGAGACACCAGGGACCTCTCACACCCTCTTGGTGTATGTGGCGTCAACACCCTCCAAATCCGACTAAGCTTTGGGTGGGGTGCCCCCCTCTAATGGTGGGTGCTGTAAGAGTGCACTTCCTTCATTCAAAAGTAGAATGATCCCACAGGTTGTTGTGTGGAAATTAACAAGACAAATCTAAAAATTACCTACCCGGAAATGCAAAGAACCAACAATCTGCAGGTCAGTCTTGAAAGAAAAGAAGTCAGAGGACTTGCAATGTAAGATATGAAGAACTATGGACGTTCTGCCTGTCACGCAGTGTGAACCTGATGCTGGGAGCATGAGGAGCTGCGGAGCAGAGTTAAGTCCCAGAATGGGCCATGCAGGGGTGGCACCTGGATCCCAGCCTGGGCCAGGGTGAGTTGCTGCAGGAGAGGATGGGCCGGGGCTCGGTGCTGAATCCTGCTGCTCCCCACACAGCACACCTCACCCCAGGTGGGTTGCAGCCCTGAGTGAGAAGTAGGAAACAACAAAGCTTTGAGGGAAGATATTTTCCACACCGTAGGAAAATATCTCCATAACCCTGAGATGGAGAGCAACATTTTAAAAGAATATGATGTATGTAGAACTTAGTTAAGAGTAAGAATGTCTGCTTATGAAAAGATACCATTTAAGGAGTGAGAAGTCCAGCTACTATGTAGTGTAATATGACATGTACTTACTACGCACACACGGTGCCAAATAGATGTATATACATTTTAAGAGGAAAAGCTATCCTATTCCTATTGTGTGATGACACTAGTATTCATTTAACACCTTTTCACACTACATATTGCTACAGTAATCATTCATCTTTGGAAGTAATACATAGATAATACCGCTTGAAATGTTCATACATTTATCTGGCACTCCCCGTATTTCCTAGTCCTAGGTGACCGTCGCTACAGTCACCTTCAAAGCACTCCCTCCCCTTGAGGACTGACACTCATGCCTCATCCACCCTTCGATGCAATTTTGGAACTCTTCTGGTATGCTATCAGATCTGTGGTGATCCAGCACACAAAGACACACAACAATGCACGTCACTCAGCAAGACACCACCACACATAGACACTGATGCACCAAGTGTGAAACCTCATGGAGCTGTCTGTACAGTACTGCCAGTGTAAGCAAAGGGTGGCAAGTTCACAAACTTAATTGTGAGACCTTCATATGATGACAGCTCCACTGGGCATTGCCCTAGTGAGGACTTCGGAGGTGGCTCCATCCAGGACAAGTCTCTGCCCAGGCCCCCTGTCCAGGATGTCCTTTGACACATGGGTGGAGGCAGCCATGGCTTCTCAGCTCACACATCTGTGCACCTGCAGAATCAGCATCTGAGCCCTGGACACAGCAGCACAAACCTCAGCTGGGCCCAGTTAGCCAAGCTGGGTGACCACAGGCCCTACAATGTTGGGAGCAGATACTCAAGGTGGCCCTGGGCAGCCAGCGATTTCTCCCCTAAAGATTCTAACATTCTGAGCCTGCCTTTGGGGTCATCGTCTCATTATTGTGGTAAACAACACCAGGCTCCCTTGGTCCGTAAGAACCTTCTTACCAGACATCGTCTTGGCCACATGCTTGCACACGGTTCATTCTGTGCATGGCTAGGCTGGGATGTTGGAAATGTTTATATTCTGCTTTTCTTTTACTTATAAATCCCATCTTTAAACCATCTCTCTCTTCTCTCACTGTACGATAGTAGGCTACATGGGTCCTTCAGCATTGTGCTTAGAAATGTCTTCTGCCAGGTGTCCTGGTCCAGCACTCTTTAAGTGTCACCCGTGTAAAGCCCTGGCACATAAGCTCCATCCAGCCAAGTTCTGTGCAAACTTGTGACACGGACGGCCTTTACTCCAGTCCCCAGGACCTGCTCCTTGTGTTTGTCTGAGGCCTCATTACAGTGGCCTTCCTTGGCCATGTTTCTACCAGGTTCTGATCACACCTCTGAGCATCATTGCTGAGAAACCCCAGCTCTCCCTGTGCTGTCCTCCTCTCAGCCCCTGCCAACTTCCCTGAGTGTCTCCCTCTCGCAGCTCAGGCCTTTGCAAACCTGCCTGGCCCTGCTTGCTGCCCAGCATGTTATGACAGAACAGTCCACACCCGGTCCTCATTTTCCATCTTGGTCCATTTAGTGCTACTTACCAGAACACTTGAGGTTGGGCAACTGGCAAAGAACAGAAATGTATTTCACAGTTCCAGTTCCAGGCACCACCCCCTGTGGGCCTTGGCACTGCTTTGCCTGAGACAGAGGGCAAGAGGGCTGGACTTTTCCCTTAGAGCAGCACTTCTGAAAGCCCTACCCCTTAGGACTCTCACAAGGCCACCAGGTCTCAGCACGCGGTTTGGAGGGGGCAGCCACCCACATGACAGCAGGTGAGATCCAGTATTGGGCAGAGGATATAATTGGTGATTCACAAAAGGGGACCCACAGGGCTGACCATAAGCGATGCTTGGCCTCACCAGGACAGCCTGGCAGGTGCAGTCATTTCCTAGACTGGGTATATTGCTTTGGGTGCAACATGAACCATGTCTTGCCTGCTGTTGCATTTTGATAGGTTGAATTTCCCAGAAGGTTTCAGGACACTTGGGGACATAAGTGCTTTCATTGTCATGTGTGTGCTGGTCGGGACCCGTCTTCCTTCCCACAGCACTGCCTCCTCAGAAGGCGAGGGTGCCAGGGAGCCTCTCACCTTTGACAAACTGCTGCCTTCCTCCCTGCGAGGCTGTGTGTCTGCCTTCCTCCCTGCGAGGCTGTCTAGCACCAGCTCTGTGCTAGACCCTGTCCTTGCTCACAAGAACCCAGCCCAAAGACAGGAGGGATGTGAGTTGTGCGGCAGCCTGAGAAATGTTGGGAGATAGAATCAGATTCAGAAACAAGAAACCGGTGGCCACCCTCAGAAACATGTCCTTCCAGGATATGAAGTCATGTTTGCAGAGAATGGCAGGGGTGGGCCTGATAACTTGGAGGCCGGCCCACAGGGCCAGTGCTCTGCCTGGCACACAACAGAGGCCAGGCCAGGCCATGGGCACAGGTAAGGCTGGTCAGGCAGGCCCCGCCCTGCTCTTCCAGTGGACAACAGAGATTTAGCCAATGATGTGCGGGACCCAGAGGGCCTCCGGCCTGTCAAAAAGCCCCTGACTGCTGCTGCCAGGGCCCAGCTTCCTCTTATGCATTTGCTTTTGATATTCCTGGTTTTTGTACGTTTATTAAAGAACTTTCAAGGCATTCCTTAACTGTGACAAGGATAACAAAGCCAGTTCTGAAACTCGCCTTCCTCCTTTCCCCGTGGAAGAGAAGCCACTTGGGCCCGCAGGCTCAACAGCAAATCTTCACTTTGTTTTCGTGGGCACAGCTTATTGGCTCTGCCAAGATTCCCCACACTGTCTTTTAAAACAGGAGCAAGTTTTAAATGTTCTAGTTTACTGGATATGTTTTCTTTTCCTCGTGGTGGAAATCATTTCTTATTACTGCAATGGATATTTAATAAACATTATACTGAAAGGGAAATGCCAACTCACTCACCATGAAAGCTGAAAAGTCATGAAGTGAACAGAGAGTGGGGAAGGGAGATAAGTCCAGAATACATTTTTTAAAAAATAGTGGTGTTTGGGAGTTTTTAAAGTAAAGGACTTGATTGTTCCTTATTTATTTCCCTTACACTGTCTTGGCTGGTGAGACTTGGTGCCTTCCTAGGAAACAGCTTTTCTTGTCTGACTGCTCTGTGAGCACACAAAACGGATTTGGCCAATGATGTGCAGGGCCACCATAAAGGGTTTTCTGTGGAACCTGTGGCCCAGGTCTGCAGGTGGCAGTGTCGGGGTATCAGGGGGCAGGACCAGCCCTCTGCGAGTCCCTTCTGAGCTCCCTGTGGAAAATGGTGATAGGTGAAGGCATGTTTCCATGGGTCCCATCCTCACCTGAAGAGACCACTATTGGCACCATGGAACCTCTTCAGAGGCCCCAGCCCCTGTGTTCTCTGCTCCCCCTAAGTCCTACAGCATCCCACAGGCCTTCTTCCTAGAGTGGGCACTGGAGCATGTCCTGGAGCCTGGTCCTCAAATAATCACTCTGAGCATGTAGGTTGTGGCCAAATGGCTCATAGCAAGGAGGAAGCCAAGCCCCCTCCCGCCAAGATCTTCTTTGGGTGGCCACTCCTTGATGGCCCTATTCTCATGTCCCTTCCTCCAGGTGGCAAAGGGGCTTTGAGCAGTAGCTGTAGCAACACACTCCATTGACACACACTCTGGGGGAAGATAGAAAATGACTTACGAGATGCTCTCTCTGAAGACGTTTCCTATAAGCCTCCCTCCATAAGGCTCACTGGCCAGAAGCAAGTGGGACTTATGCCAATTTCCGAAGTGAAGACTGGGAGCCCTCAGGTAGCACTGGGAAGACTGAGGATCTTCAAACTGATCAGTCAGCTGCAGGAAGTGCCAGCCCGCCCTGTACGTACAGAGTGAGGAAGGCAGGACCCTGTAGCTGTCCCCAGCTCGATGAGTGCCCAGGCCCATACCAGGATGCGTGAGCACCCCCATACCACCCACAGCAGCACCAAGCAAGGGCTGGAGCCACAGGAAGCCCAGGAGTGACCTCGGTGTGAGGCAGGGCTGGGCATGGGCACTGTGTGCAGTTGTGTCCAAGAACAACAGAAGCAAACACACAGGAAAAGCACAGGGGGGTGCCAGGTGGAGGGCCCTGGGGTGCAGCCACCACCCTCCATCCTGAGCTGGGAGGGACATGGAGACAGGTGTGTGTGTCTGTGGTGGGCTTTATGTTTATGTGCCCCAAAACCCATGAGTGGAAGCCCATGAGTGGAGGCCCTCAGTGAGTGGCATTTGTGGGAAGGGCCTCTGGGGGTGATTAGGTGGGGGCTGGAGCCCACAGGATGACATTCACACCTTTACATGAAGAGACAGACTAGAGCTTGCACACATGTGAGGAGGTGAAGGCCCCTTCTGCACACAGGACTGACCCTTACCAGGGCCACATGTGCTCATACCTTGACCCTGGACCCCCAGACTCCACAATCATGAGGAAAATGTCTGCTGTTTAAGCCACATGGCCAACATGCATTTGTGTGATGGAATTTAACCTAACTGCACAGTTAGCCACATGCTGGTTCCAGCAGGAATGCAGGTGCGTCTGGGTGAGGTGGCTGCACCCTCTGGAGGGGGTGACTCTGGCAGGCACTAGAGAGCCCTGGCTCAGATTTGTTCCCTGAGGTTAAAGTGATTGGGAAATGGAAACAAGTGAAAAGTTTCTCAGGGAACCTACAATTAACTGCCAGTTTTCAAATCTGACAAAAGCCTTTAGTGGGGGCTTGGGAAACAGAGTGGCAGATGGCGGGGCAGCAGGGTGTCCGGCCCGGGGCCCCTGGGACCTCGATGTGCAGTGCCTCAGTGGGGATGCCTGTGTGGGGGCCTGGCGACAGTGAACCTGGCACCTCCCACAGCACCAGGGCCAGGGAAGCCCCACCACTAGGCCACGGTCTCTGTCTCCCTCTGTCTCTCTGTCTGTCTCTGTCTCTCTCTCTGTCTCTGTCTCATACATACACAGTCACTCCATACAGGCAGAATCCTGAGTGGGGTCTTGTTAACGAAGTGGGAGAACATGGAGGCTCTTGTCCAGGAGAGTCCATGGCCAGGAGGAAGGGGTGGGCTGGGCAGGATGTGGCAGAGCAGCACAGAGGTCCTGGGGGCGCCCTGAGGTTCTAGCTGCTGCTCTGAGCCCTGTCCTAAGATGGTTATGGGATGGGCCCACTTAGCTCCCCAAGTGCAGGCACGCAGCTGGTGCTTGATGGAAATCAATTGATCTGTGAAGCTGGAACCAGAAATGTGCAGCCTGCCTCTGCCTCTCCAGTGTGGTCACTAAGCCGAAGCAGCGGCTGGTACATAAAACCACCAGGCGACATGGGGCAGCCGGCTTTGCTTACCCCAGTATGAGGCAGAGACGGCCGCACCACAGGCTGGGATGTTTCCTTCATCTACTTAGACAGGTGTATGATGGACCACCACACTCAGTACCCAGAGGTCTTCCCCAGGACAAGGAGACAGCAGCGTCTGCCTTTCTGATGTGATGGCATCTGCTGGAGCCTGAAGTTAGTGTAAAATTCTCCCGTGTTATCACCAGGGCCAGTGGGTCCTGCTTACACCTGATGTCAGCCTTTTCCTACAGGGGAAGAGGGAGGCACAAGCCCTGAGCACAGGTGCCAGGTCTAATGTGGCCTGCTGGCCACTCCCTCCTCCTGGCCTGGCTAGGTCTGTGCTTCCCTTCCCTGGCCAGGGGCCATCTACCTGTACACTTCCCAAGATCAGCCATGGCCCCTTTCCTTCCTCTGTTTTTCAGCACTTTGGATCCTCCTCTGACCTGAGATGCCATGTGGCAGTCCCAAGAATGCCTGCCACCACCACTCCTCTTCCTCCCAGCCAAGTGAGGCCGAGGCATCCTTCTCTGCAGGAGCCAAGATGGGGGCTCAGGATCCCCTATGGGACGGGACTGGCCAGGCTGAAGGTTGGTCCTGCAGAGGCCAATGGACGGCTAGACTTTGCTGGTGGTGACTACAGCTGGTGTCTTCCTAGGACTCTGTTGCAGCGTCTTGAGGCGGCTGGATCACAAGCACCTAGTTTCCTTAAAGAGAAGCCTCCCTTCCATGGCGGAATTAGGATGTACTTCTTCTCCAGCCTCAGGAGCAGTTTTTCTGTGGCACATGGGTGGAAAGGGGTGCCTTTCAGGGACTCTGTGTGGCAGTGTGGCATGTAGACTGTGGGCTGTCCTCTGGAGCCACCGAGAGGACCCATGTCCAAAGGTAAAAGCCACCTGGGAGGACAGGAAGGTGCTTGCTGGCACCTTTTGCAAGTTGACTTTCTGCCTTTGTCCTGCTGATTTTCTGGAGAGAAAAGCTGCTTTTCTCTGGAGGCTAAGATACAGCCCTCCTTCTGTCTGCAGTTTCCCTCCCTCCAAAGCCACACAGGATAAAAAGAAGCTGCCGGGTGCTTTTCAACCTCATCGGCTCCAGCATCCCCTTCTGTGAGCACATGGAGCACCCTGCACAAGAGAAGGCCAAGAAGAGCAAGGTAGAGGAACGAAAGAAAAAAACACCGTCCCTATCCTTTGGAGAGATGCTGTTCTTTACTGAATGAAGAAAACGCACTTTCCTCAGCAAGCCTTGCCTGGCAAGTATGGACGTTATTTATGCTGATTTATAAAACCACCTGGAACTCAGGTGCTGCTTGGGCTCTGCTCCCTCTAGTGCTTTCCTGGTTAGGGTTATCTGCACCCCAGAGGAGAGAATCCTACAACTGTTTAGACCCAGTGCCCACCTGTTTTTATTGCCACAAATACCTGACATCAAGTGGTCAGTTTTCAATGTGGACTTTGGAGGACATCTTAGTGTTGATTCTATTTATTCCTTTAAAGCAAATGAATAATAAATCAATACCAACCTGAGACATCAAAACTCAGTTCCCAGGAATGAAGTAGCATTAAAGAAAACAAAACCTGTCCAGAATCATCCTTCATACCTCACGGCTCTTTCTCCAACTCCCACTTTCCTTATGAGGCCATCTGTTTCTGTGGCCTAAGGAAGTTGGTCAGCAGCCTTGGGACCAAAGCCACCTGTGGGACAGTGACCCTCAGAAAGACCTCTCACCAAATCAGTTGCTCTGGGTCTTTCAGAGTGAGCATGGTATACTCTGCCACCTGCCTTTCCTTACACTTCCAATTTCTTTTTTTTTTTTTTTTTTTGAGACAGAGCCTCAAGCTGTTCCCCTGGGTAGAGTGCCATGGCATCACGCTCACAGCAACCTCCAACTCCTGGGCTGAAGCGAGTCTCCTGCCTCAGCCTCCCAAGTAGCTGGGACCACAGGCGCCCGCCACAACCACCTGGCCATTTTTTGGTTGCAGCCATCATTGTTGTTTGGCGGGCCCGGGCTGGGGATTCGAACCCGCCACCTTAGGGGTATGTGGCTGGCGCCTTAGCCGCTTGAGCCACAGGCGCCGAGCCTCCAATTTCTTAAATGTCTTTCTCCATCTATTAAAAAATGTGTTTTTTATAAATAATAAAAGTTCAGAACTGCGGCAAGAAAAGGCCCCAACCTCCTTCTAAGTTCCATTAACTATTTAATATGCATCTTTCAAGATGTTCCCGTGTGAACATGGAAACACCTGCCAACAAGCTCTGTCCCATGGGGGGCCACTCTGATCTCCATCTGTCTGAAGGCTGAGTAGGGTCCACATACAAATGTGAGGAATTAAGCCTAGATCCCCAAAGATGGATGTGCAGGGTGTTTCTAGTGTTTTACTATATTTACAAACAGGGCTGCAATGGCGGTACAGACACATGCACACACACAGGTACACATACATATGAGCACACACATAAGCATGCACACATGCCCATGTGAGCACACACACAGACACATGCACACACACAGGTACACATACATAGGAGCACACACGTAAGCATGCACACATGCCCATGTGAGCACACCCACACACAGGCACACACAGGAACCCCTCACCCCCCACATACAGACCCATACACAGAGGCACGCACAGGCACACACCCCCCCAGGCACACATAGGCACCCCCCACACACACACACAGGACACACCCACACACAAACACACACAGGCACACACACAGACACACATAGGTACACACTCACCCATTCAGACACATAAGCACACACCCACACACACAGACACACGCACACCCTCCCACACACACAGACACACTCCCCCCACATACACAGGCGCACACACACATAGGCCCCCCCACCCCACAGGCACACACCTACACACGCACACACATACACAGACCCACACACACAGGCACAGACCCACACACAGACACACAACCACCCTCCCACACACACACCCACACACACAGGCACACACTGTTGTGCCTAGATTTTTCCCGATCCCCCAAGAGTTAGTCCAAGACCCACTCTGACACCCACACACCTACACACAAACACACACACAGTTGGGGGCTAACAATTGGGGCTCTCAATGGGGGCTCTCAGGGGGCTCTCAGTTGGGCTTTCAGTGGGGGCTCTCAATAGAGCTCTCAATGGGGCTCTCAGTGGGGGAGTTCTCAGTGTAGGGCTCTCAGTGGGGGGCTCTCAGTGGGAGGCTTGTAGTGAGGGGACTTGCTGTAGGGGCTCACAGTCTGGTTGCTCTCAGTGATGGTGCTCACAGAGGGAGATTGCCAAGCCCCAGGGGAGATCTGGGGGCCTGGTTCTTGGTTCCAGCTGCAGCCAGGACAGGGCTGCCAGGCCCCTCAGTCAGGAAGCCCTCTGGCTAACTTCAACAGGAGACTGGGCCAGAACCCTTTGTACCTGGGGAGGGCCTGGTTGACTTTGTGGCTGGTGGGACCCTTATGATCCCACCAGTCATGGCAGCTGTGTCCCCTGCAAGGGTTCTTCACGAGAAGGACAGAGCGTGGGGCAAGGGACTTGGGACAACTCTACCCCCAAAGACAGTTGTATTCCCTCACCACTTGTGGAAATGTCCCTTGCTTGGAAAGGAGGTGACCACTAAGCCTCCTTCATCAGGCTGTTTTTCCCATGAAGAGATCACCGTGCAATTTCTGTCTGTGATTCTGCTGGGGACCACAGCACACAGGCCAGCTCTGTGGTCATCTTTCATCTCTTTCTGCCTTTACTGCAAATTCTTCTAGGGAGGTGTTTGCCCAGTGGTTCCCAGAAGCCTGTCCCCAGGCCAGACAGAGCCATAATGAAGTTTTCCCTGGTCTGTGGTAAAGACAGAAAAATGGCACCAGTGGAAGAATCTCTGCCTAAGGCCACAGGGAGCTCACTGCATAGTTCTTTGCTGTCCTTTGTTCTAGGGTCATTCTGCGAGGCAACTCCTAGCAGCACTTGCTCAGGGAAGGGACAGATCAGCTCTGCACTGCTCTCCCTGGGAGTCTGACAGCCTGCCTGGGACCTCAGACACTCCTCACATCAGGAGGGGCACATCTGTCTCTCCCTTGAACCTGTGGGTCCTTTCTGATGGCTTCAAAAAACAGAGTCAGCAGAGGTAACCCTGCCTATCAGGGCTAGGTCAGAAAAGGCCTGGACCCTTCTCCTGGGACACCTCTGATAGTCCCCAGCTGGGGAGAGCGGGGATAAGAGAGAGAGAATTAGAGACAGAGAGAAAGGGGGAGAGGGAAAGAATTAGAAATGGAAAGAAGGGGAGAGAGAGAGAATTAGAGATGGAGAGAAGGAGGAGGGGGAGAATTAGAGATGGAGAGAAGGGGGAGGGGGAGAATTAGAGATGGAGAGAAGGGGGAGGGGGAGAATTAGAGATGGAGAGA
>NW_003852621.1:565233-615564 GCF_000181295.1 Otolemur garnettii
GGAGAGAAGGGGGAGGGGGAGAATTAGAGATGGAGAGAAGGGGGAGGGAGAGAACTGGGAAAGGGAGAGAATTATAGACAGAGAAATGAGGAGGGAGAGAAGTAGGGATGAGGGGAGAATGGGAGGGAACCAAGAGAGGTGGGGGGCGAGAGGGAGCAGCACTGTGCCCATGGTGAGGAGGGGTCCTCTGCATAAGGCAGGGGAGACTTAACTCCATTGGCAGCTTCTAGGGGGAAGAATCAGGTGAGCTGAGATGTTTAAAGTCAGAGTCCTCAGTGTTTTGGTCTGTCCACTGTGCTGCTGATTATCTGCAGAGCCGCTTGGCCCTGGAATTGTCCTGTCTGCACCTCAGACCTGCAGGGCGCCTGTGTCTTTGGTCCTGGGTGATGTCAGAGGAGTGGCTCCTGGGAAGCAGAAAGTCACTTGTGCAGCTAAGGAGAACTGCATCCCAGAGGCTTAGGGACATCTGAGGAGGTTGGGTGACACTTGGAAGAAAGAGGTTTAACTAGAATTTAAGGAGAGAGGTTTTTCTTTAATAAAGTTCTTGAAAGCTTACAAGCATTCGAATTAAAGAGGTGACTTCTGTCACACTTAAAAACACACTTAAGCCAAGTGTCAGCTTGGAGGGGAGGAGTCCTGGACAGAAGTCCCCAGAAGGCAGCCACAGTGGGAGGCTCCTCTGTCCAGGTCACTGCAGGGTGTGGAGGCCACCAGCACTGCCTGAGAGTGTCCAGTGCCAGGTGGCAATAGGTGACAGAAGGAGGCTTCTGCAGAGGAGGAGTCAGTTGTTTTAAGTGTGTTTCCAGCTTGGGGTAGATACACTAGCATGCGGAAAGCCCAGGGGAGAGAGGGGTCAGTTTCATTCCACATCGCAGGGCGGTTATCAAGCACCAACTTGTGACCTGAGTACAGTGCTCCCTGCTCTCAAGGGCACAGCACATCTTACCCAGAAATTCTAAACCAATTACACTGGGGGTCAGGGGGAAGTGGTAGCTGGTGCCCTGGGCTCTGAGGACCAATTCTTGACTCAAGGGCCTGACGGAGGCAGGTGCACATCCTGAGGACCCTGTCTGGTCTTGGGATCCCCTGAGAGAAAGTCCTGGATATGGGGCTCTTGTTGTTCACAGGAAGAAGACAACCCAGGAGGTGGAGGCCAGGCTGGGTGAGCATATGGCCCCACCTGACCCACATGTGGGCATCCATGTGGGAATTGTGGGTGAGTGCTGAGTGGCCAGCCCACCCTCTGCTCCTGGGGAAGAGCAGGGAGGAGGAGGGAGGTCAGCACCCACCTCTGTGAGAGTGAGCAAGGACAACAGGATCCGTGCTTATTTCCAAGACAGCCTGTCAGATCAGGGTGCACATAGATGCCTGCAGTGACTCTGTTAACTCCACTGCTGTTCTTTGGGCTCAGTGGATGTGGAGTACTGGGGTCGTGCAAGCCTGCCTCTCAACCCAGCTCCCATGTCACCCAACCTGGAGGGGAAATGGGGTTGTAGACGGACAGGGGCCAAGGTTGGGCAGAGGAATGGGTCAACAGTGGGGCAGGAAAAACAGCCGGGACCCACACGGCCTGCCCCACATGAAACTTGGTCTCAAATGTTGTCTGCATACAGAACAACCCTCACACAGCTGGACTCGGCAGGTCACTGGGCCACAGCTGGAAAGACCCTACACCTCTTGTAAATGGGAGGTACCTGGAGACCTCAAGGCAGGAGGGAGCGAGTCAGGGAGGGGAGACAGGTCCTGCAGGGCTCGCCCAGCCCCCTGCTCCTGAAGGCCATCCCAGGAGCAGAAGGTCCTCCTTTGTTTCCCCCTCTCTGACTGGCCATTTTGACCAGAGGCTCACAGGTCTGTTCAGAACCAGTCATGTGCTGTGTGGAGGGTTAGCACAGTCCAGCCTGGCTCCCATGTGAGCACGCCTTTCCTTCTGGGCAGTCCAGAGACCTGCCAGCACACCCTTTTGTGCACTTGCTCAGCCCAGCAGATGCCTAGCAGATGTCCAGCTCTGGGCTTGCCCCACAGCAGGCATAGGTGGCTGCCTGGTGGCTACAGATCCACTTCCTAGCAGCAGGTAAGCCAGAAAGGGATGAACCTAAAGTCCAGGAGCCCACCATTCCGGTCTTACAACAGGAGCTGAGGACACAGGAGGTCACAGCTGCCCTGCTCCACTGCCTGGTGGTCAGCAGGGGCAAGTGCTTGGAACAGCAGCTGGCTCTGTCCATACCAAACTGTTAAGCAGACCTCTCCAATGGACAGAGACTCTCTAAGGATAAACAATATTAAGTGAAACAAGAAAAGAAAATGTAATTTTTTTTTTACTACATAGAAATGTTAAACTTCTTTAAGTCAAAGAACAAGCAAATCTAATAGCAAACTGGGTGAATGTTTGCAGCAAAATGACAGAGGAACCATCCCCGTCATATATGAAAAGGTCTTAGCCATCAATAAAAGCAATGTTATAGTGGAGACAGAAAGCAGCTCACACACTCAGCGTACATGCCAGCCTTACTCATAGCCAAAGAAATACACACCGGAAATAATGAGGTTTCATTTTTCAGTTTATCACGGTTTTGAAAGCAGTGAGCTTGCCACTGTGCTACTGGTGGGAATGAGGGCAGGCAGGGGCTTTCTGAGAGAAAGTTTGCCTAAGAGGGAAAGCAGTTCCCTCCCTCTGCCAGGAAAGCTGAAGGGCCACAAGTGACGAAGTGGAAATGAAGCAACTGGCTGGTGGGAGAACTGGGGAACCACCAGGACTGTGTTCACACCTGGGAGTATGGGGCAGAAATGTTAACTGTGCTTTCAAGGAACATTTAAACATATGAGGAAGTGATAAGGAAGGTTTTGATTAAAAAGAAATAGGAAGTTTTTAGGATTGTTTGTGAAAACCCCACACCGTACCCCAGAAGTGCATTAATGTACACAGTTACTATTCAATAAAAAAAAAAAAGAAAGAAAAAAAAGAAATAGGAAATGCATTGTGGGTAATGAGGTAATTGTCTTGAGAAGTAGGATTCTAGGGCTGTGAGATTTTTATTTTCCTCTTGATATTTTGCTGCATTTTCTAAATTTTCTATCATGAACACATAGCACTTTCATAATGAGAAAAAATGAAACATTTTATTTTGCAAAACTACAGCCTAGAAAAGGTGCTCCTGAGCCAGGCACATGAGCAGCAGAGTAAACGAGCATCTCTGGGCGTCCGGCAGGCACACTGGCCTTGGGCACAGCTTTGAGAGCTTTCTCTTGGTGGTTCTTGGTGGTTCTGGGCCATCTGCTCCCACCCAGCTCCCCAGGCCACTGGGCAGGGTGGGAGAGACATCCTCTGTGGGATGGAGCCTGTACCCTCCACACGATGGGGCTGAATGCAGACAGCTCTGGGCTCAGCTGCCTGTGCAAACTCAGATGCCGCTGCCCCTAGGCGGTGGTGTCTGGGGCCATCCCCCAGCTAATTATGCTATCCTTTCTACAAGAAAGACATTCAATGTGGCCATATTTCCACCAATTTGAATCAATCTCACTTGCTTGTGGCAAGAGAGACCAGGGATTAAGATCTGGGGAGAGAAAGAGAAGAGGAGAAAGAGAGAGTGGGGAGAGAGGGAAGGGAGAGAGGGAAGGGAGGGAGGAGAGAGAGGGAAGGGAGAGAGGGAAGGGAGGGAGGAGAGAGAGGGAAGGGAGAGAGGGAAGGGAGGGAGAAAAGGGGAGAGAGGGAGGGACAGAGAGTGAGGGAGGGAAAGAGGAAGGAGAGAAGGAGAGAGAGGTAAGGGAAGAGAGGGAAGGAGGGAGTGAGGAAGAGAGGGAGGGAGGGATGGGGAGGGAGAGAGGGAGGGAGCGGAAGGGAGAAAGAGGAAGAGAAAGAAAGGGAGGAGGGAGAGAGGAAGGAGGGAGGAGAGGGGAGGGGGAAGAGAAGGGGGAAGAGGAGGAGGCAGAAAGGGGGAGAAAGAAGAGGATTAAGGGAGGAATGGGTGAGAGGGAGAAAGAAGGGGAGGGAGAAAAGGGGAAAGAGAGGGAGAGAGGGAGGATGGGGAGAGAGAAGGAGGAGGGAGAGGGAAGGAGGAGGTGGGAGGGGAGGGAGAGGGAGGGAGGGAGATCTCAACCTGGCAGTTGCTAGGTGGCTGTTAGCAGTTTGTAACACAGAGATACCAACCTTTACCTCCAGTGAAGATAGAATATATTTTTATTCTACCACAGAGGACCCCAAGCAGAAGCTGGGCCACAGGTCCTGAGAAGTCCCTCCCTCCCAGAGCTGGTATCTCCATCTCTGCCACTTAAGCCACAGCCTGGATACCAATAACAGTGGCATCTTGCACAGCTTGGCTGGCCTATGCCCTGGCCCTGGGCTCTGAAGGTGCGTAGCTCTCTGGCCCAACCAGCGTGGGTCTCCCTCTGTGGATAGCCTCTCAGCCAGTAGCCTCTAGGGCCCCATCATGTCTTGGGGCTGGTGTGGGCCTGCAAACTACACTGCTCCAAAGTTGATGCCTCTCTCAGGATCATCCCAGAGGAGGGACACCAGTGGGATGTGCTGTGAACTGGGACAATCGTGACCCATTGGCCTGAGCTTACCCTGGCAGGAACCTCTGCAGGCCAGTCTTATGTACAGACTGCCAGTGCTGGAAGGAGAGGGGAAATGGGCACCGGAGGTGACAAGCTGCTGCTGTCCCCAGGAAAAGGGGTACCCGGAACCTCCCAAGGCCCAGCTGGAGGAAGCCAGCTTCCTGGCTCCTTCTCAGCCTCCCTGTCCCTCACCTCCTGCTGGGCAGGGCTCCTCACCTGCGCCCACCATCTGGCATCTCTGGAAATCCCATTCATTGCCCTGGGTGGGACTGGGAATTGCATTCCTCTCCCTTCCCTGTATCTGCCCTTTGCCATGCAGCTTTGCAAGGTGTTTGCTGTTTATACTTCGAGACTTCCAGGGACAAACTGAGCTTTCTAAAACAAGCACAGTGGAATTTGACACCAGTGACCCAGTGTGGAATGTTTTCTTCCACTGGTCACAAACTCATCTTAACAGTCCGGCAGTGGTTTTTATAGGATCTTCTAGCAGCTGTCTCAGAGACAAAGACAGGCTCACTGCAGAATGGGCCAGGGCCAGACCCTTCCTTCTCCAGACACCTTGAGCCCAGTGAAAAAGGATCTTTCTTGTGTTAACTGGAACCCTGAGAGATGATGGGAGGGGTTCATTTAGGCAGAGCAGGAAGCCCACACTGTCCACGCTGTCCCTGGAGTGGGGGTCCATGCTCTGCTGCACCCACGCCCTCTGCCCCTGGACACAGTGCTGGTACCACGTCCACTGCTGACAAAAAAAAAGCCCCAATAAAGTGCCAAGAAGGAAGCTCTTTGAAACAGGAGCCTGTCCTTCCAGAGTCTGGCTTGGGTACTGCAAACCCCCAGGCCAGCCTTGGCCCTGGGAAGGCCTAGTCTCAGAATCCAAGGCCAGGCAGGCTATGCCAGAGGACAGTGGACACCTCTCATGGTGGCTGGGAGGAGTCCCAGGAGTGCTGGACCTCACTGTCCAGGTTGGGAAGAGTCTCAGTGTGCACCAAAAGAAAGGAACCTTGGGGTGACCCCCTCACATGCCGAGGGAGGTGACCACTATCCACCTGAGGACTACAGTGACCCCCACACACTCTGAGGGAGGTGACTGCCATCCACCTGAGGACTGTGTGATCCCCTCACACTCTCAGGGAGGTGACCACCGCCCACCCAAGGGCTGTGGTGATGCCCTCACACTCTGAGGGAGGTGTCCGCTGTATGGTGTCAGACAGGACAGTCCCACACAAGGTCCGTGGCCCCTGTAGCCCGCTCACTGGCACTGTCCCCCACTCTGGAATGTGGGACCACCCTTTTTCCTCTTGCTGATCCAGGGTCCCCAGAAAACCCACCAAATCCCAAATGCCTGCTGTGTTCTCAGCTGCTTCAGCAGGATGGGAGCAGACGGAGATTTGGACCTTAGGCTCACCTCTTTCTGGCTCCCCTGCTCCTAGAAAGTGAGTCTGTAGCTGCCAAGCAGATGTTTATAACTCAGGGACTACCTGTATTTTAGAAAAGGAAGTAAACAGCATTCTAGGAAGGCAGCTTGTCCTGCTGGCTGCCATCTGCTTGGCTTCGAAGATGGTGCCACTGGGAAGTTCACGTGTGCCTGTGCAAGCATATGTGTGCGTGTGTGTGTGTGTGCTGTGGATCCAAGGTGAGATGACCTCAGACTCCTCCACTGCCCACATGTCCTGCCTTCTGCTGGCCCCCACTACAGGCTGTGCAAGCCCTTCTACCCACCTCACTTGTTTTGATCATGATAAAAACCAGCAAAACCGGGTGGTGCCTGTGGCTCAAAGGAGTAGGGTACCAGTCCCATATGCTGGAGGTGGCAGATTCAAACCCAGCCTGGCCAAAAATTGCAAAACAAAACAAAACAAAACAAAACAAAAAAACCGGCACAACTTGTATGTAAAGTAAATCATTAGAAATTATGCTGAGAACACCTTTGGAAAACTACTTTGTGAACTGGGAAGGTTCTTCCCTCCTGGGTCTCTAAACACAAAATTTGCATGAGAGATTTCAGAAAATATTTTTACTTGAAATCGAAAGCGTCATCTCCCTCCCAACCACAAGGTGAGGCCAGCATGGGCCCCTCTAAGACAGTTTCCTTGGGCAGTACATGGTTATTAAAAGTAATTGTCCTGTGCAGGTGACTCACCTTGTGGATTTGGTCGGAATCACATGTGGGGGTAAACATGGAATTATCCTGCAGCCTCCAGGCATGCTAGGAAGCAGCTATCAAGGCTCCACACCCGCTGGCCTTGCAGTGGTGTTAACAGTTGGGTACCCAGAATGACGTAGTGATGCGTTTGTAATTCAGACCATGCTTTCATGTGGTTGCAGTAGGGAGGAGCAGTGAAATAAGAGATCTACATGTTTTGTGAGCCCATTTTGAACTTTCTGTCCATGCCCTAGAAGGAAATCTATAAAATGCCAAAGTATGTCGGTCCTAAGGGAAGCCAGGTGCGTGAGGAGAGTCGGCAGCTAATATTTCACGAGCATGCACTCCCAGGCCTGAGGACCAGGGACCTGTGATTCTGAAGTCCTCTTAGGCACTTCGCAACCTGAGATCCATTTGTAAAATTAAGAACACCCAGGAGAGAAAATACCATCCACATCCAGAGTCACCACCCTGGGGTAGGGAAATGAGAAGCTGCCCAGTGGGGTCTGTCTATCCCAAATCAGGCTGTTCCTATCTGTGCATGTCCCTAGGCTCAGAGGACCTTTGACTCTGTAACTTGTCCTGGGCTCGAGGCAGCTTTTCTCGCACTATGTGGGCAAAGCACGGCAAGGGGGAAGCTCTCTGCTTACCTCCACCAGCACTCCACGTGAAGACACCAAGTCTTTTCAAAAGAGGCCCATCCATGCCAGGGGCAGGAGCTGTATTATTACAGGACACTACCATACCTTCTATAAATTTCCATCGGCCAAAATCCAAGGTAAGTGGAGGCTGAAATGAGGTCTAAGGGGATGGCAAGGATAGCGATCTCAGAGGCTGAGCTGGTGACTTTCTGCCTGGGTCTCCCTCCAATGTGCAAACACACACATGGGAGCCCCCTGCCTGGCAAACACACACACACACACACACACACACACACACACAGAGCAGCTCCATACACAGCAGGGCCACAGAGGAGGCCACAGCCAATGGGGAGGTACCCCCTGGGTCTGCTGCTCTGTATACAGTGTTTTCAGCCTGTGGTCACAGTGCTGGAGCCCCTGGTTCCCATGGTGCCCACCACACCACCCACCCTTCCTGGTTGCTTCTTAAGAGGAAGGGAGAAGGGTCATGACAATAACGGTCAGAACAACCACAAAACAGGACTCACTCGAGCTCTTAAGACAGTTCAGCCTCTGTTGCGAGGCCCATTTTAGGTGACGCCTGTAAAAGCTCAGGTGCATTATTCCAAGTTAAAGAATACACATGTGCTTCATTTCCTAGGATTTCATGACTATAAAAGCAGGCAGGCCTACTCTGCTTCCCAAGACCACAGGACCCCAGACCCACCCCTCCCTGCTGGGGAGGAGACACATGGGGAGGACAGGGGCCCTCCATGGAGGGTGCCCAGCTGCACCCACTTAGACTGAGGTCTGGGCCCACAGTGCCAGGCACGCTGCTGCCTGGGGCTCTGGGCCTGCCCCTCCCCAGGCCATACAGCTCACCAGGGGAGCAGGCAGTGGCCACTGCACCTGGGTGTGGAGGTGGTAGAGGAAGAGAAGAGGGCCTGGGAGGGCCTGACAGGGTGGACCAGGCTCTGGGGCTAGATGCCCCTCAGAGGGGCACTTCCCATGGGCAGAAGCAGCCTGTGATTGCAGCCTGGTGGGAGATCTTATTCTGAGGTGCAGATATGTCTGCTTGCAAGAAGTGGCCCCATGGCCAGGGCCCCTCAGAAGATGAAATATTCTCAGGCCTGAGTCCGTGGGCCCTAGCAGATGTCTAGGTTTAAGGCATCTGCCAGGGTCGGTGACCAACTCTGGTTAGGCCTTCAGTTGAGTGTTGACCAGCTGTGTGCCTGGGGGGCCATTCAGTGTCCTGGCCTCTGCCTCACAGGATGACGGCAACACCTAGCCCAAGCATGCCATCTGATAAGGGGTGTCCTTACAGGGTAGGAGGCAGGGACAGGGCCCAAGTGGCTGCATTGGTAAGTGGGCAGACCCTGCTCTAGTGAGGCCAGTGGGAATGGAGAGGGCTGGGGACTGTGCCAGCCAGAGGAGGCCTAGTGGGGCCAGAGCTGGACAGGTGTGTGATCCTTCATTGTTGCCCAGCAGCCCCTCCACCAGGGCTAAGAACCAGCACCACTGAGGTTGAAAGCGTGGGGGACAACAGCTTATGGAGAAAATGCTGAATTTGCTGCTGAAGTGCTGTGGAGACAGCACGGACCCAGCAGGTGTTTCCCAGGTAGAGGAGCATGGGGTGAGGGGATCCAAGGGGGTGGTGAGAAAAGGGGCAGAGTGGCCAGCAGGGGTGGCAAAGGAGGAAAACAGAGAGGGTGCAGAGGCTGGTGCCGGGAGATGGAGGCACACAAAGAGTGGGTGAGGACCACTGAGCTGGGTGTGGAGGAGGCCAAGAGCAGGCAGCCAGGCCTGGGGGGCTCCTGGGGTCCCCAACCAGGTCGGGCACAGGCCCTGGACAAACTCATGACAGAGAGCACAGGACTGGTCCAACCTGGTGGTCCAACACTGGACCTTCACCCAGCTGGGCCAGGAGCTGTAGCTGGCCTTGGGGAGCAACCTAGTGTTCCTACCCACCTGCATCCACAGCCTCTCGGGTCCCTGTCTCCTAATCCTCTCCTCGAATTGGGGATCCCTTGACCCAAAAGGCCTGGTAAGGGGCTGGAGTTGTCCCCTGCAAGGTCCATATGGAGCCCCAGGCCGCCCTTATAGTGGCCTAGGTCGCGCGCGCACAGTCCCCCCAATCAGGTCTGTCCGCGCCAGGATGGCCGGAGAGGGCTCTGGCGGGGGCGGGGGCGGGGACGAGGGTTTCGGTGCTCTGCGGGCCGCGGCCGCGGGGGGCGCTATGGGGGCCACGGTTAAAGTCCAGGCGCGGGCGCGCGCGCTCAGAAGGATCCCGGCCCCCACTGCTGTCGCCGCTGTAGCCACGCGGGGGCTGAGTGAGACCGCGCCCCCGCCCGAGGCCCGAGCCCTTAGCCCCGGCGCCCCGACCCCAGGCAGGCGCAGAGGCTGCGGCGCCGCGGTCCACGCATTCCTCGCGGATGCCTGGCCCTAACTCCGGACCGCAGATCGGCACCTGAGAGCGGTGCCCGGAGTGGCCCGGCGGGTCGGGACCAGGACTGCGGCTGGCGGCGGCGGGATGGGGAAATTCCAGTCCAAGCACTGTGAGGTGCGGGCCGGCCAGGCGGGTGGGCGGGGCGCGGGCGCGGGCCAGTCACTGTCCCTCCCACTGCCCGGGCGTCCTCCGGCCGCGGCCGCAGCCTGCAAGCAGAGAGAGAGTCCAGAAGGTGAGCGGGCGGGCTTGGCAGGGGTGAGGACCCTCCGGGACCCAAGCCCAACGCGCGTCCTGCGGTGGAGCCCTCGGGAGGGGGCAAGGCCGCCGGGGTGAGGGAGTGTGCGGGACCGAGCCCACCACGCCCTCCGCGGCTCCCAGGGCAGAAGGTGGGCCCCGGGCGGCTGGATACCGCGCAGCGGCAGCGGGGCTGACGCGGGTCTCCTTCCTTCCTCGGGGTCGGTTCCCGCGCGTCCGCTCGCCGGGCCGCAGGGGACAGCTCCGTGGTGTTCGCGTACGCGAGCGGCCGCAAAGGCGCGGAGGAAGCGGAGCGGCGCCCTGGAAGCGGCGTGGAGCACCGCGCGCGGGACAAGCAGGTAGGCGGCGGCGGGGACGGCAGCAGGAGATGCGAGATCGGAGTTGCTCTTGCCCGGATAAGGACAGAGAAAGTGTGAGCTGAGATGGCCTGGCCAGAGTGATGTTCCACGGGCCAAGAGAACCTGTCCCTCCGCAGCCTCCAGCGATGTCCGGGCTGGGGGGCCTGTGGAGTGGAGCTTTATTGGCGTCCAGTAGTGGAGGAGGTGTAGGGGTTCCGTGGCCCTTGTCTGGGGGTGGGGGCTCTGCATTTTAGGCTGCAGGAGCTGGGAATGGGGCGGGAGGGGGTCTAGGCTGGAGGAGCTGGGGGCAGAAGCTGTAGGGCTGGGGGCCTGGGAAGGTTGGAGGACCTGGGAGCAGAGGCTGGGGGCCTGGGGCCAGGTCACTTGCACAGCAAAGATGGCGGGAGGTGGAGGCCAGCAGTGCCTTCCTTCTTTTGGAGAGCTGGCCACAGGCCTATAGGGGGAAGGCAGAGGCACAGCCATAGCCACCCAGATTGCAGGTGCTACTTGCCGGTGCTGCCAGAGGTCCCAGGGGTCGGGCTTGGGAAGGCGCTTTCACTAGGAGCAGAGAGCTACACGGGCAGAGGGGCCCTGGAAGGATCTTGGATAAATTAGACTAGCACCTGTTTGTAGCACAGGAGGAAGTTGGCATTAGACGGTCATCTGTGTTAATGTGAATGCACTGCAACAGTGTGGACAGCCACATCACATGTTCAAGACCCTCACTTGCCCACTGCTTCCTCCCACACCCCCAGAGTCCTCCACAAACAAACTGTGCTCACTCATAGAGTCACCTTCCTTTTTGGAAGGACATTCTTCTGCCAGCTGATAAATAAAATGTTTTGGCTGTATTTGTAAACATTTTGTGCATCCCTGTCCTGGGAAGGGGCCCAGATATTCCTGGAAATTAACCTGTAATAAAGTTAGAGTTTGTGCTTCTTGGGACAACTTTCTGGTGCCCTGCTTGTTAAGGCAGGAAATACATTCTAAGGTAGTGGTCCCCAACATTTTTGGCACCAGGGACTGTTTTCGTGGGAGCCAATTTTTGCAGGGATGGAGGGAGGCAGGTGGTATGAGACTGCTGGCAATTGTTTCATGGTGGTCCCTGTATAGTCAAGCCTCCCTGTAGTGATCGCTTGTGTCTGCAGCTGTGCCCCCAGCACTGGCATCACTGCCTCAGTTCCACCTCAGATCATTGGGCATTAGGTTGTCCTAAGGAGCCGTAACCCAGATTTCTCGCACACAGTTTACAGTAGGGCCTGTGCTCCTGTGAAACTCTGACACAGCTGCTGTCCTGACAGGAGGCAGAGCTCAGGAGGTGATGGGAAGTGGCTGTGAATACAGAGGCAGCTTTACTCACCTACCACTCACCTCCTACTGTGTGGCCTGGTTCCTAACAGGGCATGGACAAGCACCAGGGGTTGGGGTCTGCAGTTCTAAGGTATAATAATGCTGGATGGGGGACCAGGACACATGGCCCCCAGGGGAGCCACCCAGGTCTTATTTGCTGATGGTTATGTGGTTACATTTGCCCAGGACAGTGTTGAGGACCAGGCTAGTGTCTCTCAATAGCTTGGTACTCACATGTGTGATTAGTCAAGGATGTAAAAAACCTGAGATAGGCATTCACCTTGTTTGTGGTCAAGGGCTTAGACCAGTCCTTGTCCCTTGGCTGTCTGGACCGGGGCCTTCTCTGGAAGCATGGTCAATGTAGGCACATTTGGCTCCGTCCTTTAACTCCCTGGGAGAGAGCTCTCATGTGTCCAGAATGTCATTTATGTAGGCATTCCTGTCATAATGCACATCTCCTGGAGCCTGGGCTGCAGAGAGTGAACCCTGAACAATGAACACTACCCAGTGTGATCACGAAGTGGTTGCAATGGGGCAGAGTTGTTGTTTAGGCCAAGGTGTCCACACTTTGGGACTTTTTTTTTTTTTTTGAGACAGTCTCACTATGTTGCCCTTGGTAGAGTGCTGTGAAGTCACAGCTCACAGCAACCTTCAACTCTTGGACTTAAGGGATTCTCTTGCCTTAGCCTCCCAAGTAGCTGAGACTACAGATGGCCACCACAGTGCCCAGCTATTTTTTGGTTGTAGTTGTCATTGTTTGACAGGCCCAGGCTGGGTTTGAACCCGCCAGCTCTGATGTATGTGGCTGGTGCCCTAGCCCAGGTATCCTCAAACGACAGCCTGCGGGCCACATGCAGCCCACCTAGGACATTTATCCGGCCCGCTGGGTGTTTTTGCCGCTGCTTCCTGTCCTGCTTAGCAACCGACTTGTCCTGGGGCCCGCAGTTTGGCCCTCCAGTGGTCTGAGGGACAGTGAACTGGCCCCCTGTTTAAAAAGTTTGAGGACATCTGCCCTAGCCACTGAGCTCCAGGCACTGAGCCTACAGCCTTTTTTTTTTTTTTTTTTTTTTTAAGACTCGCGTAGGGTTTGGCTTGGGTTTTACCTTTAAATTTTACCCTCATTTCATGAAAGAAAGGTTCTTTTTAATATATGAAGGATGAAATCTCAGAATGAAGGACTGTCCCTTGAATACATTTCACTTGCAGACAAAGGCACTGCTTCTTGCTTTCCTCATTTTGCTATTAGTCTGACCACATCTGGCTAGCCACCTGCCTGGAGTTGAGATGGGCAGCCCCAGTGTCCTCACTGCCCCATTGCTGCCCCTGCTCACCAGATGGCATGTACTACCTGGGGTGGCTTGTGCTGAGATTTCCCTGGGAGTGTTCAGGTGGGAGCACAGGGGTTTGCCCCCTTCTGTTTGTTGTCTCTGCCCTTCTTTTATTATGGCATCCAGAGCTCTGTCTGTGGCCTGTCCTCCCGTGTGGCCTGAGGAAGGCCAGCCCTGGACCACACACTGAGCCCCCTGGTACTGTGGGATGGGGCCAACATGGGGATTCATCTCCCTCTTCTCTGCAGTTCTGCCCATGTTTCCATGCAAGGTGACCCATGTGCACCATTTTGCCACAAGAATTGTGGCAAAAAACCTGTGGAAATTAAGTCCACATCCACAACCTTTAACTCTTCCCCCACCATCTAAAAGTAAAGCAAATGAAGTTGGCTTCTCCATTGTTAGTGAGCTATGCTGTTTCTGCCTTTATTTACATCTGAAAAACTTACAAATGTCAGCATTTCCCAGGGAGGTGGCCCAGCTGCCCCATCTAGAATGGTTCTCCCTGTTAATTTTGAGAAGTGCAGCAGTTTGGACTTGGTGGGATCTACCCAACTTTATTACTAAGTGTCACCAAAGGGCCAGGACCGTGGGTTTGTTGGTGATGGTGGAACAGAGGATCTTGAGTGGAGTACATGTGTTCAGAGAATAAGGAGAGACAGGTGGTGACACAGCAGCACCTATGGGGCTGTTTTTAAGAGGGGTAGTGATCAGCCAAGAGAAGCAGGTCACATCACAGCTCCATCCTGGGAAAGAGCCCTCTCTAGCATCCAGGCTGTCCAAAGAGCTTTAACTTCTCTGAGATGCTTCCTGTGGCTGGTGGGAAGTAGCTCAGAAGACAAGAGTTACTGTTAACAATTGCAGTTTTGTTGTGAATTAAAGACAGGTTTCCATGAAGCCTGAGAAAGGACGGTCCCAGCTAACTCCAGAGGTGGCGTTTTAACTAAGATTAGGGTGACCAGATTTTTAACATTTGTAACGCGGGACAACATGACGTTGGGGTGGGGGGCAGGGGACGGGGTAGGGCAGGGCCTGACAACAATGCAAACTTTGACAAGCAGTTCTTGATAATCTCTTCCCAACAATTATTTGTAATTATTACAGTTTAACATTATAAAATTAACAAAAATAATATAAAACTCATATTCTGGTGAAATAGCCACATGGCAGCCAAAAATATTCCCTTCCTATTCTCCCACCCGTTCGTCCATTCGTTCCAAAAATCGGGGACTTTTTTTAAACACCACAGGACACAGGACAAATTGTTAAAAAGCGGGACATCTGGTCACCCTAACTAAGACTCATGACAGACTAGTCTAGTTGTGAGTTGAGGAGGCTGTGGCTGTGTTCTGTATGGAGGCTTTCTGCCATCTGCAGGAGGTGGAGGGCAGGGTCTTGGTTGTCCTGCTCAGACAGACCTCGCCTCTCAAATCTATCTGCTCACAGTCCTGGCCACACCCCCATGCAGTTCTTAGAGCATTGGCACGTGTAGCATGTCTCCTGAAAGGAAGCAGCCTCGCAAGGAACTGGGGTGCCTCATGAGAATAGAGACCCGCTGGCACCTTTGAGGGCTGAGCCCCAGGCTCTGGCTCTGGCAGACCACGCCCTTGGTACAGCCTTGCCCATAGGTTGCCCTCTCCTTACTTTCAGAGTCTGTGGCCCCATGATGTGGCTTGATGCCTTCCCAGTGGCTAGGACTCCTGGGACCCCCACACTCTCACGCACTGCAGATGCCACCTGGGAGGGGTCAGAGCTTTAGATGCGGTGGTGGTGGGGTCTGCAAGGCTCAGTGAGCAGGAGCAGATTCTTGTAGACATTCCTGGGACTCTCCCATGGCCTCAGTCAATGCAGAGAGCTGCAGATACTTGTTTATAGGTGATGTGGGAGGGACTGAATCTGTCCCAAGACAAGGCATCCACCCATGTGGGTGCCATGGGCCATGTGGAAGGAGTGGTATTTCCCGTGTGTCTTTGTGCAGGTAGGTGGTGGGTACTTCAGCATCTGCATTCACCAGATGCCATGGGTGGACAGTGACCTCAAAGGGAGCAGGAGTTCATGGGGACACTGTTGGGCACAGACTCCAAGAGCTGACCCTGGGTCTTCCATGGTCCATGGTCTGGGTACCCTGTGACTTCATGGAATTTAAGACCCAAGAGGGGCCTCAGCATCAGAGCCAGGAGTGGCAGCCACAGCATGTTGTGGCCAGACCTCACCTGTTTGGTGCCCACTGTGTGCCTGGCCTGTGGGTGCCAGCAACTGTGTCGCTGCCTTGAGATGTGCACAGGGCCTGGGGGCTCACTTAGAGGTGGGGCACTGAGGATGAACCTAGGAGCCACAGGGAGCATGGGGGTCCCCAGGGTCAGGGAACATTAAACCCACAGCCCTTTCCACACTTCTGAAATTGCTGCATTAGATCCCACTCCACCTAGGGATGGGCCACACAATCCTGACTAATCCCTGCCCTTGAGAGGACTTGAGGAACAATCTGGCAGGTGCCCCCCAGAACCACCAATCTACTCTGTAGAAAAAACTTCATAGGAGGGGGCAAAATCAGCAGGGGACAGCAGAGGGAGGTGGCCACAGACCATGTCTGGGATGAGTGGAGAAGTTTGCCATGTTTCTTGCCTGGAAATGTGGGTAGGTGCTGTCTGCAGGAGTAGAAAGGACTCGCCAGGCTGCCTGGCTTCCTCTGACTGTGAGAGGTGTTGGGGTCATCTCTGGGTGTGCAACCAACAGCATCTGGTACCTAGCAGGGGCTGAGAGCCACAGGGATTGGCTGGACGCTGTGTGTGCAGCACCACCTGTGTCCTGTAGCAGGTGCTCTATGACTCAGACCAGGTGAAGCAGACAGCGCCCCAGTGGTGGGACTGGGGAGTGGATTGTGTTGGCCACAGTGGGGGCCTGAGGCCTCCTGGGGTCCCAGCACCCAGGCTTGTGAAGGCTTGCAGTCTGGCTGGCAGCGGCAGAGTCAACCCTCCCTATCCATAAATATACCTTGGTGGAAGCTTCAGAGAAACCCAAAACCATCAGGGGAGAGCTAGACAGAGACTGGGACCAGAGCACCTGCTCCCAGGACCGGCTCTGGAGCTCGAAGTGTCACAGAAAAAGCTGAAGAAGGAGCCTGCAGGAAGCACTGCCCCTGGATGTCTGTAACAGCCTCTGGAGCCAAGACTGCTTGCTTGGTAGCTGAACAAGGTGGGATTTCAGCTTTCTGGACATAGAAGAAGAGATGTGACCCTGCCCTGCCCTCTTGCAGTGAAACACAGGCTGCCTCTAAGCAGCCATGTCTCTTCCTCCTCCTCATCTTCATTTGTGGCTGGGTCACTTGAGTAACTTTGAGGGTGTTGTGGTTTGGTTGAAGAGCTTACATTTTACCTGTATTTGAAACTTCTGGCTGGTTTGCAGTCTTCAGAAATCAGCCATCAGCCCTAGTAGTGTCTGTCTGACCTGTGCCCACCTAAAAAGGCTGTGGGCAGAGATTCAAACAAGGCATGAGCTCCTGAGGGCGCTGGCGGGAGCTGCTGGTGTATGCTGAGGGTTCTGTGGGAAAGGGCAGAGCCAGGGGGGTGACCAAATGTGGTCTCACCCCTGGACCAGAAACCCCATGTGACCAGAGCCCTGGTAAGGAGTGGGGTTCACCAGCCAGTGCCCCATCTGTGCACCGTGACCCTGCCTTGCACACAAGGATGGCCTGGCCACCTATCTGAAATGAACATCACTGGGGCCGTAAGATCCTGAGATCAGTGTGTCTGCCTGGCCAGCCTTGTTGGCTCCCAGCTCCTTTGTTCACCATCACCTCCTGGACTGCAGGGAGAGGGGAATGTGACCTCACAACTGACCCCCGCTGTGTGGCCAAGGGGTGTCTACCTTGTCAGTCCCTGCATAGGTTTTCAAAGAAATCTTGATCAGATATCACAACTGGGAACCCCTGATGTGGCCATTTTAAAATGTGGCCCCTCACTAACCAAGGCTTCCTTTATCTCAATGTTAGTGGAGGCGGCCTATGTGCTGGCCACCAGACAGGCCAGTCTTGGTGTTCACCAGGGTGGCCAAGGCCCTCTTATCCCTGGAACACCACAGGTGTTGCTCTGTGGTGTAAGATGTGAACTCCCTTGTGGTTCTATGAGGAGAGATAAAGGGACAGAGATGAAGGACTCAAGACCAGAGCTGGTACAGGACACTCTTGGTGGCAGGTGAGTCCACCTTCCACTCAGCCAGGCAGTAAGAGCCAGGGCCAGCCCAGTGAGGCCAGGAGCTGCCTGAGGGAGTGGGCCCTACACAATGAGGCTTTTCCTGTCCTTTTCCGGCATCTGCATGAAGCACTGGGGATGCACCAAGCCAGAGGGACACAGAAGTATGGCTCCGGCCAGCTGCTCTGAGCTCAGCCTCACCTCCAGACTTGCTGCTGGCCTTGCAGTGACCTCAAGATGACTCTGGGTGGGTCCCACAGCCTCCTTACCAGACCAATCCCACCGAGCAGGCACAGCAGGCACTGAGGCCAGTGGGACAGCCATAGGGTCTCAGCCACCTGGCCTCAAATTCAGGGAAAGCCTCCCTGCCAAGGTGCTTCCTGCAGGCAGGTGGAACTGCTCCCAGAAGGACCCCCAAGTCATCACAGGAAGTTGTCAGGAAGGCCTCCAAGGCCTTGTCAAGCCTCGGGTGAGGGCAGTCCTGTGTGTCGACACTCAGTGTAGGCCTTCTATACTCTGTGCACCCAGTGGGACCTTAGGCCCCAGCCCCATGCCTTCTTTGGGGCTGGAGTCACAGGAAGTCACAGAGCAAAGTGGGAGAGGTTATGGAGTGAGGTGACAGGGTCCTTTTCCACTCATGGCCACTCTCCAAGCTAATGGTGGCTCACTGGGCCAATGCTCAGGGTGTAGTCCTGGAGAGGAAATGAGGCACTGGCCTCTTCAGCACTGCCTTTCTGGAGGCCATCTCTCCACTGAGCAGTCTGGATGAAGTTGGAGAGCTGTGCAGACACCCCTATCTGCCCGCGGCAGCAGCAGCTCCCAAGCCAGCAAGCTGTAGTCTGCTTTCATCTGGAGGGAGTCTTGCTGGGGCCCTGCTGGCAGCCACTCACACCAGCATTGAATAAACTGGTCTGCTGGGTCCTGTTTGCTGCTTTTGGCAGGGATCTTCTCAGGGCACCGCCAGACCCTGGCAGCCAGAAGGGAAGGATTTGTTCTTTTGTTCTGTAGAATTTTCCAAGGAAACTGTAACTAGTGTTGAGCTTCGAAATTAGAGAAACTAAAAGCATGGAATACTTTAATAAAATTTTAAATTGGAGATTATTTTGACACAATCATTAAACATCTGGTGGATTTGAATTCGGAGCTCTGCTGTAGCAGGTGCCCTCCTGTGGCAGGACCTATCCTGACACACAGCCCTGCTTTGCTGTCAGCTTTCTAGGACTGGGTCTCTGGTGACAGCTAAGGGAAGGTATGGTCCAACTGCAGTTCCATTTGTCCTCTTGAAATCGAAGACCTGATCTTGTGCAGTTGTCAGGAAGGACCTGCCGGTACTGGGGCCCCGGTATCTCCTTCCCTCTCACCCCAGGCCTAACTAGGACTCTCTGGGACACTTAGGCATACAACAAGCTCAGCCATCCTCTGAAGGTCCCAGCAGGTGCCAGCCTGTCTGTGCACTGAACGCAGGACCCCCCTGCTTGTGCCTTCAGCTAAGGGCAACTTCTCATGCCCAACACTGACCAGCTCCAGACAGGACAGGCAGGGAGAGTTTCAAATGGTCTCGCTTCTCCCCTGAGTACTCTGGTGTCAGGTGTCATCCTGGGAACAGAAAGGGTGCTGCCCGTGGGCTCATGCCCTGGGAGCCCACCAGGTCCCTCTGCCCCGTCCCAGGGTGCCCCAGGCCCTAGTCCCTCTCTTTTTGCTGACATTTACCCTGGGGTCCCTTTCCCTTTGGTGGCTGCACCTCACGTCTCTGTCTAGCTTGGCCTCTCCCTGAGCTCCACAAGGCAGGCCCCCTTGGGTCTGAGAGGCATCTCCACCACTGCATGGACAGGACTGAACTGATGTTTCTCCCCAGCCTGGCCCCTATAGAATGTTTGTCCATTCAGGCCACATGGCCTCTGTCCTGTCAGTCTATCCTGCCCCTCCTGGCCTCCTTGCTAGGAGTTTGTAGGGCCGTCCTCTTTGCTGGGGGGTCTGCTCCCTTTGGCTCCTGAGCATAGGCTCCACTCAGACTGAGCCCAGCTCCTCCCCATCCTGTATAACTTGCCTCCCATTGCTTGCCTGGCTCTGAGGTTCTCCAGACCTGGTCCTTATCCCTCCTGGGGGGTGCCTGCCAGGACCCTTACTCATCTGTGCAGCATGAGGACAGCAGGCCTGTGGAGCCCTCCCTGCAGGGGGGACACCTCCTGGGTGTGCTCTCCTGATCTAGCCCAGCTACCTTCCTGCTCTGGGCCTTGAGCCCCTTGTGGGCAGGGCTGGGCTCCCTTGGGCACTTTGCCCAGGAGGAAGCCGCAGTTGTGGGCACCATTCTTTTGCTTTAGGGCCACTGTTCATCTGGGACAATCAGGAGCCTTGTTCTCCCAGGGTGGGAGCAGAGTTTCAGTCTGAAAGACTATGGGGACTGGACCTCATCACAGAATTCCCCCAAAAGCGAGTAAATTTCCTAAGGAATGCCTCTACAACTGCTTGGGGTTCCTCACAGAAAGGCTGGGGTTCATTTATGCACCTTGTAAGCTGGCTGTTTGTGCAGGGTGGCAGTGCCAGGGAAAAGACACTTTCTCTGCCAGGTGGACCATGGCCCCTGAGCACACCTTGGGGTCAGAGCTCATTAACAGTGTCCTGGTCTGTGCTCATTAACTGCTCCATGTGTGTTTACTGTGAGTACTGAGTTTGGCTTTACGATGCTGAGAACAGCAGGTGGTGACATGGACATGGATTCAGTTCTGTGGCCTCCTAGAACATTCTAGAGAATTGCAACTGTGTGTGTAGGTTCTATCTCCTCATAGCCACCTCCTCTGAGCAGCCTCTCCTTGGCCTACTCCCTGCCCTCAGGCCTCTACTCATCCCTTCCTAGGCCAGTCTTAGGGCAGAATCCATACTCAGGGACACAGCCAAGGGCCCAGGGGAGCCCTGCCCATTTATGGGGTTGAGTCAGGTCTATTCTGGTTTTGCTGCCAATACGTGGTTATGGCTCTATCCACGGCCTTTGTTTTTTTTTTTTTTTTTTTTTTTTTAGCCAGGGCTGGGTTTGAACCCACCACCTCCGGTATATGAGGCTGGCACCCTATTCCTTGAGCCACAGGTGCTACCCCCATGGCCTTGTTATAAAAAGTCAGTCCCAGGTGCAGTGGCTCCTGACTGTAATTCTAGCACTTTGGGAGGCTGAAGTGGGAGAATTGCTTGAGGCCCGGAGTCTAATACCATCTGGGCAACATAGTGAGACTCTGTCAAAAAGAAAAAAATATATTAGCTGAATGTGGTAGCATATGCTTGTAGTCCTAGCTACTCTGCTTATGTGAGCCCGGGAGTTTGAGGCTGTGTGAGCTGTGATGACACCACTGCACTCCAGCCTGGACAATAGAGCAAGACTCTGTCCCTAAAAACAACAAAATGGACCAAGCCATGGCAGAGATAATGGAGTTGGCAGACAAGACATTAGAGCAGTGATGATAAATATATTCCTTATTGGCTGGGTGCTGTGGCTCATGCCTATAATCTCAGCACTTGGGAGGCTGAGTGGGTGGATTGCCTGAGCTCACGAGTTCAAGACCAGCCTGAGCAAGAGCAAGATCCTGTCTCTAAAAAATAGTTGGGCATTATGCCAGGTTCCTATAGTCCCAGATACTTGGGAGGCTGATGCACAAGGATTGCTTGAACCCAAGAGTTTGAGGTTACTGTGAACTATGACACCATGGCACTCTACCCAGGTAACCAAGTGAGACTCTGTATCAAAAAAACAAACAAACAAACATATATATATTCTTTGTTTTCCAGAAGGTCAAGGAAACATGAGCATGGTGAGGCTAGAAGTGGAAGATGTTAGAAAACCTAGTAGAACTTACATGGAAAGAACAGTGCTGGAGATGAGTAGTGTGCAATGGGGTGAACACTGCGTGAGGCCCAGCAGGCAGCTGTGGCAGGAGAAATGACCACACGGCACAGAGAGCATAGAAAGATTATGCAGTAGCACGTCAAGCAGGCCTGTGTGGAGCTGGGGTCCCAAGGAGAGAACAGAAAGAGCCATGGGCAAATACTTGAGGAAATATTGGCCACAACTTTCCAAAAAAAATTTGATAGAAACGTTGGACCATAGACCAGAGAAGCTCAGTGTGCTCCAAGAGGAATAAAGACAACATCAGGACATGTCCTTATCGAACTGCCCAAAAATACTAATAAAGAAAAGAGCTTAAAAGCAGCCAGAGGAAGGTGTCGTGGTGGGGGGGCTGGCTGTGCCCAGAAGCTCTGTGGCCTTGCTCCCAGCCCTAGGCAGGGGCTCCTGGTGGCTCCTCACACGGCCCCCTGTGAGATGCTGTCACTTTCTCCCTAACGGGAGGAAACCCGGCACAGCCAAGGGCAGTCAGGGACTCCAAATCAGCACAGGCAGACCCCAGTGCTGTTCTCGCCACCTGGCTGCCGTTCCTGACTGGAATCTGGGGTTGACAATAACCTTGCACCCCAAAGGAGGGGCTCTCAAGGGAGGGGGTGCTGAGGGGCTGCTGTGAGACATGGGTTGTCAGGACAGTCAGTGGTGAGGCAGTGGCAAAGGGTGGACACCTGGATACCTCTGCAGATACCTTGCCAGTGCAAAGGCCCTGTGGCAGGCGTGGGTGGGGGGGAGAGGCCTGGATAGTAGGGATCCGGGATCAGGGGTCAGGGTGTGTGCAGGGACTGAGGCAGGCTTGGGGGCCGGAGAGAGAATAACTGTGGCTCCACTATGCCCCTCCCAGGAGTGCCCCCAGGTGCGTGGCCACTTCCGCCATTGCTGAGTGCTGGCCAGTCTTCGGGCAGCACCCTGGGGTGGAGGACCTGCCCCCTGTGGAGAGACTGCAGCCCACAGGTGGGTGCATCTGGCCTTTTCTCTCTCATTGATTTAAGTTATTTAGGTGTTCTTTAAATGGCTGAGTTCAGCCAGGGAGAGGGGCAGTACCTGTCAGGCCCCAGTGAAGTTTCCTGAGGTGCAAACTGTGTTTGAAGCACTGGGCAGCACAGCTGTGCTGGGAGTGGGGGCTCAGGGTTGGGGTGACTCAGCAGCCCCATGGGGGTTCCTCGGAGGCACATCAGGCAGGCCTCGTGCAGGGACTCCCCCAGGACAGTCCCCAAGGCAGACTGGGCGTGGTAGCAGGAGCTGGCTGCTTACCACAGGCAGAGCCCTGCCCAGCAGAAAGGCCCCAGTCGGGAACTTGGAGACAGCCTGGCAGCTTCCAGCCCACCTCTCAGGAGGGAAGCCAAGAAAAACCACCCTGGGGTTCTTTGGGCTTATTCTCAGGTCTCTTTTGTTTGTCACGGAGAGAGCATGGCTCAGTCTGGCAGGGGTGAAGGACCACTGGGACAGAGGGGGCCCTGACCTACTTTAGGGTATTGGGGAACAGCAGGTAGGGGCAGTGGATGCCACATGTCTCCACAGTGCTGTCTGGACTCAGGGCCCTGGCAGTGAGTCAAAGGGCAAAGTGACTTCCTGGGTCAAAGGGCAAAGTGACTAGGCCTGCCCTGGCCTTCCCACTGGGCCACTATCCCTTTGCTTCCAACTCTAGTGACCAGAACCGCAGAACCACAGCCATCAGGTCCTGATGCTTAAACTCCCACCTGGGCCCAATCTCTCTGCTCTCTTGACCCCGAGAAGGGCTGTGAGGGGGGGGTATCCTGGCACTGAGAGTTCAAGCCTTGGACCCTTCCTGAGATGAGATCGTGTGTTATTTGACAAGGATGTGCATTAGGTCTCCTCAGAACGCTTGTCATCTCTCACAGTCAGGGTCTCAACTAAATTCCTTTACAAGGAGGTTTTGGTTTGTGTATACAAAGATAGCTGAGTTTTAGTCTCTGCCCCAGATACTGGAGCTGCAGGTGGGAGGCTGGGCCACTTTGACCTCACAGAGCCTCCTGCCAATAGCAACAGGCCTAGTTTGGAAGTTATTAAATTGTGGTGTGCAGGGAATGTTTCCACATCATACTACAGAGGTTGTGTAAAAAAGACAAAAAGCTTATTTCTGTTTTCAGAGCAGCTTGGTCCTCAGGAGCTCAGCTGGAGCTCACGTCCAAATGCCTCGTCACCTTCAGCCTGCGGCTGTCTGGTAGGACGTGGGCCCTGCACATCAACACACGCTGACTTCACAAGTAGAAGAAAACCTTAAAATAAAGTAGTGTTCTTTTCCAGCTTTGAAATGAATCTTCCTTTGAAATAGGAAGCATGAGGCTTTACTACAACTGAAAGGAAACCAAAGTGCCCATGGGTTTGCTGTGCAGGACCTTGGCTCTGCGTCCCCCAGTGGGACAGAGCCTCGTCCAGGGGAGTAACAGAGTGGCTAGGGACCTGTGTCGAGGTTTATTTTGTGTTTTGTGGCCTGTCATTCAGCTCAGCGGGCAGCATCGGAGTCTGGAATCCCTTTGGTTTTCTTCTCTTTGTGAAATTGCAGATCCTTAGCTCCAAAAATAACAACAGCAGCAGCACTTCAGGTGAGAGAAGGAAATCAGTCTGCAGAGTAGTGGCAAACAGACATTGTTAACTAAAAACAAAATTTTAAGATGCTGAGAATTGAAAACATAGAAGAAGTTTCTGACAGTTTCTACATGTGTGTCTGTGTGTAGAGCGTGCACCTGTGTGTACACATAACACAGGGTATATACATGTATACACAAGTGCTACATGTATGTTTAATACTGAGCTGAAGATGTTTCATTTCATGGCGTCTCCTCTCCACTTGCTGCACCACAGACACCCTTGGTCTCCCCCATCATCTCCGTACAACTCGATCATCCACATATGTCCCCAGTCACCCCTAGTTACTCCCATCACCTCATACATTCCCATACACTCCCAGTCACCCCCATATGCCTCCATCATCCCCATACACCTTGAGTCACCTCCACCATCCCCATACACTCCCATCATCCCCATATACCCCCAGTCATCCCCATATGCCTCTGGTCACCCCTGGACAAACTATTCACCCTCAGACACCCGGGTGAAGGACACTGGGCAGGAATGGACCCCGTTCCTGAGCCAGGGTGTGAGCTGGCTGCACTCACAGTGTCTCTGTCCCACTCAAGCCAAGTAATATGGGCGACTCCATTCCAGCCCCTCTCTCCAGGCATGGGGAAGACGTCCTGGCCACCCAGCTTTGGAGCTCAGGTTCTCAGTGGCCCCTTCCTGCTTGTGACATTTTTCCTGCGTGTGTTTGATGTTGGAGTTAATCACTCTCTTGCTGCTGATGGTGACCGTGAGGTGGTGCCCAGGGGTCTCACTGGTGGGTGTGGTCAGCCATCCTGCCTTAGGCTGCCCAGATGTGGCCCTGGCAAGTGCAGGCCCCTTAGGGTCAAGTGTTTACTAAGTGGGTGGGTGCCAACAAATCCTATTAGTGCAGAAACATGTGTGGTCCATTCCCTACCGTTGTGATTAAAATGACGAGAGGCTGTGGTAAGGTGAGATGAAGATGGAGATGGAAACGTGTTAATATTCTGGCCTCTTAGAGGGAGTTCAGTCACAGTGAAGCACTGTCCTGCGAGAACATATGAGTAGTTTAGAAGACCTTTCGGCCTCAAAGTAGCTGCTTTTCTAGATACAAATTTCAAATTTTGTTATTAAAAACAAAATAGTCCTAGCCTAGAAATAGTGATGAGCAAATTTTGGAGCCCCTGCCTCAGATTTGGAAGTTCCGTTGTAATTTTGAAGGAAACTAAAGGCGTTTGTCACTTGTGTGAGAGACCATTTGGAAGGCCCGCCAGTTTCACTTCCTCAAATCTTTCCCTTTGGAATCAGAAGTTAAGAATAATATGTGCGGCGCCCAAATGGCAGCTCCTGCGGTGTTGTCGTAACCTCTCTGGGCCTCGGCTGCACATGTGTTGGAATTATTAAGCCCGTAAAACTACATTGTCACATCTGAAACTGTTTAGCCGTTGAAACCGAGACTCGACTTCAAAGCCAGCCGTGGAGTTTCCAGACAGACGCACAGGCGGATCACCTTGAAGTCAAATTCCAGCGGATGGCAGCCTTGCAGATGCAGCCTCCGCCACCTCCTCGTAAGAAAACACACTCTGTTCCTGAGGCATTGGTGGGGCACACTCTGCTTCCTCATGAACCTACAGTCTGGTGACATTTGGGAGCTGGGACCTTTGCATTTGGGTGTCCCCACAGAGAGGAGTGGGGGAGTTCTGTGCATTTAAAGAGACTGGAAACAGCTGACCCCCTCCTGCCACCTACCCCCCTTCCTGCTTCCTGCCCCTCCCCTGCCCCACTCCTGGCACAGGGTCCCCCACTCCCACCCCCACCCACTGCTGACTGTGGTTACGACCTTGCCTTCCTGTCCCCTGGAGCCTACACCTGGACCCAGTGGCCCCCTCCATAAAGCCCAGGGACTGGCCTCAGCTTTGCCACCCTTGTGCCTTTTCCTGCATAGTTCCATTCTGTCCCCTCTCCCTGGGCTGCCTGCAGGATACCACATGAATCCCACCCATGTCCAGCCCCTAAGTAGCCTCTGAGGTAGGAGCCCAGGCCCCTCCCAGACTTCCCTGAGACTGGTACCACCCTCCCTACACCCAGCCTCTAGTCTGAGCCCCAGAGACTCCCTTGATATTCACCACAGCCCCACAGCTCTGCTCCACTACCACTACTGGGCAGCCCCGGGCCTTGGCCACCCAAATTTGGGGTACCACCAAGTTTGCAGGATTAGCCTTGGTTGAGCTGCCTCTAAAAAGAGCAAGGTTGTCCTGGTGCTTTTTGCTTCTGGATAGTTCTGTGGCTGGTCAGGTGCAGGGTGGCCATGGGAGCTGAGATCATCACTTGGGTCCACCCTTTCCCTTTCTCTAAGGCCTGGGGAACCAAGTTCTGGGTGGTTTCCCGAGGATCTGGCTGGTCACAGCCAGATGGTGAGGGCTGTCCCAACAGGTGGTCCAGGGGCCTACAGGGCAGGCAGTGCTACTGTGCAGGGCTGCCGTGGCTGTGGCTGGTGGTGGCATGGGTACAAGAGATGCCTAGCCTGGCCCCATGCAGTAGGAGTGGCATCTTCCAGACAGTAGTCCCAACTGAACTCCACACCCCTCGTCTCCAGAGGCAGCTGGGAGCACCCACCTTCTGTTCCATCAAGACAGTTTCAGAAAATGGCACCTGACACACAGCTCAGTTCTCTTCTCCTGTCACCCTCAGCTCAGGCTCCCCCAAAGGGGCCTTTTCCCCTCCCTTCTCATCTTCTATGTGTGTGCATGCACGTGTGTACATGTGTGCGTGCACTGTGTACATTTATGTGTGCACGCACATGTGTATGCATATATGCTTATGTGTGCATGTGTGTACTGTGTGCATGCACATGTGTGTATATGTTCAAGTGTGTGTGTGCGTGTGTATATGTGTGTGCATGCACTGTGCATATGTATGTGCATGTGTGTACCTGTACACTGTCTTTCCCTCTGTCCCTCTCTGCCACTGTGTTTGTCTCTGTGTCTGTGTCTTTCTTTTGTCTCTGTCTCTGTCTCTCTGCTCCCCTCTCTTCCCTCTTCATCCCCCCTTCTTGGCCTCCAGTGCCTGCAGAACCCCTCCTGCTCATACCCCTAGGATACCTGGAGGAGAAATGGGCCTCAGGAATGAATTCTCCCAGTCAAGCCTCTTGGCAGCAACATAAGCTTTACCTTCTGTTTGGTGGGGCTGGTATTTCTGTAGCCCTACACCTTGGTACCCTACACCAGGTATTAGGATGTGAGGCCCAGAGAAGGTCATCCGCATGTGTTTCCTTGGACAGCCAGGCATGCCAGGAAGCACAGGCAATGAGGAGTTTGCAGGGTGTTGTGGGGTGGCCCTTCCCTCCATGGCCAGACCAGCAGATATAGATGGCCTAGCCCCCATGAGTGAGTCTGAATTCTGGATCCATAGGAAGGAAGGCCGGGTCTAGCCCCATCTTAGACTTGGCTCACTGCTAGCTTTCTGGACAGGAATAAATATTTGCCTGTGGGGAAAACAGAATTCTCCAGAACACAAGCCATAGTGAGTGGCTCTTGGAAGTGCAAGCCACTGTCCCGAGTAGTCTATTCTGTACAGCCCAGCTCCATGACAACTTTTGAAGAGCAGCTTGTAGTGGCTCATCCCCTGGCCAGGATTCCTGGGTGGGAAGAGAGACCCTCAGAGCCAGTGCTGCTCTGTCTCCATGCAGAATGACACTCTTTCCTGTTTTCCAGGCCAGGTAGGGAGCCAAGTCACTGTTTCTGCATATCTGTTCTCTTCTTGAGGCTTGAGGCAGCTTCACCCCTGGTGTCACTACACGCAGACCCCAGCTCTCCCTGGCCTTGGCCTGCCCATATGGCCCCCACCTGCAGTCCTAGGCCATCTTCAGCCCCACCTACCCTGAGAGGGGGCACAGCTCTGCTCTGGCTGGTGACCAGCATGGGGCTGGCACCTCCAGGTCTCCAGGGGTGTCCGTGATAGGTCACTCAGAGTGTCTGTTCTGATGGGTGGCATACAGGGACCAGGCTCCCACCAAGTGCTATGGCATAGGAGTATGATAGCCTTTGACTATCCAGAGAAAGCCAGGAGCTGAGGTTTCATGCAAAATCTCCCACCTCACTCACCCCACTTGGTAGCTGTGGAACGTGTCTCAGGGCCTATGACCTGGGTGGTCCTGGGACCTTGACTGGGCAGAGTTGGGGCAGGATTTGCTTACTGGGGGGACGGGCAGGAGGCGGACAGAGAGCTTAGTTCTGTGCTTGTGACTGAAGGAGTGAACATCCTTGCTATGCAGCCCAGGTGTGGACAGTTGCCTCTGGGAGGGGTGATAGGACCTGAAGCCTGATGTTGGCCGCAGGGAGGCACTGCTGGCCCAAGGCCCTCTGTGGGCTGGGATGGGAACTTCCTCCACTGTTCCCAGTAGAGGCCGGTAGAGCAGGGGACAGTCTGCTCAGCACACAGGACAGGCCCAAAGTGGGCACCATGGGTTTCTTTAGGGCCCTGTTCCCACTGGGATTCAAGTCCTCTGGGGCAGGGCATTGGCTGGGCTCTTGGTCAGTTTCCAGTGGCCTGGAAGGGCCTACAGGTGAGGGGCTGGGGCTTTAGCATAGCAGGGAAGGACATGGGGCAGCCACAGGAGGGTGGTGGGGAGGCCAGAAGAGTTGCCCGTGACTTGAGCTCCAGGGAGACCCACCAAGAGCACCTCTGAGCACAGGCAGCTCCTGCTGACCTGGAGGGCTTGACAGGGTGTGGTGGGTAGTGCCCCGCACATGGCTGGAGGGGCTAGAGGAATGGGTGTGGCCATGCTGACTGGGGCTCATGGTTGGAGGGAGTTCAATGGGGGACTTTGGCTCCTTTGTGATGGCAAAGTGGGGGACCCTCAGGCAGGGGTCACACTCAGCAACATCAGGAGAGGTGCTGTCTGCTGGGTTCCAAGTTGGCCCAAGAGCCAGTGTTCTGTGGGCTGTGGCCACGAAGGAAGTCATGCCAGTGGGGAGGGGGCTACATACCTGGCTGTCAGCCTGGGAGGAGGTTCTATATGTTGTAGTTAGCATTCTGGGCCTTCCATTTATCTGAAGCAGGTACACTCAAGGCCATATTTAAGTAGCTGGGTGGATTGGATTTAATTCACTGTTTCAGAGAGCCCAATTCATTTTCCCTGCAAATGTTCATTTTTGGAATCCTCTCTGCATCTCAGAAGTAGGTATTGCTTTAACTCTAAAAATCCCATTCTAAAGTTGGGATATTTGTGGATATATATTTTTCACTATAATTTCCCTCATATTAGGGAATTCAGTCATGAGCTCATTATGACTAGCCTTGGTTAGTTTGCAGCCTTGGTCAGTTGTGGTAGTCTTGGTTGGTTGTAGCAGCCTTGGTTGGTGGTTGGGGCCTTGGCAGTGCCTCCAGGAGAGAAACTGAGGGTCTGTGCAGATTCTTTCCATCTAGAGCAGCTGTGTTGCCCCAGACTCCATGCACTTACCACTTGTCTGGTACCAACACAATACCTCAAAAATCAAATGCTCAGATTACTTTAGAAATGAGAAATGGAAGGTATTTTTAAATTTTCCACTATATTAACTTTATAACGTGCAAGGTGGGCTTTGTTTTTAATCAATGTTTTCAGCCAGGTGCAGGGGACCCCTTGAAAATCCCAGGCCCTGGCTGGACATGGTGGCTTACGCCTGTAATCCTAGCACTCTGGGAGGCTGAGGTGGGTGGGTCGCCTGAGTTTAGAAGTTTGAGACCAGCCTGAGCCACAGAGAGACCCTATCTCTAAAAAATAGCTGGAGTGTTGTGGTGGGCGCCTATCGTCCCAGCTACTTGGGAGCCTGAGGCAAGAGAATCACTTGAGCACAAGAGTTTGAGGTTGCTGTGAACTATGATGCCACAAGCTATGATGCCATAGCACTCTACTGAGGGCAACAAAGTAAGACTCTGTCTTTAAAAAAAAAGAAAAAGAAAAGAAAAAGAAAAAAAATGAAAATCCCAGGCCCTGTCACCCTCACTGTGTCTCTTCAGGGCTGGCCCCGCCATTCACACCACCTCTCATCTGGTCAGTGCCTGAGTGGCCATACTTGGAGCCTTTTCACCAGGATATGCTGTGTATGGCTGGAGGAAGCAGGATTCCTCTAGGACCTTGCAGAGTTTGAGCACACTAACCACTTGCCTTATGGGAGGTGTGGTGGGGCAGCAGACCATGAAACCCTGAGGGGCTCCTTACCCAGGCCCCCTGTCCACCTTCTCCATGTTACAGGACAAGGTCTGTGCTGGGGCTCCCAGGATGGATGCAAGAGCCTCAGAGGACACCCACTTTGGTGTTCAGGGTCACCACTGTTCCTCCCTACCAGCAGTGGACAGTGGCAAGAAGCTCACAATCCTTAGCCTGGATACAAGCACCCCTGGCTACCTTGTGATAACATTTCTAGCAGTAGCTGATTTGGCTGTGCCTCATGCACCCACAAGGAAGCTACATGCACAGGCTGTACTCAGGGGCCCTGTGGGAGCTACCCTATACCCCATGGAAGCCTGGGGCTGCAGCTTCACAGGCTGCTTTGCTTTTACAGAGAAAAATTAACCCCAAGTCTGGTTTCTAGAGACTAGTTGGTTTAGTCCCACGTCCACCTGGGACAGGGATCCTTCCAGCTCAGAACACCTTGCTGTGAACTGTGTTGCTGTGAATGGGCTTCACAGGGCCAGAGTGAACTCTCTGTACCATGCAAAGTCAGTGGACTGCAGGCCAATTAAGAATTAGATATTTGTTTCTTACTAAAATGACCTCAAGCTCTGCTTCCCCCAGCCATCCTCCTGGGGCCTCCACCGCTGGGTGACCCTGTGCCCCATGGGGAGCTCAACAGGACTCAACCTCAGTAGAGTGACTGTAGGGACTATTTTTAGGTGGGGGGTGGTGGTCTAATCCCCTCCCCTCTGGTGTGGCCTGGGATGGCAGCCAGCCTTCCTAGAATCTTCCTCCATCCCCTGTGAGGGCCCTGAACCATGAGCAGTGTGGCAACAAGGACCTGTGCCCAGCATTGTCCCCAGCCCTCTTTCCCGGGGAGCCCAAGCATCTGGGGCCTCAATGTGTGCTTGCAGGGTGGCTGTGGGACCCGTGCCCCACAGGAGACAAGGAAAGGTGCAGGGCCTCACCTCACCCCATTGGTAAGGAATGACAAAGCTGTGGCCAGGAGGGTGGTGTCAGCCATCAGTCTCAGGTCTGGGCCATGCTGGCCACTCGCCAGCCAGCACTAGGCCTCTCTGGCCTGACCTATCTCCAGAGACAGGCTCTGGTTGACGGGGGCAGGTCTGAGTGCCATGCAGCATCTCCTCACTCCGTTCTCCAGGGCCCTGCAGGTTCCTGGAGCCAGAAACAGCAAACTGGGATGCAGCAACACCCACCCTGCCCCTCTCAGGAAAGGCCCTGGGGCTCTGCAGTCCAGTTCACAGGACCCCCTGGCTCAGGGCCACTCCCCAGTCGCACCGTCTCCTTCCCAAGCCCTTTCCTTCTGGAGGCTGTTTGTGAGACCATGTGAGCTAGTTCTGTTGCACAGTTCCTTAGCTCAAAGTCCTTTAGATTTGTTTGAGGTCCTTTCCCTTTTTTGCATAACAGGTCACACCAGGCAGCCCTGGAGGAGGCATTGTCCCCTGGCACTTGGTGTTGGGCACTGCAGGGTGGTGCACTTATCAGCCTCAGGCAAGAGGTGCTGGAGCTGGCTGGGGGAACAAGGGTCTCCCATGTAGCCTCTGACACACAGGGTTGTGGCCTGGGGCTCAGGTCCAGATGACCCCAAGCAAAGGCTCACTTTGAACAAGCAGGTGTGGCTCCTGGGAGCTACCACTTCATCCTGGAAATACCCTGATGGGACCTGAAACACAGGGGGCTGTCTGTGTGTTTTGTTCTCTGAAACTCTGAGTCTGAGGGAGGTGTGTGTGTGTGGGGGGGGTAGGTGGGGACACCCCAGAGGCCCGAGGCCCTGTCAGGTTCTAGGCTGTGGCTGCCCTGAGCTCGTGTCTAGGTCTCCCCATCTGCCCAGCTGAGCTATGTGGTCACCCACAGCCTTGTTTTCTCTGCAGGAGCTGCCCAGTGGGAACCCCAAGGATGGGTCTGTCCGGGAAGACCAGTGTCCTCTGGAGGGTAAGTGTAGCCCCTGTGGTACCTCCTCCCTCACCTCCCAGAGTGCCTGTGCCGAGGCTCCTGGGAGGCCACCCTCATGCCATCCAAGCAGGCCATGTGTAGCTTCAGAGGCTCTTTGTTGTAACATGCCCTTTGCATACTGTCCACGCAGATCCACATGGACAGGCAGCTTGGATCTGCTAAACGGTCCCTCAGAGTGTCTCGGAGCCTGTGGTCTGCACTGGGGCAGGCCAGGTCCTGTGTAAAGGTTACCTATGAGTCCTTAAATCAGATGGGTCTAAGGATGGGTGCCTGCGTGAGGCCAGCCCCGAACAGTCAGCCTATAAGATGCCAGCCTGGTCTGAGTCCCTGCCACAGGCTTGTGTCTTCAGGGCATCAGTCTTCCCTATGGGGTTTGCAGGATGTGACTAGGTTCAGGTGCCTAGAGGGTGCCAGGACCTGACTCGTTGGGAGTTCAGCCAGCTGACATGTACCTGTCCATAGATGCTCAGCAGGTACACAGGCCCCTAGGCTGGGTCACAACCTGGGAGAGCTGGAGGGCGCTGCCCATCCCTCATGACCAGAGACTGTGGCAAGGGAGGCAGCTGTGATATTGCACTCAGCTCCAGGTAGCCTGTGCAGTCAGGGAGGGGAGCCCCAGGACACTGGGACTACTGCCTTGGGGCCCAAGGGGCCTCACTGTGCTCCATGGCATTGGTATGTTAAGTCCCTGGGGATGGCATGAGGTACTATGGGCTGGGGGCAGGGAAGGCACGTGACTGTGACTAGCCCCGGTGGGAGTCCTCTGCACCTGCATGGGTCCCTTGATACCCCTTGTTCTGTGAGCACAGGCTTTTGGTTCAGGCCATTAGGGAGGGACCACAGCTCAGCAGAGGAGGGCTGCATCCTCCCATACCCTCTGCCCCTAAGTTACCTCTCTCACCCCTGCAGTGTCACTGCCCCCCGAGAAGGCTGAGGGCCACGAGGGCTCAGGACAGCTTTTCAGCATGGAGGATGGAGAGAGGGTGATGCCCTGTGAGGGCCTGCGAGGGCCGGGCAAAAAGCGCCTGCACATTGATGTAGGTCTTTCTTTGCTCCCCTCACCCTCCCAAGTGTCCCTAGGCAGGGTGGGCGTGTGTTGAGTCTAACCAGGCATCTGTGCATGCTCAGGCCTGGCAGTTCCACTGCTGGGCCAGTTTGAAGTGTTGGAGTGAGACTTGGATGTGCTGCTGGTCAGCCACTTTGGGGACACAGGATGTCACCGTGAACTTGGCCAAACTTGCGGATGTGGCATAGATAATCCGAGCTTTCCCAACCATGGCTTGCACAGGACAGCAGGATAATGCCAAAGCTGATTCACAAGCTGTCCCACTTTCACAGCCCCGGGGACCACGGAGCAGGGGTCGCACTTTCCTGCCAGGGCCCCCAGGGACATTTTGTCGGTTTTAAACTGAGATTTGTGGAGCTGACAACCCTTGACAATCAGCATGGCCTTGTCTCCTTCTGGCTGATGCTGAGCACTGGCAAGAGCCAGATCACAGGGCACAAAGCTGGATCCCTACCAGGAGGGGAGGAGTGGGGTGAGGGCACAGGGTTTGCAGAGTCCTCTCCCAGCTACAAGACATTGAGATCACCTTTGAGCTGTGGCTGCAGGAGAACCCTCAGAAAGGCCCCAGGACACTGCCCTCTGTGGGTCAGGGGTCACTGGCCTGATGGTGCATGAGAGGCTGAGGGCCTTGGGGGGCACTTCTAGCCAAGTACCCTGCTGACTCCTTGCCCCATCCCTGTGTGCCACCCACAGGCCCTCCAGTGTGACGTCTCGGTGGAGGACAATGACCACCAAGAGTGGACATTCACACTCTATGACTTTGACAACAGTGGGAAAGTCACCAGGGAGGTAGCATGCTTGTGTTTGCACCAGGAAGTCACGGGAGGGGCTGCTCAGGGCCCAGTCTCCTAGCTCTCCAACCAGGCTGGGCCCAGTGGACAGAGAGATGGGGACACAGGGGGAAGGGCCCCTGGCTTTTTGCTGCCCAGCCTTCCAGGTGGCTTCTAGCACTTCAGGGTATCCTTACAAGAGCAGGCCTGCCTTGGGCCACTGGAGGCACAGACAGAGCTGCCTTTGGGGGTATAACCAGCACTGCACAGACAGCACTGCCCAGATGTCGGTGCTTATCCTTGGGGTTCACCTGGAATGCTGAGTGGATGGAGCAGGGGGTCAGAGAGGGCATTGCCCCCTTTGAGGTCTGCTATGACGTCGATGCCCGGCCCTAGGACATGTCCAGCCTGATGCACACCATCTATGAGGTCGTCGATGCCTCCATCAATCACTCCTCAGGCAGCAGCAAGACTCTGCGAGTGAAGCTGACGGTCAGCCCTGAGCCCTTCAGCAGGAGAAAAGAGGGGCTTCCCTCTAGCCAGGGTGCGTGGGTCTGAGCCCTCACCCAGGAGCCGGTCTGGCTCAGGAAGCAAAATGAGTGGGCAGTTAAGGGAGGGAGCCAGTAAGCTCATACACAAGGGCCCTCTTGTAGACCGGGAGCCCCCTCGCTGCAGGATGGAGGGTGAGCTTGCTGAGGACCCACGGGCAGCTGACAGGAGGCTGTCTGCCCACATCAGGTAAGGAGCTGGGCCCATGGGGGGTGGATCCATTTAGAGACGCCCCTGCTTATTGCAAGCCTAACAAGCTGTCTTACATCCACCCAGCAAACCCGAGCTCATCACCTGGGCGGGCACTCTGTCAGGTGAGGGCCCCACCCCATAGCCAGTGGTCTGGCCAAGCTCCTGAGTCTGTCTGACAGGGCTTTGGCATCCAGGGGCTCCTAGTCTGCACTCACTCTGGTTCTATGTGGTCCTTCTCACCAGCTTTGGAGGTGACAGGGCTGGGGGTGGCCACCGTTGCTCTCAGTGGTGAGCAGAGAACATAGTGTGAGTGGCTCAGCCCAGCGCCTGTGGCTCTCTGAGGCACATAGTGTATGGCGCCTGTGGCTCTGAGGGGGATCCTCGAGTCCTAGCTGGGCTGCCCATGACCTTGTTTCTGGGGACAATGTGCAGCTGTGTCTGCGCTGTGGGCCCTTCCTCCTGCCCTGCAGAGAAGTGGACGCTGGCTGGAGCCCCGGGGACCCCGTGTGCCTGCTGCAGGCTCCATCATTAGGAGCGCTGCTCAGCCGGGTGCCGGTGGCCAGGCTCCTCCTCTGTGCTCTGCACAGGAGGCCCAGTGCTGACCCGCAGCCCTGCTCTGCTCGGGGGTCCAATGCTGACCCGCAGCCCTGCTCTGCACGGGGGCCCTACTGTGTGGATGAGAGCACAGAGCGCAGGAACCACTACCTAGACCTGGCTGGTATCGAGAACTACACATCTAAATTTGGCCCTGGTAGGTACTGAGACCCCGCGTAGCAGGCCCTGAAGGGGTGTGAGTCTGTGGGCTCCCCCACCGGGAGCCCTAATTGTGGACCTGGCTACCTGTTGATGCCTCCTGAAAGCAAGGTGACACTTGTCTGTGGTGGGAGTCCAAAGTGAGATGGAGACCTGGTCCATCTCACCCTGGTCCAAAGTGAGATGGAGACCCTGCCTTGGGGTGGGCATCTCGAGACGATTACCAGCTCACTGAGAGGAGTTGGTTCACCAGCAGCATGGCCTGCCAGGCTGCCCAGCACAGACCCAGGCATGGCCCTAGAGAGATTACTGAGTCAGAGTCTGGCTGCTACCCAAGGGCTGGGGGCCAGGTGACCCTCACTGGTCCTGATTAGGAATCCATAGAGGCAGGAGGGGTCTGCTTAAGCAATTCAAACATTTTTAAAATGTCTTTGAGAAGCTCCTTGAGTCTGAAACACTTTGGCTAAAGGCTTGGGGCCTGGGCGCAGGTGGCTAAAGCAGCCTGTTAGCAGGACGAACTTTGTCTTTTGGGCTAGTTGTGCTGTGTGCAGACCCCTCCCAGGCCACTGTTCACTCACAGGCTTAAACTGCACGCTGTGGAGACCGCAGCCCACGGGCCTTCCCAGAATCTATTTCATAAGGAGGATTTCGTGGAAATGAGTTCTGGAGGCCTTTTTGCTGCACATTTCCTGACATAACACAACGTTCTGCCTTAGACAGAGTCTCGGCCCTGCCAGAGAGAAGCTCTCCTCGCAGGACCCACTATGTGGTCAAGGGCTGCCTTCAAGGAGAGCAGGGTGGAGCCAGGTGGGGGTCACCTAAGGCGATCAGACCTGTTTCCTAAGGGGTGACAGTACTGTCCCCTGGGACAGTAGGGGAACGGAGCTGTCCCCTGGGCAGGGTAGGTCCTGGGTTCTGGCATCACCTCTCCCTGCAGTTGCTTTAGGGCACCTGGCTGTCTGCAGACTTGGCTCCCAGGCAGCCTGTGGTGGGTCCCTGTGTAGTTCTTTCCAGTGTGGCCTTTGGTAATATGTCACTGCTGTGAAGAGGAGTCAGAAACCCAATCCACATGTTTGGGTGCTGTGTGCAGGGCCTCACACTCTGCCCCTGCTCCCAGGGTCCCCTCCGGTGCCGGCCAGGCAGGAGCACCATGGCAAGGCCTCACACCTACAGAGTAGGTCGCGCTCCCAGGAGTCGGATGCATACCTGCTGCAGCACCGCAGGTCCCAGGTGCTGGCTGATCATGCCACGCTGGCCACAGAGCCTGCTGCCCGGGTCCTGGACATGCAGTCCCGGCTGAAGGTGCAGGACAAGCCACTCCTCAAGTCACCCAAGGGCATGGGGAAGCCACCTGGAATGCCAGGCAGCAGCAAGCCTGGGAAAGTCTTCAGCTACTACCTGCTGGCCCAGGCCCCCCCGGATGGCCATCCCCCTCCACAGCCCCCACCGCTGGCCTATAGCCATAAGCGATACCGGCAGAAGGGCAGGGAGGGCCACTCACCGCTCAAGGCCACGCATGGCCAGCCTGCCACTGTGGAACAGGAGGCGGTACGGGACCTGCCGCCTGTGCTGGCAGGCGAAGGCTACCCGGTGCCTGTGATCCAGAGGCATGAGCACCACCATCACCACGAACACCACCATCACCACCACCACCACCATCTGCACCCCTCCTAGCCCCCACCACATGCCCTCGGGGTGGCAGGGGGGCTGCCGTCCCAGACCACAGGTCCACCTTGAGGAACACTGGAAGATGGGCCCTGTTTCCTCCATTATACTGCTGGCGCTCCCGTTTAAAGCTGTTCTGTGTAGCCCATAAAACCCACACATGCGCATAGAAAGCGCTCCTGTGTCCGCTTCCGTGTATGATTCCAAACGAGGCCCCAGAACACTGAAGGGGCTTCTGCTCAGACACTGCCACCTCTGGGTGCTCCTGGCACAGGATGGCAAGGCCAGGAGTGAGTGCAAAAGTTGGAGCCTCTCATGCAATTTGCTCCTCATAAGGTCAGGGAGGGTGCTGGGAGCACCTGTTCTTGGCAGGGTCCTCGGTTCCCTGAGCTATGCTGAACAGAATTCACAAGGGAGCCAGGCTGTGAGGGAACTGTCCAGAAACATGGGAGGTGCAGCCAGGGCCATGGGCAGGGCAGTATGTGCAGGCAGAAGGACAGAACAGTGGTTGGACGTGGTGGAGAGGCCAGATGCAGTGGATCCTCACCTGGCTTGTGGAGCAAAGCATAGGCAGGCTCAGATGTGAGGGCAGCCTGTGCAACACTGCCCTTCTGGGGGGAGGACTTCAGGCTCCGGGGCATAGCAATAGCTGCTGAGTCTATGCAGCCTCATGGCCCTGTCACCTAAGACTGGTGCCTGAAGCTTTCTGGCCACCACAGGTAACTTTGCGCTCCCTCTTGGCACCATTTTTAGGGATAAAGCAAATTTATAGTCAACTGGTAATAGAGATTTTTTCCAGGCATAATAAAAATTTGTGTGTTTTGTAATGTTATACCCTATATTAGAAGTCTTCAAAGAGATGCAGACACCTCCATCAATGTGTGGCATGGGGTGCGACATGGAGCCCACACATTTACAGGATAAGTGACACAGCACACACCCCATTGTTGTGGATGGGGTTTCTTCTTTCATTGTACTGTTCTAAGCACACCCCAAACCCCAAAACTAGACCCCAGGTGGGCCCATGCTGACAGGAACCTTCAGCACCCCCATCTGGGGCTGTGTGACAGGCAGGACTGTCCTCTGGGAAAGCCAAAGCCAGTTGTGCCAGGTCACTCTTCCTCCACCCAAACGTCCCAGGGGTCTTCTGAGTGACTTAGGAGTTGAGGAAGTTCTTTATAAGTCTTCCCTACCATTACACAACAAAAGCCTCACTGTGTTTATCTGGAATATTTTATTTCTTTGGAGCTGAATGACAGTGTGTCCCCTCAGAGTCCCTCACAGGTTCAGCGCATTTCTGTCCCACCTCAGAGGCCGTGGACCACTGGGCCAGCGTTTCTGAGCCCTCCCTCATCACTGGTCACACTGTGCCTTTCTGCATTAATCATAAAGTCACAGGGCCCTGGGGTGGCCAGTGTAGGGGGCTGTGCCAGCTTCCTCTATGCTTATCCATCCATGCTCTCGTTCTGTTTCCTCCAAACCTCTTGCAGGACACTGGGGTACTGTGGTGTCTCTGGTGGGGCATCCTCCCCATTCTGGAACTCCAAGTGGAAGCTGGTAATTGGGGATAGCTCTAAGCATCTGGTCCCACATCCATGAGTCCGAGCCACATCCAGCACCAAGGACCTCCCAGGCCTTGCTCTGGATGCGTGAGTCCAGCTGGCTGTCCTCTGCAGAGCCTGTCCTCTGGCTCCACTGTTCTCAGTGGCAGCATGGGTCACAGGAAGCACTGGTATTCCTGCCCTATACCCCACCCTTCCAAGGTGCTGATCTCACCTCTCAATGTCCTATCCCAGGTCCTCACTGCCCCAGGAATAGGGCTGCCTTCAATGGGGGGGGTCCCCGCCAGAGGCACGGCCTCAGTTCTCTCTGCCTAGGGGGCCCTCTGGTTCCTGACTAGCCCCCACTCTATTCTGGTCAGCATGGCCTCCAGCCCTGGTCACTGCTTCCCTCCACATTCCCTCAATGTTTACGTGGGGGGTCATGGTCTTCACTGCCCCCCTGCCTGGTATCTGCCTCAAGGTGCCACTGTAGTGGGTGGACAGAAGGGTCACAGCTCAGTGACAGTATCACCAGGGGCATGATCCCTACAGGGCTGGGATCCCTCTGAGCTGGGGCTTTGTCCTGGGTGTGGACGTGGGCACTGTCAGCATTTAACAAGGGCCTGAGGACAACTGTGTCCTCACAGTCACTTCCCAATGGTTTGATGCCTGCCTATGCTGTGTCCGTCCCGTGTCTTGTATGCAAGACCCACTGGAAACACATGACTGAGTTTCTCATGTCACACAACTGTCACTGCATGCAGCCAGTGTTCCCACACTCCGGCAAGCACTGCCAGAAACTTCAGAACATTCTCATCCCCTGTGACCCCTGCTAACTGCCAGTCCACTTCCTTTGTGGATCTCCCTGTTCGCATGCATGAATCTCACAGCACAAGACCCTGTGTGGTGGCTTCTTCCACCAAGCAAGATATTCTCCAGGCTCACCAGGGCTTTATCCCCTGACTCAATGACACCACTGTGTGACAGCGCTCGTCCACTGTGAGCTTAGCCACCTGTGAAGGATGCTGCTGTGCACGTGGCTTGTTTTCAAGGACGTGTTTTTCCCAGCTGTGTACTGGGTTAACCCAGGTTGGGGCTGCCCTTACATTCCTGCCCACCCTGCTAGGGTGTCCACACAGTGTGAGGCAGTGCCTCACCGGGCTGCTGCGGTTAAACACTGCCCTCTAACTGAGGCTTCCCTTGGTGCCGCCACCTGCTGTAAGTTGCAGATTGGGTCACCTCGACACAGTGCTGCTGTCCGCAGGCACCATGCTGCCGATGCTACTGGGAGAAGGGGACGAAACAGTCCCTCTGACTAAAGTGGGTGTTTTGTTTCCATGTCTCTTGGCCAATTCACGTGTTAATTCTTTAGCCACCAAGTTTGCTTTGGCTAATCAGACCTCAGAGCCCTCCAAGACAAAGGATGGGTGCATTTTGCCCATGATTATTTAATTTTTATGCTGAATGAGACACACAAGACTTCAACACACCAGGTTTCACAGGATTTTATTCTTCTAACAAAATCATACAAAGACAAGGAACCTATAATAGGAAAACATGAAATCACTTTTAAATGGCTGCTATTACTGGTCACATGTTTACAATGGAAAGGAGCTGGGCGCTGACGTGGGCAGTGCTGGGGCCCGACACAGCTGAGCCCATGCAGTGCACTCTGAGGGAACGAGGCTTCAGCCACCTGGCAGCAGCCTCCCGCTCCCAGCTGCTGACCAACACTCAGAGATGGTGCTGACACTGCCGTGCCTTCAGCCTCCCCTGCTTGGACACAGCACCTCTGGGCCTTACTCTCAGAGTTGAGTTTTGCTGCTTAACCTAGCACAGGCGCCCCCAGACTTGCTGACCATCTGGGACATGCCCTAAGGCCAGTGTCCCATGCTGTCCACAGCTCTTCAGCAGCGTCCGAAAGCCTGCCCTGGCTGCAGCTCCATGCAGTGTGGACAGTCCTGGGAGCCTGAGAGCCAGAGAGAAGCAGGCAACGGCATGGCCATTCGGGTCCTCTTCACTGACAACCTAGCATCTCTTTAAATAAATAAATAAGCCACATAGCAGGGAGGCACAAATCACTGTCACCACCTGCAGCCTGTGAGCATGATCATGACCTACAGAGCAGAGGGGTCAAAGGCAAAGTGCAGATGGCCACCAGGTCCCTGAAAGTCACCGTGTACTCCAGTGCACACCAGGAGCCCACGGCAGGGGACACTCAGGCTCAGTAGGACTTGATGCTCTGGGCCTCCCATGCCTGAGCCCAGGGGAGGGTGGGACAGCATGTCTGCCAGTGGTTCTGAAAGGCTCTCCCCACCGTGGGGAACGCTTGGCATTCACTGTGCATGTGTTGCCCTGGGGTCAGCAGGTGCCACCATCTGCAGCCTGTGCTCAGGGCAGGGGCCCGGTCAGTGCTATGAGGAAAAGCGGGGGTGGATTCTGGTGGAGAGCAGAGGCAGGGACAGGACTGCAGTGGACGGACAAATAGGCTCCTTCCCAGATCCAAGCCAGGGCAGGAAGACGCTGGCATCTGCTCACATACCCAGCGACAACTGGCTTTGACCCTGCAAACTGGGCTCCCTGTCCATTTGGCTGCCTCAATTGTGGGCCTGTCTGTGAGCCCACTCCCCACGTGGGAGGGTACACTGACCTCAGGCCACAAGGCCAAGCCAGGGGTATAGGCATGGATGGAGTCCTTTTGCATAACACCTTACTGTGCATGGACACAGGAGAGGAACGAAGATGTGAACCCTAGGCTGCTGTGTCACCGTCAGTGCCCAGAGATGGCTTCAGCCCAGCTGGGCTTTTCAAGAATGTCCAGCACAGGCAGATGAAGCATGACTGCCCCAGCAGCTGAACAGGCCCCATCAGGGAAAGCACTTCCAGAAGCTTCTCCCATCCATTCTGCTGTCTCCCCTTAGACATAAAGAAACTTCCAGCCGCATTCCCCTCTTGGCCCATCATTTAAGCCTGCCTGGAATAGGAAAGCCCTGGGTGATAGGTCTAGAAACTTCCAAGGGAGGCCCTAGTGGCAGGTCAGGCTGCATCTTGGGTGAGCCCATCTGCTTGTCCGCAGCAGCCCAGCGCTGTCCGTCATTAGGAGTAGATGGTGATCACCTCGCGGCCGCCACCCCTGACCAAGAGGACTCTGTTCAGCCCCTCAGTCAAGACCTCAAGAAACTCCATGTCTGGGTCGTAGGGTTAAGGCGATAGCAGATGTCATGGAGTGTGAGCAGAAGTCCTAAAGATGGGGCTTCACCCTCCCCACTGCTGCGCTAAGACACCACTAAAAAGAGATGAGAGGATGCAGGGGAGAGGGCACAGTGAGGATCGTCACACCTGACAGGGATACCCAGCCAGGCTCCGGGTCTGTGACACCTGCAGGGTCCTGACTGAGGGCTTCCGACCAGCAGACCCTGAGGGCCACCCTGCCCAGCAGCTCTGGGCACAGACCTAGCAAAGGGAATACGGCACCCAACCCCACGACCACAAACAGGTATCCCCAGGACACCCAGGGGGATGATGGCATCCTGGGTACCAAAAAAGAGCAAATTCCTAAAGCTTGGGGCCAATTTGAGTCTTAAAACCTGAGAGCCTGACTCAGCACCTATAGCTCAGCAGCTAGGGTTCCAGCTGCATACACTGGAGCTGGTGGGTTCGATCCCAGCCTGCACCTGCCAAACAACAATGACAATTACAACCAAAAAATAGCCAGGTGTTATGGCAGGCACCTATAGTCCCAGCTACTTGGGAGGCTGAGGCAAGAGAAATCACTTAAGCCCAAGAGTTTGAGGTCGCTGTACACTGTGACGCCACACTACTGAGGGTGACATAGTAAGATTCTGTCTCAAAAAACAAACAACAAAAAAAAACCCTGAGAGCTTGGCTTCTCACCTGCCACAACCACCAGAGCGTGTAGGCCTGAACCTCAGGACATCCCCGAATGACACCAACCACCAGCAGCACAAGACAGGGCAGCCTTCCCACACTCTGCGCAGTCAGCAGTGAGCCCCTCCCCGCTGGCTCATGCCTAGGGTCAAGAGCCTGTGAGCTGGGAGCCCCTCAGGGACCCATGAGCCCTACCTTGGTGCTGGTGTACGCACAGGGCTTCCTGGCACAGCAGTGGGTTGGGGTTGCAGTGTTCCCGAAGGACATTCGGGGACACAGGCTCCATGGTGGCTACCTTCAGCAGCCTAATCCCCAGGTCTTCCTGTTTTCTTCACAACTATTGACCAAAGATAACGCCAAGTGGATTTGCTATCTCCTCATGTCCACCCACTGAAAGATGCCCCCAAAATATGCCAGTGGCCATTCACCTGAAAACCCTGGCGGGGCTTTCTTGGCACCCCAAGGCCCAGGTGCTGAGAGACCCTGCCCATGCCCACCCTGCCCCCAGGTCCCAACCCTCTGCTGAGGAACCAGGGTGAATGTTGGAGCTGAAGGTCCACTCTCTGTCATACCACGGCTCCCACAGCCAGTGCAAGGAGCATGGGGCTGTGCAGACCCACGTGGGCCCCTCCCTCACACTGATGCCAAGGTCTGTCCCTCCTCCTGCTCTTTGGTGGGAGTGCCAGTCCCTGGAGCCACACCTGACAGCCAGCCTCACATCACCCACCACACTGACTCCAATGAGGGACATGGGGCAGCAGGTTCTGCACACACCCCAGTGGGCAACTCTGGAAAAGGATACAGTTCTCATCCCCTTGCCGGCTGCGGGGGGGCCCCGGCATATTCAGCAGGACCAGCTGTGCATCCTGGGACTTGCTGAGGACGACCTCATTGAGCTTCACTGCTGTGTGCATCCTCCTCACATTAGACTGGTCCCTGCAGGGTGGCGGGCAGCGATCAGCAGGCTGCCATCACCCCGCGCTCTGGACACAAGGCTATGCCCAGCCCTGGCCACCCACTGCACACACATGTGTGAGTTTGCAGGAGTCGGGCAGACCCACTGCTCAAGGAGTCCAGGAGGTGACTGTGTGAGTCACTGCCAGGCCACAGGGCAATTCATCCAGCACAAGAAGCACTTGGCCTCTCAACGCCTTAAAACTGACTACCTTCAAAGCTGCCAACATTTACCAAGGTACGTAGCACAGCCCACACCAGCACTTGGCCCATTCTCTGTGCGTGCAAGGCAGCAGTTCTCACGGTTGGACAGACAAGCAAGCAGAGCCACTGTCCTGGCATCCCAGAGTGGGAATAGCCGCACATGCCCTGCACTATATCTCCTGCTGAAATCCCAGGACTGCTCTCAGATCCTGTGCTGGGCCTGCCAAGGGCCTCCTCCTGAGGACCACAACATGGAAGCTCAGGATGGAAACGTCCAGAGACCCAGCCAGCTTGCAGGGCCATCAGACCCAAACTGCTACCTGGACCCTGTCTCATGGGAGGGCCAGTCTCTACGCTCCAAGAAGCAGCAAGAGCAAAACCTTAAGCTGCTTCTCAAAGCATCCCTGGCCCCCCAGGTCCTCAGGGCACCCCCAGGAAGTCCTTGGCCAGGTATATTTGGGGACATGTAGACTGGAGCTGGCAGGAGTGCAGGGACCAGTGCCCACAGAAACAGCAACCTCCTCTGTCCCCACTAGCCACACACAGAATCAGTGAAGGGCACTGCAGCTGGGAGCACCGACCTCCATCTGTGCTGATGCCCAGCTCCTGCACTGACCCAGGTCGAAGTGCATCTGTGGTCATTACCACAGCCTTTGAGGGAGGTCACCTGTGTCCTGGACACAGAGGGCCGGGTGGGTGGACAAATGGTCCCCTGTTTTCCCCTGCTTCACCCCGGGTCAGGGAAAGGGCCTCAGGATGCCCAGGATCACGCCCTGTCATCAACTTGACCTTTCACCAAATAAATCTGATGATAACCACCAATTACAAGGAGGAAAACAGGGAAATGGGCCATTTATCTTCTCTCTCCAATTTAGTGTGATGAAATTACAGATGGAGTCTTTGTCCATGGCACAATTGAGGGTCTTTCATTACAAGAATGAACTATAATTACCAGCATGTTTGGGGACAAACAGCAATTCCAGAGATGTGTGTATATGTGACATTAAAAGATCTGTCAGAGTTTTAAGAGACGGCCTGAAAATCACATATAATCTTAAAATCAGAGGTTTGGGTCTGGGTGGGTTTGGGTCCCAGGACAACACACTCTTGTGGAGTCATAGGCATAACAGGGACCAGAGCAGCCTGGCCTCTCCCAGAAGCTGATAACACCCTGCACTTGCTCCCAACAGCCTGGCTGTGCATCAGAGCACAAGACACACACTAATACATACTCACGGGTGCCCTCACGTGAGCACACAGGTACACGCACACTAACATGTGCACACGAACATGCACACCCCCCCAAAGTATGTTCCTCCAGACCCCCTGCTAAGTCACACACATCCTGGATCAGGACTGACTAGAAGAGGGCAGGGCTGACCTCCAGACCTTCTGGAAGTTTCTCCCAGCTCAGGGTACAAGCAACCACCAGGCTAGTAGGGTAAGACCAGGCTCTAGCAAGCCCCACATGGCATCAGGGCTGCAGTGTCATGGCTATTTTCTGAGCACAGGCTGCTGGGACATGAACCTGACCCTTCCACACATGGCATGTCCTCACATGTGCATGAGTGCAAACCCTGCTTCTGTGTCTCTGTAGTTCGGGGCTTTTGTTTTAATTATTACAATATCTTGGAGACCCTGAGATTTACAAGGTAAGTTATTCTGTGTACCTCACTTTACACAGTTTTCTGTGTTCCCCTAGTTCCTGCACATCCCCAGGTGTCAGCCCCTGTGGCCCAAATGCTTTTCACGGCACCGTGTCCAGCTGGCTCAGGCTTGGGGGTTGAGCAAAACAGCGTGCAGCTGCTCAGCCCAGGCACTCATCCCCAGTGCCAGGATGCCGCCTACCCCAGAGGGAGATGAAAAGCCTCCCCGACCCTGGACAGCCCCTGCTGGCCTCGTGGCATGGACCCCCCAGCCCACCCCCAACTAGGGTGAAGATGTGGCAGCTTCTCCCTATGGCCTGAGCTGGAGCCAAGCCCCCTTCACCTGGACACAAAGGGCAGCAACTTCCTAAAGATGAGCAGGGTTCATGCAAACAGCATGGCATGCTGGGGACCCATCTGAGCTGAATGCCCTCAGCAGGAGCATGTGGATGGGGTCACTGATTGCGGGTAGGGCAACTGCCCTCTCCATTCAGGGAGGGTGTGGATCGACCTCCTGGGTCTCAGTTCTTGGGTGTCACTTAAGAGGACAGATTTTGGGTGTGCTCTGAGCCACTCTGAACAGAACAAGAGCAAAGTAAATGGAAGCAGCACCATAGCAGCACCCAGCACACACAGCCCATACGTGGACACGCACACGGGGCCACTGTGCACATGACATGCGTGGGTGAACACACACAGGCCACACACACAGGCATGCAAGGCAGCCTGGTCTGCACAGCAACCTGGACCCAGCAAGCAGACTTACAGGTGTCCCCATTCTCTATGCAGGAAAGAAAAACACAAAAACATGTTACTTTAACGGTGAACACGAAGCACACTTCAAAACAACCACCAGCCATGCCCCGGGCGCCTTGGGCCCTTCAAGGGATCTTTTTTGCAGGTGTCCTGCCTAAGAATTAGGGCTCCAGGGCTTAGCTCCACTGTCATGGACGCTGGTTCCCATGTGGCTCTGGCTCTTTTTACCAGGACCTGGGATCAGCCACGCTGCACCCCAGGGCCTTGGCCGGTCCCAGACAGGACTCAGAGCAATGTCATGGGGGACCATGGTAAGGATAGGCTCTCAAGCCCAACAGGCAGCCTGAACTGTCAGCAGAGCTATGAGTCTACCTAGCTCTTACCTACTGAGGCCAGTGCCTCTGTCCACAGCCATGGCAAGACCCACCAACACAGACCATAAGCCCTGGGCTCTACAACCACCCACACTACCAAACTTAGTCCTCGGCAGGTTCCTGCTCTCTAATAGGCAGCCAGGGTGTGGGTTTGGCCCCTGAAGCTCTTCAGTGGACAGGAAAGGGAGCCTGTCCCCACTGTTGGGTCTGTATAGCCAGGACCTGACCCTCGAGGCCACACATGAGTGGACACACAAGGACACTCACGGTTTCAGGCTGAAGAGGTCTTTGAATCCAGACATACTGGTATCTTTGTTCTTGTACTTCTCTGCAATCAGCTTCTCCCTCGTCCAGGTCATTTGTACCTTGTCTGGAGAGGATGGGGCTCGGGTCCTGGCGGCTACAGCTGAGTGGGACGCGGTATTCCTGTCATGGATTAGCTGGGCCTGGTGGGGAGAAGCAGAGATAACCATGGGCAAGTGCAAGGGAGAGGCCAGGCTGGCTGCAGAACCTAAAGGACCATGAGCAACTGACCTAGGACCCTGCGCCAGGCCTCCCTGCCCCAGACTCCCACACCAAACCCGTCACTTCCTTCTCTATCTCCTCCTGCCTTCCTGTCCTGTCCCTGAAAGCCAGGAGAGAAAGGACCCATAACCCTGTGGATGTAGGGTCCAGTTTCTCTGTCCCTAGGGAAGCCAGGGATCTGTGGGGCGGCAAGGGCGCTTTTCGCAGCAGGCTCAATGGGTCGCTTCTGACCCCCCTAGAACGATGAAAAGGAAACTCCTCCTGGGTGCTGTCCACGCTTCAGAGGCGCTGCAAGGGAGCAAAGCCCGTGTGGGTCACACATGGTGTGCAGTCCAGGTGTGACAATTCTCAGGTGAACCGTGTCCTCCCCAGAGCCCTTCACACCTGCAATGCTGTCAGGGGCCAGCCATAGGCAGGCTAGACATGTGCACCAGGGTGGAAAGGCCCCTACCAGGTAGCATGTGCTCTGTGGCCTGCCCCTCCTGCCCACAGGGGGCTTGTCCTTAGTTCTCAATGCTCTGACTCCTGCCCAGACATGGCCCGGGGGACAGAGTTGTCCCGGAGATGTACTTCATGAGTACCAAATGCTTAGCTTCCAGGTTGACTTACAAAGCAAAGATGCTCAGAGTCACTTCACCAGAGCAAATTCTTCCTCCCCTAAAGGTTTCAAAATTCTGAATTTTGACATTGACCCATCTCAGAAGGCCCTAAGATCAGCACACATCAGGGCGCCAGGGCTGCCCCATTCCCAGATGCCCAGCAGGGCCCTGGCTTGGTGCCCCGGGAGACGTACATGGGGTTGAGCACCTGGGGCATCACGTCCAGCCACAGGAGGGAGGTCCTAGAGGCCTCAAGGGATGGGGCCTCTAGACCTGACCATTCTCACCAGAGCCTAGAGCCCCCAGGACACTAGGCTATGTTCTGAACCTGCCTCTGCCCCAGGCCCAGGTCCCACTGAGGTCACCCTTGGGAAGCACAGGCTGGAGCAGCCCCTAGGACTCTACCACACTGGGCCCAGCACCAGGACCAGCGAGAGCAGCCACGCCTGCACCACTGCCCCTGTGCTACTTACTCTTCCTACCACGTTCAGAAACTCGGCCCTTTCACTCATCCTTGCTCAAAGAGACCTCTGTGCCCACAACAAACCACTGGAGCACATCCCAGAAACATGCTTGGTGGCAGCTTGTGCCACAGGACTCCTCCCCACTATGGGAGTTAGTCTTCTACAGCCCGACCCGTTGGGGTGCCCACACGCCACAGCGCGGGAAACACATGACACAGGGAGGAAACCGGCAGAAGGTGCTTCATGGCCATCACCAGGGGCTGACTTTCCGGAGAGATGCCAAAGCACTGCCTGTACCTGGCACCTGGCAGGTCACCAGACGGGACAGTTGGCCCACATGGTGGCGAGGGCCCAGGAGACCTCAGCACTCCCGCAGCCCAGGAGGACGGTGGAGCTGCACGCAGAGAAGCCTCCAGTCACCACATGCCATCACCTAATTTCTTAATTTCCAAGCACATTCTGTGAGAACAGTTCACCTACTTTAAACACATCTATTAGGTTTTTAGGTGAGAACTAAGATGAGATAGCAGGATCTCATCCCTCAGACAGGAGGCCATGCTTACAACTAGCAAGGACTGCCAAAGAGGAAGAGCCGACCTCTCACCTGGACGGGACCGGACCTGGTCACCGAGGGCCCAGGCTATTCCTTCTGCAAATGTGTTCTGAGAGGGGACCACAGGCTGAACCCAGGCCACTGTCCTGGCCAAGCATGGCTCCAGGGCCCGCTGCCCTGGGACAGTGAAGGGAGAGTGGAAAGGCCTCACTGGGCAGGTTTGACTGCCATGAGCTCTGCGCAGCATCACCCAGTGAAGACTCAACAGGAACCAGGCGACTGCACAAAGGGAGGAAGGCGCTGCCAAACCCTCAGTCCTGGGGTGCAGCCTCTTTCCTTTAGGATCACCTCAGACCCGTACATGGTCTTGCCCCCCAGCTCCTGAGCCAAGACTGACCGGGCTCTATACCCCAAGTTCATGGCTGCCCAGAGCACCACGAAAGTGCCTGTTAACTGCAGTGGCAGTGGGGATGTGAAGAAGCACAGACAGAGCAGCCCAGCCCCAGCCAGTCCCAGAGACCCCAGCCTCTGGACCCCCTACTGGGGAACAGCACAGGAGATGCAGTGGGAAGGCTTGTGCCATGACAGACACCCAAATGCCACTTCTGGTGACCACAGCACTGACGGTCCCAGCAAGGCCAGGCTGATCGTGCCAGCACATGCCAGCCTCTGCTCTCAGGCTCCACCAGCGCCTGTAGGAAACCCTCAGATTGTGGAGACAGTCAGGGCAGGTGTGCTGAGCCAGGTGTGGTAAGAAGCAGCCATGTGGACCCACTCATGGTAGTGACACTTTCAGATCAAAGAGGGAGAAACAGTCACAGTGGCATCTGCCACCTCAGCCTCACAGTTCTCATGGAAGCAGGGCCTGGGTGTCCCAGCCAAAGTGCCAGACCTAGTGACCCTTCTTCTTGTCTGAGCCTTGGGCCCATTGCTGCTGCTATGACTCTAGGCACCAGCAGCCACAGACAAACCAGGGCAAGGTGGCACCACTCACACCCCTGACGGGACTATATCCACACCAGAGCCCAGGGAACCACATGCAGATGAGGACATGGAGGGAGGGTCCCTGCAGCACCCACGTCCTCACTAGGGGCTATAAGCTCCCTCCTCAGCTGTGTCAAGAAGTGGCCAGCGAGGAGACTGACACTGTCCTCTGAGCACAGTGGACACTGGACCCCCCCAGAGACAGTCTAGCCCTCGACAGCGCTGTCTTCCATCGCGATGACATGAGGGAGATTGTAGCACCAGGCCTCGCTCACAGCTCATGCCCCACATGGGCAGCCAGCAAGGCTCCCTTGAGCAGCCACAGGGGGGCCAGCCCCAGCTGCATGTCCAAACACCAGGCCCACAGTGACCTCACAGGTGCCTGGCCTGACTCTCCTGTGGCCCTAAACTCAGAAACCAGAGCCTAAAGGGAAGGGCAGGTGGCCTCCCTATAGCCCCCAAAAGCTCCCCCAGGTCTGACTTCTAAGAGGGCCCACCCAGGTCACCCTTCCTGACACCTTCCAGCTCACAATCCGTCACCACATTGCCCCTTAACCACAGTAGCCCCTTCTCCTGGTGGGCCCCAGACTGAAATCTCAGGACAGCCTCTCAGCTGCCGGGGACCTGCCCAGGGAAACAGGGCACTGGGTCCTCCAGGGTCTCCAGGAGGGTCTGTGGGCTCTAAGCCCACCCATACCCGCTAGGGCCTGCAGGTAGCCAGCACTGCAAGTCCACAGTTCCTCATCAGTCAGCAACCACAGGGTGTCTCCTGCCCCTGCCAGCTGCCATCACTATCCTCACAGAAAATGATCATGTATACACATCCACCTGAATGGCCTACACAGACCTGTGTATGCAACCCCAGCTAAGGACTACACGTGTTTGTCTGTGTATCTGCATGTGTATGTATCTGTGTGTGTACCTACGTCCGTGTATCAGTGTCTGCAAGTGTATGTGTGTCTGCATGTCTGTGTCAGCATGTGTAGGTGTCTGTGTCTGTGCCTGCATGTGTAGGTGTCTGTGTGTCTGTGTCTGCATGTGTAGGTGTCTG
>NW_003852621.1:618977-623553 GCF_000181295.1 Otolemur garnettii
GCCGCCCCTGCCACCCACCTTGTGCTGGCGCAGGAGGAAGGGCAGCAGCATGAGCGTGCCACCATCGTGCACGATCCACCACACGTCAATGCTCCCACCGCCCCTGCCACCCACCTTGTGCTGGCGCAGGAGGAAGGGCAGCAGCATGAGCATGCCACCATCGTGCACGATCCACCACACGTCAATGCTCCCACCGCCAAAGCGCTCCTGGTTTTGTGGAAACAAGTCCACATTTTTGGCCACCAGCAAGGCCTGCTGTGCCGCAGTGGTGTCACGGACGGTGTCTGTGGGGAGAGGCCACCACAGGTGGGTCGCCAGGGCAGGGGGGTTTTGGGAGCCCCGAGCTGAACATGAGAGCACATGGAGGGCTAAGCTCCCCCAAAATGTGCCCAGACAGCAGCAGCTGCGGGAGGCAGACAGGGCAAGGTAGTGGGGTCCCGGTGGAACCCTTACCCTTGACTCATCAGCCCCTACACACTGGTGCACACAGTCAGCCTGGAGACCATGTTCCCTGGGACCATGCAGAGCCCACGCTGGCCTCACCTACCAATGAAGTTCCTCCAGGAGAAAGGGTTGTCCACCTGCTTCCAGGACGCGGGCCAGGCCATGAGCACCGTGTTGTGCTTCATGCCCCCAAGTCCGGCCGACTGGACCAGGTGGGAGGTGCCATCCCGCAGGTTGGAGGAGACAACCAGCTGGCAGAAGCCCTTGGTCTTTTCTGCACCCATCAGAGACCGGATGTTCTGCAGGACACAGGCCAGGTCAGTGCAGTGGCCCCAAGAGTGGCATAGAGGGTACTCCTAACATCCCTGCCACCCCTGCTGAGGTGCCACAGGCTGGTGTGTGTACACACATGTATGTGGAGAGGCATGGACAGCAGGGTGTACCTGGCATCACAGGCAGGTGACACAGGGCACACGAGGCCGGATGGCTCTTTGGGGTGACCCAAACTGTCACAAACCCACCCTGTTGTTTGTGGACACTTTGCACTGTATGCTACATACCCAGGACTCTATTTAGATTATAGCATTTCATAGGGGCCAGGAGTGAAATACCAGAGAAGCCACAAAGCAGACACCACTACTGCACAGTTTCTGCCTTTCCCTGTCCTCTCGTGGGCATCTACCCAGGGTGGCACAGCCCAGCAGCTTATTTCTAGGAGAGGTAGGACACAAGTGAGGCCAAACCCTGTGTCAGGCTGAGGTGCTATGGATGCTGGCCTCCTGCCCCTGCCTCGCTGACACTCAGGCCCGAAGTTCCCAGACTACCAGGGTGCAGCCTCAGAGCCCACGTGCTCTCAGGCTATGCCACCTTGTGAGACCATTGTGGGTTTCACACCTATGTGGCACCAGTGACACTTTGATGCTCTGACTTCCCCATTTGGAGTGGAGAGTCCCACCTTTGTGTTTGGGATATAGGCAGACAAAGGGATCCTAAATTTTAAAGTCTGTGCACAGGGAATTTTGCTCAGGATGGCCACCGCCAAGGTCTCACCAGTATCCAAACTAGATGATTTAAAAGGTGAGGTTTGGGACCTTTGAGATGATGAGATTTGGATACTGGGATGGGTGGAATGGAATTTACATGTAAAGCAAATGTGAATTGATGGGGACTGGAGTGGGTTGAATAGTTACTCCCAAATGATATTCAAGTCCTAATCCCAGGAAGCTGCGAATATGACCTCATTTGGAAAAAATGTCCTTATGGATATAATTAGGAATTTTGCAAATAACATACTATCATCCTGCATTACTGAGGTGGGCTCTAAAACCAGGGACAAGTGTCCTTATGGCAGAGGTGGGGGAGATCTGAGACAGAGGATAGGAGAAAGCTGTGTGAAGATGAGGCCAACGTGGCCCTCGCCCATGACGCCTGGAGCCACAAGAGCTGGGAAAGGCACTAGAACCCTCCCGGCCTTGCCATGCCTGGAGCTGCCAGTGTGGAATGATGCAGAGTTGAGTCCCTTCTCTGCCTGCTACTGAGAATCCAGCTGCCCCCAGACCAGCCCAGCAGGCAGCACCCCAGCCTGGCTCGCCCAGGGCACCTCCAGCCCCACATACAACATTGCAGCCCAACCAGCCTCCCCTAGCACCTCCTGCCCTCACCCATGTCTACCCAGATGCCTGGAGAACCCAGAGGAGCCACGTGGGGAATTACTAGGAGAGTCAGGAGAGAGTCTGCTCACACTTTCTAAATTTTACAACCTCAGGTACAATAATGGTTCGTGGAGAACGTGCCCCCGACAAAGTGCAATGGGCCCAGTGCTGGTCAGCGTGTCCCCACCTGTGCCAAAGCTCTTTTAACCGCAGACAAGAGCAGGAACCACAGCTTCCCTACTCTGTCGTCTTCAAAAACGCTCAAGTAAAAAGCATTTTGAGATAAGATGATGTTACTAGAAATTCGGTTTGCAAGTGAAAAAGTGACAATGATAAAGATGGTTCTCCCATGGCGGAGTGTGGCCAGAGGGTCCAGATGCCCCTACCAGTCACTCGAATCCCCTCCTGCTCTCAGGAGAGCACAGGTTAACTGGAACTTGGTCCAGACCCTTGGACAGCACCCCATCAGAGAGCTGTGACTCCAGGACATTCTACCAAGAATATTCCCACCACGTCGAACACAGTGTATACCAGAACACCATCCACAAACGTCCTGCACTGGATACCACCTCAATGTCCAAGACACAGGAATGTTAGGGAGAAAAACACTCTGCAGTAGGAGCATCACAGAGGAACATCTGTGAAACCACACGACCACCAAAAATAAAGTGTGCATTCTGTGAAAACGGACAGTTGGTATTTTAAAGCAAGCATAGAAGATCATCCCAGACAGTGTGAAAGGGGCTGTGAACCTGCCTGTGTCCAGTGTGGTTCTGGCACCCCCTCCTCTCCAGCTGCTTCCTCCTCAGCCCCCAGAGAGATGCTGGGGCACGATAGGAGCTGGGGACCATACCCCGTCCTGCGCCCGGGCACATCCACCCTGCACTGTAGCCAGTGACCGCACAGCTACCACACAGCATCAAAAACAAGGTGCCAAGATCGTCCCCACCCACAGACCCATCCGTTGGAGCAGACACAGGAAGATGTAAGACACCAAGGTGGCTCAGGTGCCACAGAAGTGGCTCCAGCCCAAAGAACAGCGGGACACCCTCATGAACAACCGGGATACAGCATCAGTTTACAACCAATGGAGGCCACCATTTTAACTGGGGTGCCCTGTGGTGCTGAAAGAGAATCACTGTCTCAGAAAGAAAAGGACACAGCATGTCTCCTGAACAAGCTAAGCCTCAGAGCAGCAGGCTGTCTGATCCCACTGGAACTGGCTCTAAGCCCCAGTGGTCCAGCCCTCCTTTGGGTAGTTGTCCCATCCCCAAGTTATCCTCAGCTTGGGTATGAACAAGCCTCTAGGTGTGGCTGCAGGTCTGCAGACATGGTGATAGAGGGCCACACTCAGGAGACCTGGCTACATCAGCAAGACCTTGGGGCAGCTGTAGGAGGAAGAAGCCACCCCCCACATGGCACAGGCCCACGGCTGCATCCACAGGCACTGAAGGGGCAGAGACAGGCAGCACGCAGGCCTTGTGCTGTTGCACAGTGAAGATGAGCCGAGGGCTCATCCCAGGTTTAGCCTCTGAAAGCTCATGGCCTTGGATGTCTAGGCCTACAGCCTCTGGGGCACAGGTGGGCTGCCCCGAGGTCTTGCCAAGCTGCATGCCCTTCACTCCTGCTCACTTCAACTCAAATCCCATTGTCAAGGAAACAGATGACAGCACAGCACATGAAACTGTGTGGACATGACTCCCTCCCCACCTCAGACAGGTGATGGCCCCACTTACCTCTTCAGCCTGCTGCGCCTCCAAGTGCTTGTCCAGGTAGGTGCCCTCCAGCACCGAGCCCACAATGGTCAGGCCCTTGCCAGCCTTTAGCTGTGAGGTGAAGGACAGCAAGCGGGGGTGCTTCACACGCTGCTCAGCGTCCAGGTTCAGCAATACCAGCACCTGAGGCCTGTGGGCGAGATGGGATAGGGCAGGGGTCAGCATGGACTCAACACCAGTAGGATGGAAGGGACAGGGGACACAAGTGAGAGAGACTGGCCACGCAGGTGAGACAGGTGGGATGGGTGAGACTGGGCACGTGGGTGAGACTGGGCATGTGGGTGAGACTGGACACGCGAGTGACACTGGGCATGCGAGTGAGACAGGTGGGACTGGTGAGACTGGGCATGTGGGTGAGACTGGGCACGCGGGTTAGACTGGAAACGTGGGTGACACCAGGCACGCGGGTGAGACTGGGCATGTGGGTGAGACTGGGCACGCGGGTGAGACTGGGCATGTGGGTGACACTGGGCACTGGGTTAGACTGGAAACGTGGGTGACACCGGGCACGCGGGTGAGACTGGGCATGTGGGTGAGACTGGGCACTGGGTGAGACTGGGCACGCGGGTGAGACTGGGCATACGGGTGAGACTGGACATGCGGGTGAGACTGGGCATGCGGATGACACTGGGCACTGGGTGAGACTGGGCATGTGGGTGAGACTGGGCACTGGGTGAGACTGGGCACGCGGGTGAGACTGGGCAT
>NW_003852621.1:624561-642432 GCF_000181295.1 Otolemur garnettii
GGGTGAGACTGGGCACGCGGGTGAGACTGGGCACACGGATGAGACTGGGCACGCAGGTGAGACTGGGCATGCGGGTGAGACTGGGCACTGGGTGAGACTGGGCATACGGGTTAGATTGGAAACGTCGGTGAGCACACTGGTGAGACTGGGCACGTGGATAAGACAGATCAGACATGTGACAGGTGGGATAGATCACACACAGGTAAGAGGCAGGACGAGTAAGACAGAACAGGTGGGACAGATAAGGCAGACCACACAGGTAAAAAAGGTTAGGAAGCTAAGATCCATGGGACAGGTGAGAAGAATGATATGAGACAGGTCAGAAAAGACAGGCAGGATAGGTGACGGATGATTCAGGTGACAGGCAGTACAGAGGGGATAGGTGACAAAGGTGGGACAGGAAGTGGCTGGCTGGCTGCCTGTGTTCTCGCCCTGTGGCAGGGACATGTGCCTGTTCCCAAGGCCCATTGGGGGCCCCAGTATGGCCTCTGAGATGTCCTTGCTGGCAGAGACCTTTCCGCAGCACATCACCTGGCTAAAGGTGAGAAGACTGAGACTCACGGGACAGGGGGCATCCCTGCTGAGCACGGGGCATGGGCTATGGGCCAGACTAACCTCCAGTTCTTGGTGTGGGGGGGGCCGTGCTCCACACGGAGCAGGGCGTAGCGGGCGGCATTCAGTGACAGGCCCCGGATGCCGTCACCCCACTCCTTCTCAGCCCTGCAAAGAAAGGGGGGTCCATCAGCTACATGCCCAGGAGGTTGCCAATACAGGGCCCACAGGCAGACCCTGGCATCCCAGCTCACACCTCCCATCAGCCAATGTGGAGTTTCTTTTGTGGTCTGGGAGAGGGCCTGGGTGGGGTGAGGTGGGGAGAGCAGGGACCCAGGGCCACCCATGGAAGCACCTGAGAGGCAGCAGACTCTGGTTCCCACCCCCCACTGACTGCCCAGGAAAGGGCCAGGAGGGGATGTCCTGCAGAGCCTGTGCCTCCCTTCCAGGGGCTAGTGAGTGGCAACAGCAGACAGGGTCTCCTTGGGAAGCCTCCATGCCCACTGCCCCTGGGAGCTGGCAGTTCAGGGGCTGTGCCTTTGGAGGAACCAAGAGTGATGCTCAGTAAGTACCAGGAGCCCTCTCCCCGGGGACAGGGGTTAGAGGCCATGACATGAGGGCACCACAGCCAGCACGTGGAGGGCAAGTGTGGCTATGGTGTGCAATCACAGACACAGCTGATGACATGTCACAACCCAGAAGAAACAAGCACTGGCAGATGCAACCTGCTGCCTGCCACCAAGACGGCGCAGAGCTGAGCTCTCAGGCTGAGACCCCATCTCCACCAAGTGTAGGTGAATCTGGGCTGTAGCAGCTCAGCCTTCCCTAGGCCACCGCCACCATCCCCACAGGCCCCAGTCTGAGTGGACTTACCCACGGAACTCGATGTACTTGTAGATGCAGCCGGCAATGAGCATAGCGATGAGTGCATAGTACCAGGAGCAGATGAACATCAGCGCCAAACACAGGCTCATGCCCAGAAAGGACAGCGTCCTGGGGGACAGGCGGTGCCCGCCCAGACCATATCTGAGCATCTCCCTCAGGTGCTCCCTTCCCTCAGTGTCCTTGTGGGCATCCCCAGGCAAGCCAGCACCGACTCTGCATCCTGGCTCCCTCCCATGGGTACCCTGGCTCCAGGACCACAGGGATGCCCACGCTCTTCCCAGCCTGATGCATTCAGCACCACAGCTATTCCTGTGACCACCAGGAGGCTGGCATGGACATCTGGATGTGCAGAGATGTCACTACTGACCACGGACCATAAGGGCAGAGACCAAAGACAGGCAGCCCTAAGTGGCTTCTTTGGGGCTTGATCCAGAAAGACAGTTAAGAACCCCTCGGGTCCCCAGGCCACATGGGTCCTCCCTGTCCCCATGGCCAGAGGCAGGTCCTCACCAGTGGTAGTACTTGAAGCGCGGGCGCCAGTTGGGAGTGCGCAGCAGGGTCTGCACAGCACAGGCCAGGTTCACAAACAGGTAACACATGAGGAAGAACCTGCCACAGGCACAGGCGCTGAGCACATGGCTAGGGCCTCACAGGGCCTCCCGTGGGGCTGCTCAGCCTCCACACCACTGTCCTTCCAGGAGAGTCTCTGTCCCGTCCACTCTGTCCTCCACCATGGGAACTCTCTGTCCTGTCCACTCTGCTATCCTCCACCATGGGGAGGCCCTGTCCTGTTCACTCTGACCTCCACCAAGTCCTGCCCGTACTGTCCCTCCCCCCATGGGTTCTCCATGCACCTAACTTAGCCCCACATCTCTGCATAGAGGTGAGTCAGGCATCCCAGACCTTTTCTGTTCCCTTGCCCCCTAACCCACAAGCATCTGCCTAGCACACTGTCCCATCTGGCCCTCCACAGGCACAGGCCTTGAGGCCCTAGGAGCTGCCCTCCCTAGCCTCCATGCCCTCCTGTCCTGAGCCTACACCCATAGGCCCCATGGAGCCATTCCCCTCCTGTAGCCCCCATACCCACTATGTCTGCCAGTGAGGCTGCACTCTGGGCTGCATACAGCCATGGGAATAAGTGGCAGCCAGGTACCCTGTACCCTTGTCCCCACAACTCACATGGAGAGAATTGGGGCCACACTGTCCAGGGAGGCGATGAGGACACCCATCTCACAGATGAGGGCCGTGAGCAGCAGGGCCCAGGTGGGCTCCCCATTGGCCTTCCCATGGCCAAACACCTAAAGGGAGAGGGGCAGGTGGGGACAGGAGAAATGCCTTCCTGTTGGGGGGAGAATACACAGGGAAGCCCAGCAGAAACCGACACTCAGGGCACAATAGCTGCACCCCAAGAAGGGAAGCCCACCAGTCAGGGAGCCCGTCTTTACCTGGCTGTGCCCCTACCTTGCGTGGCCCCAGGTACAGAAGCCTCTGCTTTGGTTTCCCTGACCACATAGGGCAGTATGCCCAGGCACAGAAGCCCCTGTCTTAGTTTCCCCAACCATGCAGGGCAGTGTGCCCAGGTATTTACCAGCTCCCACCCCTCTTAAGAGGCCTGACTGAGCCTCTGGGGGCTCCCTGCAGACGACACTGCCCTTCTGAGGCCACCACTCCTATCCATTTGAGGGGTCAGTGGAGCTGGACAAGGGCTCACCTGGAGGAAGGGGATGATGCCGTCACGAGCGATGGCCTGCAACAGGCGAGGTGCCCCCGTGAGGCTCTGCAGGCCAGCACCACAGGTGGAGAAGAAGGAGCCAATGACGATGACCCAAGGCGATGGCCAGGCCAGCATGCCGATGACCAGGTTCCCCTGCAGCGCCTCCCCGAACCTGCAGGCAGGCAACATAGCTCAAAGTGCCAGGTAAAAGCCACAAAAGCTACTTTTCTTACGAAGGGGCCTCCTGGTGGGGCCACAGTCCCCATCTGACCAACTGGCCAGAACCCTCCGACAGTAGGGATGCCTAGCTCCGTTGGTATTACTCTCAGGAGCAAGGAAGAGTTGGCCTAGCACAGTCAGCAGGGCCTCTGCACCCAGACCTCACTGTCAGAGACCACTCAGCACCCCCCCGAGGCACAGGTTCAGCGGACACCCTGCCAGGGCTCCTCGACACCTCCACTTGGCAGCAGACCCAGGGTCCCAACCCCACTGCCTCCCTGGAGGGGCCTACACCCCAAGCCCTCAGCTCTATCAAGTAGGGGTTCACTCTAAGTGCCCCCCAGCTCAGGGCAATAACATGTTAACACTTTGGCCAAACAAGGGGGTCCTATCCCAGGCCTAGCGTGGCTATCTGCTCCAGATGACACCGTAACATCCAAGGGTGACTCTAATCTAAGGCTAAAGTCACCATCGGGAAAGCCACTGAGCACAGCGGTCAGCACAAGTGGTGGGGAGGCGTACTTGTCTCGCAGAACCACGCCCTCAATGCAGGCCCCAAAGAGCACGACGCAGGAGAGGTCTGCAGCACGTCAAGGAGCAGTGGCTGGAGAAGACGTGGGTGCTGGCGCCAGGGGCACCACTGGCCGGGAATGACCCTGCCCCACCCCTGTCCCAGGCACACTGCAGTGCCCTGACCCTGTGGTCCTCAGGGCACCCTCCTCAGAGCCCCCCCACCCCCAGCTCCACAGAACAAAGTTTGGGTGGTCAGCATGTGCCTGGCCTGGAGATATTCGCTCAACTAGACAGAATGGGACACCTGGACTTCATAAGCCAGGGCCCCAGCCTGCTGAAATTCATTCAATGCTACATTTGCTGTCCAGGACTATCCCATAGCATCTAATGTGTGTGACAGTTTAAGTAGCACAAAACCAGCTATGCCCAGGGCAGGACCATGTGGTCAGAAGCTGTATGACCCCCTCCCCCAGCCTTGACTATTCAAGGATACAAATGAAGGATGTGGTCACAATGGCCAAAATGGTCCCTGTCGGGATGGACTTCTGGGCGTCCTTGAGGTCTCCGGACCGGTTTGAGCCTGCCATGATACCTACAGAAACAGAAGATCCTGTTACCAGCACATTGGGCTGGGGCAAAGTCAGACATGGCTACCACGAGCTGGAATAGCCCAAGTGCGTGTTAGCCAGTACCCGCAGAGGAGTCCGGCCCAAGGCCAAAGCCCAGACCCCACGTGTCCACACTGTTGGATGTCTAGTACTCCTTGTACAGGCCAAGGAGTGCTAGACATCCCCACACACAGATTCCTAGTACCCAAACTGAGCTGGGGAGCAGGGGGATTCACAGAAGCCTACCAAGGGCTCCTGTAGCCTTGTGACCCCCATGGCCCAGGGCCAGGCTCCCTGAGGACGTGGCCAGAAGCTGACTGACCTGGGGAACCAATGTTGATGGGAGCATGACAAGACATGACCCCAGGAGCACTTGAAGCCTGGTGCAGCAGCCCCCGGGACTGACAGCCCCTCCTGCCGCCACACCCACATCAAGTGGTGCCAACAGAGCTCAAAGAGGCCCAGGTATCATGTGACCCCACCACAGGGTCAGCTGGAAAACTCTGCATGCTGACAATGGCACCAGGGGCAGCAGAGACATGGGGACCAGTGCTGGATGTGTGCTCAATCCTGGTGCCACCCAGAGGCCCTCCCGCCTCCCACTGCACCTGCACTTGGAGCCCAGCACCTGGAAAGATGCCAGTCCACCAGCCTGAGTGCCCTGTCACTACATCTAAGCTCTGGGGCCTAGGAGGGGCTGGGACAGAGTCTAGGAGGTGGCCATGCCACAGACACAGGGCAGTAACAGCCACACAGGTGCCAGCTGCTGGCTGAGGTAATGTGCTGGTATGTGCCAGTTGAGGGGAGTTGGCATGGCCTAAGCTGTCTAGACCCAATGAAGACACATGTCCCACTCTTGGGTAGGGCACATATGGCTCCCACTCAGAGGCCACCTGACAGTGGCCAGAGCCTCAGCATCCCACGCCCCAAAGCCAAACAGCAGCCTGCTCAGAACACACCCAGGAGACAGGGCTCTCACAGCCCAGAACACACTGGGGCACACGCTGCTGTCCCCCAACCAAACACACAGGAAAGGAGGGGCAGGTCTGAATGTGTTAGAAATGAGAGCCAAAGATGGAGGGAGACAGAAAAAGACAAAGTGACACTGAGAGACAGAGAGAGACAGAGACAGCTGGAGAGTAGCTGCCTTACCGGTCACGGAGGGGAAGTAGATGCCGACCAGCAGCGTGAAGTAGGTGGTGATGTCCGTGAGCACATAGGGCAGCCCACTAGCTCGGCTCTCCTCAAGCACAGACGCCGTGGGCATGCCCTGCTTCTCCACATAGGATCCCTTGTGAGCGTACGCACTCCACAAGTTTTCTGTGGGTCAAAGAGCAGGCTAGGCAAGGAGCCTTCCTAATGGGGTTCCAGCACCTTCTGTCAGGGCTCCCACTGTGGGACAACTTGTACCCCAGCAAACACCACTTGTGGCTGGAGAGGCTCCGACATCACAGGAGGACAGCTAACTCTGGAAACTCACGTCTGTGAAAACTACCTTCCCCACACCCACGAGCAGAGTACAGCACAAAGGCAAACTCCACATGCACAACACATGTCCTAAAAAGCCACCTATTTCCTGTCACCTATTCTTGGAGCAGGTCCCACTTGGAACCTGCCAGGGCGTCCTTTTTCCTAAGACCTCAGGCTTGGCCCTTGGGCTAGGAGGAGGGATGTGGAGGGGAAAATGCACATTCCCACTGTTAAAATCACCCAAGCTTCCCTTGCAACCCTGTGTACTCATTGAAATAGATGACCAACTATAAGACCACAGCTGGCCTGGGCGGAGGGGTTGTCCTAGGTTCAGGCTGGACTGAATAGGGCCAGGCACCTGGGTGCAGCAGGGACCAGAGACTCAGGTGCCAGCACCTCACCGTCCCCGGCCCACCCCAGACCCTGCAGGGGCCCTTACCCAGGAAGACACCACTGGCCACGCCGGGGATGCCCTGGATCTCGGTGACGTTGTTCTGAGCAAAGTACTCATCACAGGTGGCGCTGGGCTGGGAGCCATTGCAAAAGAGGCCCCAAAGTGTGGTGGTTGCTGAGCCATTGCTGTCTGCATGCAGCTTGGCACAGACGTCAAAGCTGCGCCTCGAGAGAGTGCGGTTCCCCAGCAGGCAGACCCTGGGGGGCGGGCAACCATAACACCTGTGGCCATATCCCAAGTCACGGGCGTGGGAGGGGCGGGGGGGAAGGGTAGGAAGAAGGGCAGCCCTGACAGTGGCTTCTCTTCTGACAATGTGCCTTCCAAGGTAGGAGGGCCACCGAGGCACATGAGGGACCAGAGCTCAGCCCTGCAGGCCCCTACACTTCTCAGCCAGCGTGGTCCAAATGTATTAAGTGGAAAGTCCACGAGTAACCCCCAGCCCTCCACTGGGCCCTGCCCTGAGCATGTGGTGGACCCCACAACCCCTCCCTTTGTCCAGCATCTGTGCTGTGGACACCCAGCCGCACCACTGGAAGCCCATAGTGCAGCGTTCATGCACCCATGTCCAACTTGGTCACAGCTCACAGAGTGTAAGGCAGCTGGTTTGTAAGTTAAACTTCTCAGGGGCACATAGCATGGGAGATGGGCACACAGGCTCCACCTCACCTGGCCATGGCATGCTGGGGGGCTCAGAATGTGCTCCCCAGCAGTCCCCACCCCCTGAACAAGCTCCCCCAATGTGGGGCTGCTCTGCCTCTCTCTGCTGGGGGTACCAAGTGCAGGTGAATGATGCTGCTCCCTTGAGGGCAGCTCCACAGGCAGAGCTGGGGGCCCCACAAGGGGAGGGGGGCCAGGCCTCTCCTTGGTCCTATTCTCTGGGTGGTTGGGGTCCTTGGGCCACCTGCCCCAACTGCCCTTCTGAAAACAGGACGAGGAAAAAGGCCATCGGGGCATCTGTGATGAAGCCAAGGGGGGAAACATCCAGAAGCTCCACATGGTCTGACTATCCACCGGGCTGCTGGCCACCCAGTACCTGTAGGGCCCTCACCTGGCCTTCTGCCGTCACAGACATGGCCATACCCAGACACAGGAGCACTTGCGCCCACCACACCCTCAGCTAACGCCCATGGGAGGGCTCCTGCCCCAGGCCACATCCACACCCTGCTCGTCGGGCCTGGACTCTGGTCACATACCACCCACAGCTCAGAGGGCCCCAGACAGCCCTGGGGACTCACGGAATGTCCGGGGGGTCAAAAGCGGTCTTGATGACGCCTGCATAGATGGCCAGGATGGATAGCACGACACAGGCCAGGAATACTAGGGCCAGCTTGTTGACATACTTGACACCCACGAAGACCACCACGGCCATGAGCGCCAGCGTGCAGGTGCCGTACACACGCATGTTGTTCAGCATGGCCGCTGCCTCCCCGGCTGCCCCCTCCGCCTGGAAGATGGCCGCACTGGGCGAGATGTAAGTCTGTGGGCACAAGGCAGTCAGGGGGGCCTGCCAGACCCAATTGGCCTCAGAGACCCAGGCCCTAACCCTGCGCACCACACAGGGAAGTCCATCCCTGGAGGCTCCGGAACCTGCTAGAGTCACAGAGTGGACCCCACCAGCCCAGGCTGCGGGCCACTAGATTTGGCAGGGGTGGAGATATGGGAGGAATGAGGATAGTGTTAGGGGGCATCCCATGGCCTTGAAGGGGCCTCACTAGGCTCTTAGAATAGGAAAGGGACTCAGGAACTTGCTTGGTGATGATGGGTGTGAGCTGTGGCCTCTTCTTGGAAGGCCATGATGTGCCTTGGTGAGCAACCTGCTGGTCTATGACACTGGCCATCACACACAAAGATAAGTGATAGGACACAGAAGGGGCTGGAGTCCTGGGCAGGGGCTGTCTCCAAGTCCAGTCCCAGCCTAGATCTGTGGCCCTGACATCCAGGGACATCCACTGCCCTGTGCTCACTACTGACCAGAGTGGGGGTGCCTGAGCAGGCCCAAGTGGCTGCTGTCTGGAGGCTCCTGCAGGGAGCATGAGGTAGGGACAGGACACGGTGTACGGGGGCCTGGACAAGGAACCACACAAACAACACACCTACCAAAAAAATCTCGATGGTCCCCAAGATGTACATGGCCCCTGCAAAAGTCGTGCCTAGGTAGAAGCAGAGGCCGACAGCACCTCCAAACTCAGGTCCCAGCGCCCGGGAAATCATGTAGTAGGAGCCACCAGCTGCAACACAAACAGCAAGGGAGACCTAGTGGGTCAGAGGTGCCACAGGCCATGAACTCTGCTGTCAGGAACAGAACTAATGGATGAGGGGACACCTGTCTTCCTCCCACACCCCAGAGACAAAGACACGTAGCTCTTGCCCCACAGGAGTCCACAGGAGCTCTCGAGTGACAGCATCTTTGTGGAAATTATCACGAGGAAGGGGATTAAAGCCCACTGCCTGCAGGATGGCACGAAGGCAAAAGAGAACAACTCCAGCTATCTAAACTTGTTTGGTGTGTTCCATATCATACATCTAAAGGGCCCTCTTAGACAGCTGACACCCCCAGTGCCATGGTCTGCCCACCCAGCTATGGACAACCCTGGACCCTCTGGGAGCCATCTCTGTGTGGGGCTGCTAGGCTGAGCCTGAGGACAGACAGAGACCCAGGTGCCCATGGCACTTGTTTGCCCAGGGCTAGGATGGAGGCTGCTGTGGGCTGGGGAGCTTTACTGCTGGGAGGTTTAGTGGAAGGGGCCAAGCGCAGGAATAAGGAGCCACGTAAGCTGAGCCATTTATGCACACACAGGACACCAGACTATAGGGCACGAGAGCTGGCACTGTCTCAGCTCACCGATGACTGTTGTGAGTTACTGTTACTAATAAAAGTTGTGGGGACAGCCTATGTCTCACCTGTTTTCATAGGACAAATGTTCAAAGCACATTGTTCAATCCAAGGCATACCCCAAGCCCCGGGCCCTGCTGCTACCCCCCCCCCCAGGCCCTGGCATGGCCACTGCTGGCCCCAGGACAGATGGTGACAGAGATGGTAGCAAAATGGGGAGAAACACAGATGGCTATGATTTCAAGGGCTCAAGTATCCCAAGGAGCCAGCAGAGATCAGAGATGCAGGCCCCCCTCCCACCCCGGCACTAGGTGGAACAGAAAACCCCTGGGCCCTGGGCCCTAGGGGGCACTCAAGGAGGTGGGGACACTGAGTCCGGAGTGAGCACTTGCTGGAGCTCTATGCTAGGGCCAGGCTGGGGGAGGCTCTGGCTGCCTGCTTTGGAAAAGCCCAACCAAACCTTTAGGGGCTCTAGGGAAGAGGTACCAGGGATACCAGCCCCCAGTCTGAGTGCAGGTGAGAGCAGTGGACTCAGATGCAGTTGGGGCAGGAGCTTCCTCCTCAGCCACCCAAGGCAGGCTATGGGTATGTATGTCCCCCTGGGGCCTTTGGGGACAGGAGTTTTTCTGCCTCCCCTGAGAAACACAACGCCCTGGTGCAGGGCTAAGACAAGTAGAGTCAGGATCAGAGGCCCCTGTGCACACAGTGCAGTTACTGTGTCCTGAAAAGACAACCCATCTAAAGGGTCTGGAGGTCTGCACAGTGATGGGACCTTTTACCTGGGACCACACCATTAGTAGCGATGGCACTCATGGAAATGGCAGTCAGCAGTGTCTGCAAAAAACAGGTGTCTGTTTTAGGAGAAGATACTTTGCAGAAGCCCACCAGCCTCAGACACTCTGTGGGGACTGGCTCAATGCTGGCCCCCACACCTCACCACATACTTCCAGGCCTGGTCCCAGGAGCTGCTGAGCATCCAGAGCCCGAGGCCCCATCTTCTGCTACTCAGTCCAAAAAGCTGCTTACAAATTTCAGACTCGGGAACCAGCCCCAAGAGACCTTGGGGCACAGTGGGACCCTGTGTCTGCCTGCCAATGGGGTTACCTCCCCTGGGGGTGCAAGGATGTCATCTGAGTGCCTACCTCCCAGGAGTGCTAGAGAACTTGGGTGGGCCCTGCCTCTCGTTGCCCTGCCTGTGGGACCAGGAAGTCTCCACACCATGGGATGGAAGAAGACACATCTGCAGTGTTTTATTTCTTCCCAGGCAGAATGTCTCAGGTCAACTGGGTAATTAAAACCACCAAATTCTGCTTCTAAGAAGAATAAATGGAAACAGGAAAGGCCAGCAGGGGGCAGGAGCTCTGGGAACGTTTCAGGCTGGGGCTTGTCTGGCCAAATGGTGGCTCTGGCAGCACAGACAGGTCCCAGCTGGCTTTGTCGCCCAGCCTGATGGGTTCCTTCCTCTACCACAGGGCTTCTGAAAATGCCCACAATCTTCCTAACTGAAAGGTGACCTTGCCAACCCCCCCGGAAGCACTCAGCTGCTAGGACTGCCAGGCAGCTTCTCTGCCAAGCTGTGACCTTCCTTTTTGCAGGAGGTGGGGGACCCCACTGACCTACTGATGAGCAGACTGGCCCCACAGCCCATCCTCCCTACGGCTGTGGCCCGCTCTGGCTGAGGAGATGGCTCTCTGCAGAGGTGTCTGCACTGGTGCCCAGGGCTTGGCCAGCGGCCCCTGGACAGCCATGGCTCTCAGGGTACAGGAAAGCCCTGCTGCACAGCTATGCTGCCCCCAAGGCAAGAACGCCACACCTGGGGCCCAGGGAACTCACACAGGAGCAGCACATGGCCACGATGAGGAAGGACTCCAGGACGCCAGCTGCCCCCACAATCCAGGTGAGGCGCAGGAAGAGAATCACGCCCAGGATGTTCTGCAGGCAGGGCAGGTAGACGCCAATGAAAGTGCCCATGCGCGGGGTCTGAAAGACAAGCAGCATGTCCTGGGGGCTCCAGAGAAGGGCACACATGGGCTGTGGGGGCCAGGACGGACCCCAGGGCCAGCGGCAACTGCACCGCGTCCCACACAGCCACAGCAGGACCCCCATGCCCAGGAGCTTCCTGCATCCTCCAAGGGCAGAGATCAGACTCAGAGAGTTATGAAAGTACTGGGAGGAGGGGACCCAGCTCTGACTTCATACCCAGGAAAGCTCTGAGTCCAGGTGATGTGGCCAGAAGGAGGACAAGAGAGCCGACTACCTGGGTAACTAAGCATTCCAGCTTCTGGCAGCATCCTAACCCCTCAGAGGATGTCACCACAAGAAGACAGCACAGCTCATAGCTCTGCCCGCTTAGGCCAGCATCCCTGGTGACCATGTGGGAGAAAAGCACTAAGATCCCCACGCCACGTGGCCTGTCAAGTGCAGGCTCTGGGTACACACCCCACTGCCCCCCACTGTCGCATCCAAGGCCACCTGTGGGCCAAAGGCACATAGTGCAGACCTGGGACAACAGCCAGGACAGGTCTGAGCTCTGGGGACACAGAGCTGTCAGGGGACAGGCCTGAGATCTGGGGGCACAGAGCTGTCAGGGGACAGGCCTGAGATTTGAGGACACAGAGCTATCAGGAGACATGCCTGAGATCTGGGGGCACGAGAGCTGTCAAGGGACAGGCCTGAGATCTGGGGGCACAGAGCTGTCAGGGGACAGGCCTGAGATCTGGGGACACAGAGCTGTCAGGCAACAGGCCTGAGATCTGGGGGCATGAGAGCTGTCAAGGGACAGGCCTGAGATCTGGGGACACAGAGCTATCAGGAGACAAGCCTGAGATCTGGAGAACATAAGAACTGAAAAGACGGTCCCAGGATGAGAGGACATTTGAACAGGAGAAACTCCTCATATTTAGTCAATAGGAAAAGGGGGAAGATACGCTTTGAAAACATCTGTGAATGACCCAGGAACCTTGTGTGGAGGCTGGCACGGGCTACAACCCTGGTCAGGGGATGGAGGCAGGTGCTGACAGTCACATCTAGGATGTGAAGGGAATGGGACAGGCTTCTCGGGGTCACCTCACAGGAACACTTCCCAAGGTGAGGCTGGGGACAGGGCAAGCAGAAGAGTCCCATGCCTCTGAGGCCCCGAGGAAAGAAAATGGTTAATTTATTTATTTACTCATTCATTCATTTATTTGAGACAGAATCTCACTCAGTCACCCTGGGATAGAGTGTGTCACGTTACAGCTCACAGTAACCTCAAACTGTTGGGCCTAAGTGATACTCTTGCCTGAGCCTCCCAAATAGCTGGGACTACAGGCACCCACCACAACGCCTGGCTACTTTTTTGTTTCAGTTGTCATTGTTGTTTGGCAGGCCCGGGCCAGGTTCAAATCCGCCAACTCTGGTGCAAGTGGCCAGTACCCTAACAACTGAGAGACAGGTGCTAAGTCTGTTTTTTTTTCTTTTTTAGACAGTCTCACTATGTCGCCCTCAGTAGAGTGCCATCGCGTCACAGCTCACAGCAACCTCAAACTCCAAGACTTAAGCAATCCTCTTGCATCAGCCTGAGGACTATAGGCGCCCGCCACAGCGGCTGGCTATTCTTTAGGGATAGGGTCTCGCTCTTTGCTCAGGCTAGTTTCAAACTCCTGAATATTGTAATTACAGGCGTGAGCCACCGTGTCCAGCCCAGGAAAACAGTTTAAAGGAAGTAGCCCAGAGTGTGTGAAGCCCTGGGTCTGGAAGCCTGGGAGAATTGAGGCTTCTAAGCCCTAGAAGCCTAACCCTAACCCTAGGCAGTGATGTGTGCTGGGCTTGGGCACAGTGCCTCGAAAGGACAGGGTGGGCTCAGCGCCTGTGGCTCAAGTGGCTAAGGCGCCAGCCACATACACCCAAGCTGGCGGGTTCAAATCCAGCTTGGGTCCACCAAACAACCACGGCTGCAACCAAAAAATAACCGGGCGTTGTGGCAGGCGCCTGCAGTCCCAGCTACTTGAGAGGTAGAGGCAGGAGAACTGCTTGAGCCCAGGAGTTGGAGGTCGTTGTGAGCTGTGATGCCATAGCACCACACTCTACCCAGGGTGATAGCTTGAGGCTCTGTCTGAAAAAAAAAAAAAAAAGAAAGGAGAAAGGACAGGGTGACCCTGGGCACAGCCCTCCACCCAGGAAACCTGCCCATGGCTCTTGGTGCAGACAGCAGAGGAGGCTGTAATAAATGTGAAAACATGCACACTGGGTGCCAGGCTAGCTCTCAGCGTGTGATATGTGGGACAAAGTCCCTCTGGCCAGAGCTAGTGGATAGCCTCTGGCCCACTCAAGGGCTCCCACTTGCTAGGGCTCAGTCTCTGATCAAGCAGAGGACAAGTGAGTCCAGACACTGGCTTCCTGCCCAGTGGTGGGGACTGAGGCCTTCTGAAAGAGTGCAGCCAGCCCTGGCCTCTCACCTGACCTAATTGCAGCACAGAAGGCTAGAAACGCCTGGGTCTGAAAAGGCCCTATAAAGGGAAGGACCAATTTGCAGAGAAATGGATGCTGTGTCTCTGGAAATGAGTCTGAGCCCCACCAGAGGGAACAATGTGGCTTGCTGCCACAGGGACGCAGCCATGCTCATTTCCAAGTGAAACCCTCCCAGAGCACTGTACACCAGGCTGGCAGAGAAAAATGGGGGCCCTTCCTGCTCTATGAAATGAGACCCTAGCAGCATCGGTGTAGGACTGCTGCACCAGTGGCCAGGGGACTCAGAGGCCAGGGAGCTATCATGCCTGTGGGGGTCATGGGGGGAGGGGACCGGGCAGTCTTCTGGGCTGGGATACGCTAGGTCCTGACCAGGACACCATCTGAACAGAAGCCTGCAGCTGAACACTGAGCTTATATCTCAGTTCAAAGCAGATGAGAGACTTGGGGCACCTTCCAAGGCACCTTGAGAAGATTGGCTGGCAGGGCTCTGCTCAGTGGCCCCTGGAGGTGCTGGGGCAGTGGGGGAGGGCTTGGTGCTATGTGGCCAGGCCTGGTGGTGCCTTGAGCTGAATAGAGCCAAGGCTGAGGGTCAGTTTCGGGGTCTTATGGACAAGGCACTCATGAGAAAGCATCTATTCCTGGACCAGGCCAAGGTCTCCCTGAGACACAAGCTGCAGGGAACAGACAAGTGGATGGACAGGTATGTGCTACCTGCACAGGGAAGGCCTGAGGCTCTAGAGTCTGAGAGCAAGAGCCAGGCCACGAGGAGGTGCCCAGGCACCCACAGAAATGGGGTTGCCTCAGGTAATAAACCTACCACCATTGTGGTGTCCACATGTGGCCTCCCCTGCTGGGAGGGGCTACCTGTGCCACAGATGCACTGGGCTGGCTCAGGCTTGGGGCTGGGGACAGGCCTGGCAGGGAATGCCAGAGAAAAGTCAGAGACTCAGTTCTGAGGAAGCCCCTGCCCCTCTGATCCCAGGAAGGCTTCAAGTCACACCTTCCATCCCTTTTTCTCTTACTGCTTCAATCCCAGACACATGGTGCTTTTCAGAAGCGACAGCCAGCTTGGTGTGGAGCTCATACCTTCAAATCCTGCACTATGGGAGGCCAAGGTGGGGAGAATCACTTGAGCCCAGGAGTTCAAAGCTGCTGTGAACTGTGATCGTGCCACTAAACTCCAGCCTCAGCAACAGAGCGAGACTCTGTCTCTTAAAAAAAAGCCCTGTACACCCTTAGCTGCCTACATGGCATACTCACACTGCCAAGACTCGGGAAACACTAGTTTGGTGTCAAGAAAATGGGGCTGGGAGGGAGAAACGACCCTGATGACCCTCCTGGCCTGTGGAGGCTGGGCCCACCACAAGCCTTTCTTCAGTGGAGTTTCATTTGAATCTTCTGATTTTACAGTGATATGTATGTATTGCAAAAAATTTAAACAGCAGAGGGAGATAAGAAGAAACCAGGACCCCTGTGACCCCTGGGTAAGAACCATACTGGCCACGGACATGGTCCTCTTCTGTACACATGCTGACCGGTGTTGGAACACCCTGCCTAGTCCCAGCCATGGCAGTGCTCAGGTAATTGCGCTCAGCTGCAGCAGCGTATCAGAGCCTCTCATGGGATACTTCAGTGGTTTCTATGCTTTGACTCTTTTTTTTTTTGAAGACAGAGTCTCACTCTGTCACCCAGGCTAGAGCTGTACCTCACAGCCACCTCAGACTCATGGGCTCAAACAATCCTCCTGGCTCAGCTTCCTGAGCAGAAAGGATTACAGGCACCTGCCACCATGCCTGACTAATTTTAAAGTTTTTGTAGAGATAGGATCTTGCCATATTGTGCAGGTTGGACTCAAACAATCCTCTTGCCATGACCTCCCAGAGTGCAGGGATTACAGATATAAGCCTCCATTCCCCGCCACACTTTGACTCTTAAAAAAACTTCCCAAAGGAGCAGCCTTCCCAGGAACCCCTCCATGCTCCCTTCTTAGGATAAACTCCTAGACAAAACTTGGGAAATTCCTAAAAAAATGGTATCAGACTAAGTGTCCTATGATTGAAAAGAAAAAGGATGACCCCACTGCCCAACCTAGGGCATGGGGAGCCCTGCAGCCCCTCGGGAAGATGCTGCTCTGCCTCAGGCCCCAGCCCTCCAGCCCCATTATCGATAGGGCAGCTCTTGCAGGATGAACAGAGACCCCAACCTCTGTCCCCAGCAGCCAAACACAGAGCTGGCAGACGTGCAGGCTAACTGCTGTGCTTACCCCGGAAGGGCAGTGAGGGAGAAAGATGGAGAAGAGACGAGGAAACAGGCCCTGGGACCCCCATGCAGATAAAAGAGGCAGCTCTACTGTGACCGCTGTACCTGGGCCTCACGCCGCCGGCTGTCCTCAGCCTCCTCGTGCTCCACTACGCCCTGGCTCAGGTTGGTGTAGTTGGCCAGCTTGTTGAGCAGCGAGGACACCATGGGGTTGCTGTCCATCTCTTCCTGCAGTGTGAGGGCATCAGTCACCACGGGTTGTGCATGAGTGCCCTCCCACACCCCAGTCTGGGGGCCTCCCTGCCCAGGGATCCTGGCTGGCCCCCAGCCCCACAAGCTCCTGCCCTAATTTCATGATCTGGACACCTGCACCACAGGTCAGAGGTCCCAGACAGCTGCACAGCAGGTCAGAGGTTGGGACTACCAGCCAGGGAGGTGTACCCTCAGACCCAGGAGACCCCTCACAACAGCCCTCTCTCTCTCCTCTGCCTGACAGGGACAGGGACAGTCCCCTGCCTTGGATCCCATGTGGAGTGAGGCACTGCCTCAACCCAAGCTCACTGTCAGCCTGGAGACCCTCCACGAAAGCCATGGCCCTAGGTGCCTTCTGGTAGAAAACAGAATTACCTCAAAAAGTGCCATGTTCTTTCCTTCAAAGAAAACCTCTTTCTCCACCTCGACGCTGTTAACGAACGGGATATTTTCTCTTGGGTTTCCATCTCCTGCTGAGAGAGAAACAACGCAGGGTCAGCTTTGGAAGGAGGTAAAAGGACAAAAGGCAAGAGGCACCTTGGCTGGAGGCAGGCCCTGGGGACCCAACCGTGAGCGCGAGGCGGGCCCTGGGGGCCCCAGCGTGGGTGAAGGCAGGCCCTGAGGACCCCGTCTGGTCCCCGGCACAGCAGCCTGGCCACCAGTTGGTCACGTCTGGTCCTCAGCTAAGGGGACGCTTGTTTTCCACACACTCTCCTTCCTTCCTCCCAAACACCCATGTTCCAAGATCACTGGTACCTGAGAGCACACGCGCTGCTCTGCGAAGCGAAGCACGAGAAGCTGCCCCAGAGCCACCTACAAGAGGCCAGGCCCTCCAGCTTTGAAAATGTTTCCTTTGACTCAGAGTTTGGCAAAATCACTTTCAGAGTCCAGCTGCACCTCTCAGCCTCACTGCATGATCCACCACTTTCTGGGGTACACAGGCTTTTCCACTCTGGCCCACAGTGAAGACACTGACAGCATCAGGCATGTGGCCCCTGCCTGGACGACCCCCTCCTGCCTCTTTCCAGAGACCAGGGCAGAAGGCCCTGTTATTGCAGGGGCAATGCCAGGTGGTGGCTTGGTACCTGGGAGGTGGGGCAGGGCCAGCTGAGGCCCCTTAGTGCTGAGAACTGCTGGCATCTACAGCAGGTCGTAAAACACAAAGAACACGTGTGCTACAGTTTGAATGTCCCTGTCCCCTCCCTGAAGCAGCAGTGCCAAGGGGTTCTGGCCAAGGCGGCCCTGTGCTCATGAATGTGGCAGGGGTGATGCAAGGGGCTTTGAGCAGCAGGAACACTCTCCCATGAGGCCGCAGCAGTAGGCCCCACCTCAGGTGACCTGTCATAGCAGCACAAAGGGACTTAGTCGGCACTGGCCACCTACAGACACCAAGTTCTGCCTGTAACCACAGCTGGGAACACGGGTCTGTGAATGCACAAGGATGTACACACACCACTCACCCCAGCACACCCGAGGGAAGACCCTGCCCCACAGCCTGCACATTGCCCCACTCTGTTCAAAACACTGGGGGGGCACCCGCCTGGCTCCACACAGACCCTGGAGGTACAAGCCCAGGTCCCCCCCCACAGCAGTGGATGGACAGTGAGAAGACGCCCAGGCCTCACACACAGCAGTGGATGGACAGTCAGAGGACGCCCAGGCC
>NW_003852621.1:643150-644001 GCF_000181295.1 Otolemur garnettii
CCCAGGCCTCACACACAGCAGTGGATGGACAGTGAGAGGACGTCCAGGCCTCACACACAGCTGTGGATGGACAGTGAGAGGACGCCCAGTCCTCACACACAGCAGTGGATGGACAGTGAGAGGACGCCCAGGTCTCAAACACAGCAGTGAATGGACAGTGAGAGATCGCAGGTTGAGTGGCCAAGAAGGCAGGGCTTCCCTGGGCTCCCCCTATATCCAGCCCTCACAGCCCTGCAGGTACCTACCCACCTACCCTCCAGTGGCAGAGGCTGCAAGATGGCTTAGGGCAACTTTGAGGCACGTCTCAAGCCCCCAAACCACAGCCCAGGTCCCTCACAGGGAGGGGTTTACTTGTGCAGCCAGGCCTCGCCCACTTTCTGGGGGCTGTGATGGCCATGTGGAGGCCCCCCACCGCCCTGCCCTGGGTAAGAGCAGAGCAAGCCGTGGTGACAGCCCAGCCCCGGAAAGAGGACCTGGAGGGGAAGACACTCAGAAGCACCCTCACGGCCACCCAGCACGTAGAGACACCTGTCCTCACTACACAAAGTCCCTTGGCCTGGGCCCTTTCAGCCCACTATAAATTTAGGAGAATCTCTAAATATCGTGTGGAAAATGGGGCTGGTTTCTCAGTGTCTAGGAAGCAAGTAACAGCTCTGCAAAGAGAGGGATGGGAGTGTGGAGCAGAGAGTAGGAGTGGAAGCACCATGTAAAGGCTAGGGTTGTCACCTCTGTAACACATGTACAAGTGTGCACCAGCTGCCCGCACACGTCCACATGCACACGGGCGTGCACCAGCTGCCCGCACGTCCACACGCACACGGGCGTGCACCAGCTGCCCGCACACGTCCACA
>NW_003852621.1:644021-646710 GCF_000181295.1 Otolemur garnettii
GCACACGGGCGTGCACTAGCTGCCCGCACACGTCCACACGCACACGGGCGTGCACCAGCTGCCCGCACATGTCCACATGCACATGGGCGTGCACAGCACAGATCCAAGTAGCACTGACCATCTGCACCTGGTTTCTGGCATCTCCACATGGATGCTTGGGGCTCCCAGGAGAGCTGGTGATTCTGGGGCTGGGCAGGGTCCATAAGCAGAAGCACCTCCAGCTGGATGGGAAGGAAATATCCCAAGAAGGAGAAGGATGGTGCCTTGTCAAAGGGGTAGGCAGAGAGCTAAACAGGCTCCTGCTGGCTGCTTGGGACATCCCAGCATCAAAGAACTGATCACAATAAGGAAGCCACCACTCACACAGCAAGAGCCCAAGATGTGTGCCTCGGTCTGTATCCATCACATCATGGTGTGTCCTCTGAGCACTGTCAAGGTGAGTCTATACACCTGACCAGGGATACACACGCAGCCGCCTGCTCTTAAAATGCCCCAGAAGAAGGGAGGACTCAGATGTAAGGAGGTAGTTCCTTGAGTACGGTGCCCGGATGCAGGGCTCTCAGTGCACAGAAGCTCTGGGCTTGGTGACGAGACCCCAGTCAGATCTGCTCTGTGCCTGTCTTAATCTCTGATTTGGGTAAATATACAAAAAGGTTTTAAAAGAAAAAGCATTGATTTTAGGAAATATACCCAGCAGAGAACGTTATATCTGCTACTTATTCCAAACAGTTTAGGAAAGTTTGTGTGAGAGGCGGGGCTGAGGCAGGATTTAGAGACCGGCCTGGGTAAGACTGCAAAAATTAAAAGTAACATGCCTGTGGTCCTAGATACTCAGGAAGCTGACCTGGGAAGATCACTTTACCATCCAAGACTTGGAGGCTTCTGTGACCAAAGCACTGCATTCATTCCAGCTTGGGTGACAGAATTAATAACCCTACCTCTTAAAAAAGAAAAGAAAAAGAAAAATATGTGTAAGACAAAAACACATAGAGAGGTGGGAGGAGGCGGGGGGAAACTGAGGCAGAGGGTGCATGGAGATCACTTGTGCTCTTCTTGAAATTTTTCTGGAGTTACATCAAAATTGGATTAAAAGAAAAAATACAAATATATTCAAATAAAGAATTTCTAAAAATCTCCCCCATAAATTCTGTCTTTCCAAGACGAAATCCCAACCGAGAGCTTTTCACTCCATTTCATATTTTGCACAGACTCTGGCTCAGAGCCCCTTTATGGACACAACAACCAACCCCAACCGTTTACACAGATCAGCAGTTACCGCCAAGTGCTCCCAGAGTAAACGGGGTAAGGAGGTGGGGGGTGGGAAGTGTTCATTTCTAGACAGACACAGACCACCAAGCTCTGACCAGACAGCAGGAGGGAGGGGGACAGGAAGGTTTCAGATTCTCCCTCAGGCGGAGCCAACACCCTGCTGATGACCTTGGACAAAGCCGCTGGCTCCTAGGGCTCAAGTTTCTCTTTGCACCACTTAGAGGCTCAGCCCACAGGCCCAGCATCCCACACCAGGAGCGCTGGCTCATAGCTCAGCTGCCGGCCTGCATCCTCTCTGGCCACACAGTCTGGTCAGCCGGGTTCTAAACAGCATGAAACTATGGCTTGTAAGGGCCTTTTGCCTGCAGGAGCAGAGACAAATGTGCACATGGCAGCCATGTTCCCCTGACCTAAGAACAACTGTCTTCCCATGGTCATGAACACTCCTGGGCAGCAAGGGGAGGGCCACCTGTGCTCATGGCACATCTCGCTTCGTGTGAAACTCAAGGGAAGGTGGCAACATCCACCAGGCCCCGAGGACACACTCCTGCCTGCAGATGGAGACCTGGAAACACAGTGGCCCCGACAGGACTCCAGAGAAACAGCAAAGGAGCTCCCCACGTGCCACACGAGAGGTGCAAAACAAAGCTAGAGACAATTTGGTCGAATATTTATCAATTCACTTTACAGGATGACCATGAAGTCTGAGAAACTTGCAAAAGAAGGACCAGGCTGCACGTCCGGCACTGTGAAGGGGCACAGAAGCCAGGCTGGGCGGCAGAGTCGAGAGCTCAAGGCGCTCTGCACCTTCCACTTTGATTTTGCTACTTTTAAAGTAACATGATGAGCACAGAGAATGGAGAAATGCATAAAAAGGGACAACAAAACACCCGTCAGAATGTTGGCAAATCCCTGTCACCAAAAAGTCTTAAATCAGGGACGGCGCCTGTGGCTCAGTGGGTAGGGCGCCAGCCCCATATACTGAGTGTGGTGGGTTCGAACCCGGCCCTGGCCAGCTAAAACAGCAAAAAGTCTTAAATCATAATTATGATCATAGATCCTTTAAAAAGAATATGTTTCCTCTAACTCTCTAGAGAAGAGCATCCACTTAGCCCCTACATGCTTTCAAAAGTGCTCATGCCGGCTGGCACCCATAGCACAGTGGTTACAGCGCCAGCTACATACACAGAGGCTGGCCGGTTTGAACCTAGCCTGGGTCTGCTAGGCAACAATGACAACTACAACAAATAAAAGCCGGGCGTTGTGACAGGTTTCTGTAGTCCTAGCTACTTGGAGGCTGAGGCAAGAGAATTGCTTACACCCAAGAATTTGAGGTTGCTGTGTGCTGTGACGCTACAGCACTCTACCAAGGGCAACACAGCGAGAGACTCTGTCTCAAAAAAAAAAAAAAAAAAAAAAA
>NW_003852621.1:646730-653150 GCF_000181295.1 Otolemur garnettii
AAAAAAAAAAAAAAAAAAAAAAAGGACTCATGTCTCAGCAGGAAGCAAGCACCCATTTGGGAGACGTGGAAAAGTTCCCATGTGGCTAGAACAGCCAGGAGCTAAGCCTGACCCAGTGTATCTCTGTGACATTACTGCCTCAGTTCTACTGCAGTCCAGGGACTCTCCACTGAAACTTGAATGCTTCTGGCCAGGCGTGGTGGCGCTCATCTGTGATCCCAGCACTCTGGGAGGCCAAGGTGGGTGGATTGCCTGAGCTCAGGAGTTTGAGACTAGCCTGAGCAAGAGCTAGACCTCGTCTCTACTGAAAACAGAAAAACTAGCCAGGCATCGTGGCAGGGGCCTTTAGTCCCAGGTACTCAGAAGGCTGAAACAGGAGAATCACTTGAGCCCCAGGAGTTTGAGGTTGCTGTGAGCTGTGACACCACAGCATTCTACCCAGGGTGACTGAGATTCTGTCTCAAAAAAAAATTAAATAGCTCAGGTGCGGTGGTTCATGCCTATAATTCCAGCACTTGGGAGGCCAAGGTGGCTGGACTGCCTGAGGTCACAAGTTCCAGACCAGCCTGAGCTTAGAAAAGACCCCATCTCTAAAAAATAGGCAGGTGTTATGGCGGGTGTCTATAGTCCCAGCTACTCGGGAGGCTGAGGTAGGAGGATGGCTTGAACCCAAGAGTTTGAGGTTGCCATGAGCTAAGATGCCACAGCACTCTACCAAGGGTAACAAAGTGAAACTCTGTCTCAAAAAAATAAAAAATTAAATGCTTCTACCTAAAGGTTCACCTTCATTTCCGTAAAGTGAAAGAAAATGCCAAGACCATATTATCTGGATGATTTTTAATTTTAAGAATGTCCAAATTGGGTGGCGCCTGTGGCTCAGCGAGTAGGGTGCCGGCCCCATATACCAAGGGTGGCAAGTTCAAATCCAGCCCCAGCGAAACTGCAACCAAAAAATAGCCAGGTGTTGTGGTGGGTGCCTGTAGTCCCAGCTACTTGGGAGGCTGAGGCAAGAGAATCGCTTAAGCGCAGGAGTTGAAGGTTGCTATGAGCTATGTGACGCCACGGCACTCTACCAAGGGCAAAAGTGAGACTCTGTCTCTACAAAAAAAAAAAGAATGTCTCAAATTATCTTTAAGTTTAAATACATTCAAATTAGAATTCAGATTTTTTCAGAAGGAAAGATATATTATACCTGAAGCTTGAACAAAGGAAACCTTGCTTGGATTTTAGAAAATTCTTGGGGAGATGAAGAAATCACAGAGCCTATTCCCCATCTCCCCCTCCCTGGCAGCCACCACACACCCAGCCAGTCCTGTATACTCCTGAGGACATTGAGAAGGGCAGTGGGTGCCCCTCTGGCTGGACTCACCCAGAGCAGGGGCAAAGCTGCCCACCCTGGGTGGCAGGTCCTTCCTCCTCATCCTGTCCACTCACAGTGACCCAGGGACCTGAGGATAGACCCCTGGTGTCCACCCAGGGCAGGTCCCTGGCTGACAGGCAGTCCATCCCTGAGTGCCGGGTGACCTGTGGCATGGCCTCCGGAAGCTTGGCTGGAGGGAAGGACCCCAGACAGGGAGGGCCCAGCAGCCAGATCAGGTGTCCTTGGACAAGCCACCTCCACAGGCCCGGAGAGCAGGAAGCAGACACCTGCTGTCCCCAGGCAGGTGCTGCACAAACTGCCCAGCCCCCACCAAGGTCAGTCTGCTCTGAGGAATGCCCGTGTCCTCCTCAGGAGAAATGTTTAATCACAATCTGGCCAGCGGTCACAGCACTAACCCCCCAACAAGACTTACCTCCCCTTCTCGCCAGAGATAAGCCCCTGCAGACTCAACGCTGCATTTCAGAACTGACAATATTCACCCCAGCTAAGCTACAGAAATACCTGTTAACCTGTTCACTTCACATTACATAGGCAGTGGCAACTGAAAAGGCTGGTTTGGATATGTAGCCCGCCCCTCACCTGTGCCCCCCAGCTCAAGGTGCAGCAGAATTTACCTTAGACATGCCACACAGACATGAACACATAGAGGGGCAGTAGGGGTGACCCCCTTAGGGACACCCAGCATGGGTTGTCCAAAGCTCAGGCCTTGTCCTGTCTCACAGCCATTGTGAGTGATGACTGCTCCTATGGGTGAGAAACACGGCTGACACGCTTGTAAGAAAGGATCTTCAGCTAGAAACATCCACAATGAAATAAACCAGGGTAGAATTTCGACCCCTTCCTCCCCACAGCTGCCCATGAATGATACCACCAGGGCTGGAGGCTGCCCCAGGACCAGCCAGGGTCCACTCACTGAGGGTCCAGATGGCCATGACCACAGAACAGATCAAAGGTGCTGACAGGGAACTTCCCTCTAATACAGAGGGGACTATCTGTGAACTACCCCCATGACAATGCATAAAACATCCATAAAATTGCCCCCCACCTGTGGTCAGAATGCTGGAGCAGCCTATCCTAGAGGTGCCTGACAAGTGTGTGCAGGTGAATTCTGCAGACTCAGCTGCGGTGGTCCCAGCAGGACATACCAGAGACTCGCACAAAACAGCCAATAGTGGTGCTGTTTATGCAGGGCTGGGACCCACCACATGGCCACAGCCTTACCTGGGTCTCACCATAGGACGTCGCTTCAATGACTCCCCCAGAGCTACCCTCAGGCATGTCCACAGGACACACACCCAACACCGTCACAACACAAGCCCAATCTGAGCAGGGAGCCAATAATGGGAATTGGTCACAACACTTAACTACACAAAGCATCCCTGACCCATCGTGTTTCTCATTAAAAACAAATAAGGCAGCAGGGTGGGGGTGCAAAGTGGGCTGAGCTCAGTGAAGAAAGCATGAGAGGGAGGGGCTCCATGGCATCCACGGGACATGGACACACCTGACGGGTGACCCATGACCAGCCAGCACCCTTAAGTCCTGCTGATGGTGTGTGTCCCAGATGTGAGTCCCTCCCCAGGACACAGAGCCCATGCTGACCCTGCCTGAGGGACATTCTCTAGAACACCTGCCCGGGATTCCCCCAAACTGCCCAGGTCCTCAAAAAAGGAAAAAACTGCGTAGCCATAGGAGCCTATGGAGATGTGGATACCACGTGCTATGTAGGATTCTGGGGTCCTGGGATAGGAAAGGCCACTGGGGAACAACCTTTGAAATCCTAACAACCTGGGCTGGGCAAGATGGCCACACCTGCAATCCCTGCATGTGGGAGGGTGAGGCGGGAGGACCACCTGCACCCAGGAGTTTAAGCTGCAGTGAGCTGTGACTGCACCACTGCACTCCATGCTGGGCGACAGAGTAAGGGAGAGAGAAATCCTAGCAGCATGGAGAGCTAAGGACAGTCAGACCCCAGGGCAGCTCTCTGCTACTGGCAGGTGTACTGGGTACCTCCTCAGACCCCACAGCCTGGTCTCTACCCTACCTCCTAGTGGGGAACAGCCAAGCCTTCCCCAAGAGGCCCCTGTGCATGGAGGACGGGCTCTTGATAGCTGCTACTTGCTGCTTCCCCTTGAGGTTTAAGGAAAGTTCCGACAGGCCATCTGCTTCCTGAGCACCGCTGTGGATGTGGAATACAAGGCTCGTCCACCATTGGAGGCTGGGGGTCTCAACAGGGGCCTGTACCAAGCTGGGTGCACCCACGGCAACTGGCAGCATCTGCTCAGCAGGCCCAGCCCACCAGACCCAGCTCACATGGCCCCACCAGGCTTGGGGCCCACCAAGACCTCAGGGACCTCTCCCAGAGACGCCCTGAGGCTCTGGCAGGTGGGGTGATGGAGAGCTGTCCTTCCTTTCTGCCTGTGAAGGCTGCGAGGTCCTGCTCTAGCCAGGAGATATTGCCTTGTTTTTTCCACCTTTTTGTTTTATTACCAGAAAGGATCCATGTAAGCAAAGTGGATGGACGCCCCACGCACCCCCAGGAGGGCTGGTGTGTGTCTATAGCAGCTGTCATGGACCTCTAAGACATTCAGCGGCACAGTGCCCACCAGAGCCCACCACACTTAGGATTCCCCTTGTTGTTTGTTGGTTTTTTTGAGACAGAGCTTCAAGCTGTCGCCCTGGGTAGAGTGCTGTGGCGTCACAGCTCACAGCAACCTCCAACTCCTGGGCTCAAGCCAGTCTCCTGCCTCTGCCTCCCAAGTAGCTGGGACTACAGGCACTGAGTCTTAGGCTTCCTTTGAATGAGGGTTTGCTTGGCCAAGGAGAGCACACTTGCTGGGTTTGGACACACGGGTGCCCTGTGTCACTCATCAACCCCCCCCCCGCCCCCAAGAAATCCATTCCTCTCTTTTTCCTGCCAAGACACAGCCTCTGATGTTTGTTTCACCCAAGTTTTTCCTGCACCTTACTGTGCTTCTATAAAGTTGAAGCCCCACCCCTACTGCCAGCAAACCAACTGCAACTTCTCCCAGCCAAGCCCATAAGGTTGCCCCTCCCAGGGAGGGCAGAGAAGCTGAGCTATGCAGGGTGGTATCCTCTAGCCATGGGGCAGGATGGCCCCTCCGACCAGGTGGGTTGTGATTCAGCAGTTGCCCAGTTCGCAGGCAAAGCCCAGCAGGCAGCCGCAGGCCTGTCATCCTGTCTGGGACCTGGGGCCATGAGACCCAGTGGTCTGCTCTGGGACACTGGGTCAGATCCCCATGCTGGGTGTCCTGGTTTGGAAAGAGCTCCCCCCAGGTAACACCCCCAGCAGGCCCCTTATCCCTTGTCAGATCACAAGGTCTGCCCCAGCCGCCCTGCATGCATGTCTAGCCTCTTCCCTCCATAGCCAGAGGGCAGAAAGAGCCAGCTGAGCTGGTGGTCAGCTGCCACCAAGCTGGGGGTCTCCCCAGCTCACCAGCACAGGATACCAGGCAAAGATTACCAGGGACCTGTCTGTCCTCCAGGCCTGGGGGCAAGGGACAAACAGTTGGCAGAAGTGGAAGTGGTAGACCCCCAGGTGCCACCTGGGGTCCCCTACCCCCCAGCCTAGAGCCCAGGAGCACCTCATAAAGCCACTTGCTGGCAGACAATTTGTTTGAAGTGCAATAAATTCCCAAACCCTAAAAGTCAGCCAATGACTCCTGACCCTGGTTCCTACCTTCACACTTGGCAGCTGCATGCCCCCTAAAATCCAGCAACCTAGCAAATCTAGGCAAGTGGGGTCCCCATGAGGCATAAGCTAACAAGAAAGAGTTCTGATTTGGGTCCAGAAATGCAGAGGCTCTGAATTGCCCCTGTGCTTGTAACAGCAAGTCCCCGGCTGAAACCGTAACATGTTCTGAGGAGGAGACAGGGAACACTGAGGTGGCCAAGCTGCCAGCCTGAGATAGCCAGTCTGCATCCGGGCACTTCCACGCCATCTTCCCTTCTGGAGTGAGGGTCTCAGGGAAGGACCAGCTCACCTAGGGTTTCCAGGAGAATGAAGGACGGTCCTGAGGACACATCTGCCTTTGGGGGGAGAAGCTGAGCACCCAATGGGGCGAAAGGTGCATCCGGGTCCCACCTCTCACCAGGCCCTCTGCCTGGCACAGTCACCCAGCCACCACCCTCCCTTTGCCCTGCCAGCTCTCCTCCACTAAGTGGTGCCCAAGTGCCTGTTTCTTCAAGGCTAAAGTTGCACTCTGGTCTCTGTCCTAGGCCAAGGGAGGGGGCTCCAATCCAGAGCTGGAAGCACTGTTGCCTCAGAGATAGGGCCCCCACCCCATGTGAGTGTCCTCAGCTAGCCTAGGGCACGCTTAGGTCAGAGCCACCTGCATGAGTGTGTCCCTCCTGTCCCCCCAACGCCCATCCGGTCCCACAGATCAGACAACCAAGGATTCTCTTAAGAAACACTAAAGACCTGGGGAATTCATAGAGTAGCCAGACAAGGCATCCAGATGCTGCAGGGACAACAGCCATGCACTAGGTGAGACAATGGGGCCTGGGCACAATCCCAAGGCTGGCTAATCTTCTGTTCATTTTTGATTCAAAGTGTCTTTGCCCTAACAGTCTGTGTAGACAGCACTGCCAACATGCTGTCTTACTCTTTCACTCAGAAAACCAGGCAGCTCAGTGAAAGGCCCTGCCACAGATAGACACTGCCACAGACACTGCCAAAAACACCACAGCCACTGCCAGATACCACCACAGACACCACCACCACAAGACACTGCCACAGACACCACCACCATAGACACTGCCACAGACACCACTGCCACAGACACTGCCGCAGACCACCACCACTACAGACACTGCCACAGGCACCACCACCATAGACACTGCCACAGACACTGCCGCAGACCACCACCACTACAGATACTGCCACAGACCACCACAACAGACACTGCCAAAGACACCACAGCTACAGACACTGCCACCACAGACACTGCCACAGATACCACAGCTACAGACACTGTCACAGACCACCACCACCACAGACACTGTCACAGACACTACCA
>NW_003852621.1:654087-655448 GCF_000181295.1 Otolemur garnettii
CACAGACACCACAGCTACAGACACTGCCACAGATACCACCACCACAGACACTGCCACAGACACCACAGCTACAGACACTGTCACAGATACCACCAGCACAGACACTGCCACAGACACCACAGCTACAGACACTGTCACAGATACCACCAGCACAGACACTGCCACAGACCACCACCAGCACAGACACCACCACCATAGACACTGCCACAGATACCACCACCACCGACACTGCCACGGATACCACCACCATAGACACTGCCACAGACACCACCACCGCACCCAGATACTAAAACAGACACCACCACCACACAGAGATACTAAAACAGACACCACTACCACAAACACCACAGTCATAGATACTACCAGACACCACAGCCACAGACAGACACTGCCAGACACCACCGCCATAGACACCACTGCCACAGACACCGTTGTGGCAGACAGGCCTTGACACAGATGCTGCTACAGACACCACTCTGCAGATGTCACTGCAGCAAACAGCCCCCACCAGAGACACCACCACAAACAGGCATCACAACAGACACCAGGAGCACAAGGGGGGCCCCCAGCATGCACATGAGCACACACAGACCACTTATAGTATAAACTTACATGCACACACACACTGACAGGTACATGAGCACACACAGACTACATGCAGTATAAACTCACACACATGCACACACACTGACATGTGCACGAGCACACACAGACCACACGCAGTATAAACTCACACACACACTGACATGTACATGAGCACACACAGACCACACGCAGTATAAATTCATATGCACACACACTGACATGTGCACAAGCACACACAGACCACACGCAGTATAAACTCACACACACACTGACATGTGCACGAGCACACACAGACCACACGCAGTATAAACTCACACATACACTGACATGTACACGAGCACACAGACCACACGCAGTATAAACTCACACACATGCACACACACTGACATGTACACAAGCACACACAGACCACACGCAGTATAAACTCAAACACACACTGACATGTACACGAGCACACAGACCACATGCAGTATAAACTCACACACATGCACACACACTGACATGTACACGAGTACACACAGACCACACGCAGTATAAACTCAAACACACACTGACACGTGCACGAGCACAGACCACACGCAGTATAAACTCACACGCACACTGACATGTGCACGAGTACACACAGACCACATGCAGTATAAACTCACACACACACTGACATGTACATGAGCACACACAGACCACACACAGTATAAACTCACACACATGCACGCACACTGACATGTACACGAGCACACACAGACCACACGCAGTATAAACTCACACACACACTGACA
>NW_003852621.1:656467-702151 GCF_000181295.1 Otolemur garnettii
GACATGTGCACGAGCACACACAGACCACACACAGTATAAACTCACACACACACTGACATGTGCACGAGCACACACAGACCACACGCAGTATAAACACACACACACTGACGTGTGCACGAGTACACACAGACCACAAGCAGTATAAACTCACACACATGCACACACACTGACGTGTGCACGAGCACACAGACCACACGCAGTATAAACTCACACACACACACACTGATACATGCTCGAGCACAGACAACACACAGTACAAACTCACATACACACACACACTGACACGAGCAGACATGCTGCTCTTACAAATATACAACACATTCCCATACACTCTCACACACAAACACACCTCACATATGAGAGCCCCATACACACCTATGCACACACATGCACTCACATGTGCCCATGCCCATACATGTACAGTCACATGGACATACTGTCTCACACACATACACATATACATGCACACACATATTCACATATGCACACATGTAGCACACATGCACATGCCCACAACTCTCACTCCTGCAACTCCTCCTGGGGATTCAGTACCCAAGCTGCGTACCCAGTGGGGTAGATGCCCAGGCCCTGGGCCCCACAGCTCTACAAGCTTCCTGGGCACAGTGTTGCCCGGGCGCAGTCTTGTTCTGAGACTTTCCATCCATAGGACACCCCCCCCCCATGGGAAGGTGGCCTCTGTGACCTTGCTTCCCGACACCCCTCATCACGTGGCTGGCTGTTTGCTGGGCCTGGTCCAGCCTCTCCTCCCCCAAGAGGCCAGAGAAGCCATCTGAGCCTGCGAGGGGCTACAGGGGGAGTAGCCATAAGAGGATGGGTGGTGAAGGGGCCCAGGCCTGGCAGGCGACCCTCAGGGCATCCATGGGCCCTCCCCAGGGAGGCTCCTGTTACAGCCCCGTCTGGGCTGTGGCTCTCCGCTAAGTGGCAGGGGAGGCTGGGAACAGCTTGGCACCCTTCCCTCCCGGTGAGGGTCAGAGTCTCTGAGCCTCCCTGAGAGCCCAGGCTGGACCCACCGGCGCCAAAGACCTGCGGAGGGGGGAGCCAGGGAGACGAGAGGTCATGGCCACTGTGACAGCCCTGTTCCTGGCGGGGGGACCGAGCAAAGAATACATGAGGATCGCATTACTAGTCTCCTCCCGGCCTCCCTGCACACAGGGGCTCTGGTGGCCGTGGGGGGGGGGCACCACCAGCACCCTGTGGGGCTCCCCCCCACATATGCATGGGCATCAGTGACTTTAGCCTCGTACCAAAATGCTCTAACCACTCAGAGCAGCTCAGACCCCATGAGAACCCAGGCTGGGTGGTGACTCACACTCCAGACCCCAGTGTCCCTCCACAGAGCCATGCGAGGCGCAAGGGTGGCTGTGGGGCTCTGTCTGAGAACACCCCAGAACACAGGAAGTTACCACGCAGCCCAGCCCCACATGTGACTCGGAAACAACTCTCCTCCCCACCATTGTTTTCTCAAAATGAAACCACCCAAGGAGAGAAAGAGGAAGAGCCCCACGTGCCAGTCCTAGGGTACTGGGACACCAGGGCCTGGCCTCAGAGCCCTACCACAGCCAGCAGGCAGCCGCCTGTGCCACACACATGTCCCAGGCCCTCCAGAAGCAGCACACACCTTTCCCTGCAGGGACATAATCACCCTTCAACCAAAAGCAGCCCGTGGGACCAGGCTGCTCAGAGCACTCCTGGTAGGAGGCCCAAGGACCCCCGAGGAGCTGGCAGCCATGGTCAGGGAACGTGGGAGGGGCTGAGGCCAGAAGGTTATCTGTACAGACCAGACCTCTGAACAGGGAGTCTCCCCCTTTCTCATAAAGGAAAGGTATTAACCCTCTGTGCACTGCCCTTGCCCCCAGAACACCACCCCAGTACCCTGAGAGGGAGGACAAGCTCTGCCAGTGCCTCCCCAGCCCTGGCCTACTGCCCAGACCAGCTCATCCACTGCTGAGTGCTGCCCAACCCCTGGTCCCAAGGGCTCCCACCCCCACAGGCAGTGGGGTCTTCCCTCTGGAGGCCCCGGAAGTCCTCAAACTCCTCAGGGCAGCTGTCGCCACAAAGTGACTCTAGGAACCACTGGGATGGTGGCTGAGGCACAGCACCTGGCCGCAAGAACAGTGGTTAATACTTAACATTGAGCATCAAACTTTGCCCTCAAGTCTCTGGTCCCACAAGGCTGTGGTCAGGATTGAGCCTCTAAGCCTCTGTCTCCAGCCCTGAAGACAGCACCCCTGGAAGGTGTCTAAGGCACTTGTCCACCAGTGCACAAGTTTCCTGGTCAGGTCCAGGGAGCTGCCAAGGCACAGAGCCCTTGACCTGAAGTGGTTTTGCACCTCCTCACTGCCTGGCAGGTAGGGGTAGAAGACCCTCACTCACGCTGAGGGTCCAAATGGCAGATAGCTCTGGCCCACTCGGCCACTACCTGGCAAGGTCTGTGACATTTGCTGAGTTCTAGAAGAGGGAGACCCCTGAGCTCCCACATGGCTTTGGCCCAACCAGCTGTGCACCCAGGACAAAGCACCCAGCCCTCTCTGGGCACCCTATCCTGATGGCCATACAGACCACGGGAAGGCCATGTCAGCCATGAAGCTGAGCCAGGTGGAGTGCTGGAGTCCAGCAGCACCGTGCCCACTAAAAGAGGAAGGGCATTGCATGACTCCCAGGCCCTGTATGCATGTGCAAACGTGTATGTGAGAACACGCATGTACAGGCACCAGTAGCATGGCCCTTGCCCTGTGTCCTGGTACTGGCCATTGCATTTGGTGCTCCAGCCTAGCTCCAAGGCCAGGACAGTCCTCAGACCAAATGAGGGAGCAGTCCCGTCAGGGAGCGAGGGAGCAGTCCCGTCAGGGAGCTAGGACGCACTCCCTGAGAGCCACCAGCACAGACAGGTGGGCCACCCAGCTGAGAGCACACAGCACCAGCGTGGGTGCCACTCACTGCAGAGCCCAGGACACCTCCACATCCCACATTCCCCGCTAAGTGACACCGCCTCCCCAAAGTCCAGCTGAGTGCACATGGAGCCCACAGTGCCCTGGGACTCACGCTTGGCCTGGCCAGCCCCAGGCTGTCTTTCCCATAAAAGTGCCTATGGCCAGCTCAGTGACCTGCGGCTGCAGGCCCTGACTCACCATCCCAAGGCCCCTCAGAAGGTCAAGAGCCCCCACATGCCAACACTACACACTTAGAGGCACTTCTTATTTATTTATTTATTTATTTTAAGACAGAGCCTCAAACTGTCGCCCTAGGTAGAGTGCTGTAGCATTACAGCTCACAGCAATTCTAACTCCTGGGCTCAAGCGATTCTCCTGCCTCTGCCTCCCAAGTAGCTGGGACTACAGGCACCTGCCACAACGCCCGGCTATTTTTTGGTTGCAGCTGTCACTGTTGTTTGGCAGGCCGGGGCTAGATTCGAACCTGCCAGCTCAGGTGTAGTGGCTGGCGCCTTAGCCACTTGAGCCACGGGCGCTGAGACCAGGAAAGGCACTTCTGAGAAGCCAACTGCCCATCATGGTCCCTGCTAGGGAGTGACCCACACCAGTTCCTGCTCAGACCTGCCCCATTCATAGCTCCCAAGCTCCCATCCACTACCCCTCCCACCTCTCACCACTCCTCCAGCACCACTGTCCACATCATCTGAGTCCTGCACCTGTGCCCCTATCTCAGTGGCCACCCAATGCCAGGCCTCTTTGGCAGTCTCCCCACAGAGCCCACTTCATCACACAGCACGCATTGGCTCCTCCTATTCACGTCACAGTTGTACCCCAGGCCCATGAGGAACACAGCCTGGGCAGACAACCCTGCCATACATTCCAGCTGCCAGCTTTGCTAGGCTCATGCAGCCAGCCTCGGAGCCCTCTTTGAGCTGTTGCCCACAGCTTGGAGGCCCCAGCATAGCACAGCCATGGACCTAGGTCCAGGAGGCAATGGGTGCCAGATACACCCAAAGGCCTAGGAGCTGAGGACAAATATCAGACCCAGGACAAGAGGCTCACACTACTAGGAGATACCCAGCCACCCACTGGACAGGCCTGGCTCCAAACGGAAGACTGGATGCCAGGGACCCCCATGCATATGACCCTCTCTACCAAGTAAGTGCACACATGTGGACGTGCACATTCTGCACACAAGCATTCACTCAGCATGCACATGCGCACATGGGCTCGGCATGATGCCCCAACATGTTTCACCAGGTGACTCCTAAGGGGACAGGCTGGGGCTCCACAGAGCAAGGACATAGTCCTGGATGCCCTGCAGCTTCTGTTTCATGTGTGACTTTCAGTTCCTTTGGTTTTAAAAAGAGAATTTGGTTCACAAAATACCTGTTTTATAATCTCTGGCCCCCACTCTGAACATCAGCAGTCTCTGAAAGACATTCTGACTCTCAGTCCCATTTGTGAGGAGCCCGACAAGGCAGTGCTGGTTGGCTCCACTGGGTGGGGGTCTCCTCCTCCCTGGCTACCTGTTGTGTACATGTGGCCTCCCTGAGACAGGGTAGGAGCTGCAGCCTCCCATCCTCACTAGCAGGACTGAGCCTAGAAGCTTTGTACTCTGCCCCCCTCCTGTAATGTACTGTTCCCTGGATCCCCACATCTCAAAGGTGACCCCAAGATCAGCTGGCCAGCATGCATCACCTCCCATCCTAGCAGCAGCAGCCCTGGGGCAGCCAGAACACTGTCCACTGCCTGGACTGTACCTTACACCACACTGAGTAAAGGTGACCCAAAGCCACCTCAGTGCATCGGGAACAGAGTAGCAAGACCTTTGGTGACCAATGAGCCTGCAGGAGGATCCATTCAGCCCCAGGACAGTCCCAAGAAGGACTAGCCCCACCCAGGGTATAGGGATGGGCTGCCCAGGCTTCAGGGGCACTGCTCACCTGTGAGCATCCACACTGAGGCTGCAGCAGCTGCACTGGGAGCTCCTTCTGAAGGGTGGGGCAACCAGGCCAGCAGGGCCCTCGCTAGATGACAGCTGCTGGCCTTCACACCACACAGCTTGGACTTTCCCTCAAGTCACTACAAACCCCACAACTGAGGTTGGAGAAAGGCCCTGCCCCAGCACAGCGTCCTCACCAGCTCCTCCTCTCTGACCGAGAAGGAAGGTGTTCTTCCTGCCCCGTGATGAGGCGTTTCATATCCAGACAATATGACAGTAGGTTCTCTGTCCTGCAGTTGGGCTGAGGAACATGGTCTGCCTTGGCTCTGGCAGAGACAGCTGGGAAGCTACGTGGGGTCCGGCTCTTTCCAGCTCTTGGTGCCACGGGCCCAGGAGGCTCCTCACCACCAGTCTGGGCTGGCCGGGCCTTGCCAAGCTGCCTTGGATTTGGCAGAAGGTTGTGTGGGCATACACTCCCCTACCTCACCTGGCGTCCTGTACTCTGGGTGCCCAGAGCCCCTACTCCCGAGACAGCCTGGTACATCCCAAGATCCTGCCCAGAACTCCAGGCCTCTGAGATGGCTTAGGGTACCAATAGTGCTGGTGACTCCCCGATTGGGTGGGTTTGTGTCACCCTCGCCTGTGACCATGTGGCATGAACCCTACACAGCACGGACCCCATAAATAGGCCTCTAAGAAGGGCTTCTGCAGGATCTTCTGTTCACCACCAAAGACCAAACTGTCACACTCCTTCCCCAAGGGCAGCCCCTCCTAAGCCCCTCCTAAGACCTATCACACCTCTAAGCACCATACTGAAAATCTGGACAGTCAAGTGGGCCCCCAAAACCATTTATCACGCACGCCTGCAACAGCCTGGCAAGTTGTGTGGCAGTTCAGCCAAACCCCCCCGGGGTGAGCACCCTCATTCATCTGAGATTGTTCACCTGGCATCATCGTGTGAGGAGTGGCGCTCCTGACTAGTCCTCAAAAGAAGTGAGGAAACAGGCAGCAGAATGGGAACCGGCTGGCTGGAGATGCTGGCCCGCCACCGGACGAGATGCAGGCTGGGGCACTGCTTGACAGGGGCGGGATGAGGAAAGAGGGCAAGAAAGTTATCTCTGACTTAGAAAAAGCAACACCTGACCGGGCGCCTATAGCTCAAGCAGCTAGGGCACTGGCCACATACATGGGAGCTGGCGGGTTCGAATCCAGCCCCAGCGTGCTGAACAACAATGACAAATGCAACCAAAAAGGTGGCCGGGCGTTATGGTGGGAGCCTGTGGTCCCAGCTGCTTGGGAGGCTGAGGCAAGAGAATCACTTAAGCCCAAGAGTATGAGGTTGCTATGAGCTGTGACACCAAGCACTTCACCCAAAGCAACAGCTTGAGACTGTCTCAAAAAGAAAAAGCAACACCTCAAGCCAGGGAGAAGGTGAACACCTGGGAAGGAGCAGTCAGGCTGCCACCATGGAAGGGCAGCTGTGTGTCTTCTGGGAACTCCAGACGTGAGGATGCAGAGCCCCCCCACCGCCCCCGCAGAAAGACCCGGTCTGGGCAGGAACTCTGGATGTTCAGCATCCCCAGTGGGAGCTGGGGGAAGACGAGGCCGGCTCACAAACTTGTATACGCCTCGTCTAGGACTGACCAGCTCCAAGAAGCAACACCACATGTCCCACCCCCACTGCCCTGTGCAGAGGGACATGAGATTGCTCCCCACCCACCCAAAGGAGATGCACAGGACCCAAACCCTGGCCCTGACAACAGCATGAGGCCCAGGGGCCAGTGCCTTTAGGGTAGTTCCTAATCTTTGTCTGCTGGCTCCCAAAACTGCCCAGGGGAGCTGCCTGGACTTTTCTGCCTGGGCAGGAGCTGCTAAGGACCTGTCCTGCAGAACTAGCCCCTTTCCTTCCTCCACCCTGGAGCAGGAATCCTGGTGTCCACAGCATGACATAGAGCACATGAATGAATAGAGTGGGGGCGGGACAGAATACACCCACTCAGACACCCTTGAGGGCCTGTCTGCCCCCAACTTCTGAACGGGAGCTGAGACCCCAAGATTACATAGCTGCTCCAAGGTGACCCACCCAGCAGCAAAAGAGAAGTTGGGTTTGGAGCCAGGACAGAGGGAAGAAGCTGGGGGTTCCCGAGAGGAAGTGCAAGACCTGCCAACCTCCAGAATCCAAGAACAAGGGGGCCCAGAGGACAGCCTGAGCAAGGCCTGGGCCGGTCTCCCTGCCCAGGACCCCACAGGAGGCCTGTCCAAGGTCAGCTGGAGGCAGAACTGGACCTCAGCCAGGGCCTATCTGGCTGGCTGCCCTTGGCCCAGTGGCGCTAAGGCCAGCTCCGAGGAAGCAGGAAGGCACCAGCTCACGGGAACCACCTCTGGGACCTCACTCACTACTCAAGCTAAGGGGCGCAGGCTTCTCTCCCTTCCACAGCCCCACCAGCAGCGTCCACATCCCCTCCCAACAGTCCCCGCTGGCCTCTAGAGGCAAAGGCGCCTCTAGTGGCCCCTCCTGAACCCTTGTAGGCTCGGCCACCCAGGCAGTGAACGGCCGGTAGTTGTGTTACACCCTGTGGCTAAGCTGGGGCATAGGGCTTTAAGCGGGAGAGGGGACGAGAAGCGCGGGGAAACAACTGCATACAGGCGGAGCAGCCCCCACCCCTCCGGGGGCCCGGCTTCTCAGCCTGGGTCACTCATCGGCCGCTCTCAGGCCGCCCTGCCCCTCGGGCCGATCCCTACCGCCTGGGCAGCCCTACCCCTCCCGCGCTGGCTCCCTACCCCTCCTGGGCCACGAGAGGGTCCCGGCCGTGCCTTTGTCCGGCGGGCAGGTGCGGCCGCGCTCACCCGGGCTGGGGCTGTCGAGCTCCGGGCCCTCGGGGGGACCCGGTGCCTCCGTCCGCTCAGCCGCGTCGTCCCCGCCGCCGTCGGCGCGCGCCTCCACGGGCACCACGGTGAAGTTGGTGGGCATAGTGGTTGCGGCCCTACAGCCCCGCTCCGGCCCCACTCCGGCCCAGCTCTAGCCGCCTCTCCCGCCGACGCCGCTGCCGCTACCGGACTTGAGCGCAGGGGCGGGGTCCTCCCGCCCCGCCCTCGCCCCGCCCCGCCCGGACCACGTGACCTCACCTGCCCGCCCCCGCGGCCCCGGGAAAAGTTTGCCGGCAGCGGGGCGGGGCGACTTCCCGCAGGTCCCCCACGCGCAAGCCCTCGCCGGCCTAAGTGCCCAGAACCCTGGACACGGGGTCTTCGCGGCCCGCGCCCTCTCCCCCTGGCCTCACCCCGCAACAGGGTGCGCGCACCCCGCCCCTTCCCGCCGAGTCTGCCCTGCCAGGTCCTCTCTTTCCCTCTCACAGGGTCATCCCCACCCCGGGGCGATTCCTAGCCCTCCCCAGCACTATCTGCATCCCACCCCCGGGCAGTTCCCTGACCTCACCCGCTGGCCCACAGGCCTTGGGCTCCTCTGGTGGTCCTGACTCACCCAGCCTGGCCTGGAAGGTATTTGCTGCAGGAACCAGGTTGGCCTGGGGGAAGGCTTCTCTGGGACCTAGTCCTAGGCCCTGTGACATGCCTGGCCCGTGCTGTGGAGTGTACAACCCTTGGGAAATGCACTACCCCCATCCCACTGGGCCATGGTGTTCTGGGGAAGACCCCCAAACAGAGATCTCACAGGGTGATGCAGGGAAGCCCCCAACAAAGTGGGGTACCAGACCCCAAAAAGCATGTACCAGGATGGCACAGGCCTTGTTCTTACCAACACCTGGTCCATTTTTCACAAAAACTGGGAACAACCAGTGTCCATCATTAGAGAACTGAGCTAAAATGTATAGCGACTGGTGCAATGAATCGCTCCAAAACTATTCTCCAGCAACCAAGCAGAAATGCAAGTGGTGTGAGTGAAGATGGTCTCAGCTTGTTGCCACATGGAAACATCACATGGTTTAACTATGCTTTTAAAATCCACATGTTGCTATAACCCTAAAAAGCAGCTGGCAGGTTAGAGGTCATCTCTGGGCTCTGAGTCCCCGGGATCTACACTGTTTCATACCAACAACCAGGAAATGAGAAACCAAATTCTGAAAAGCCACTTCCGACCAGAGGCACAGAACACCTAGGAGTGGCCTGGGTTTTTGGCCTCTGCCCCATGGATTCTTCCAGCCAGATGCTGAAGGTCTAGGCCCCTGGAGTATTCCCAAGGAGCACCATCCCTCTGCAGAATAGGGGTGCCTGGCCCACACCCGCCACCCACCCAGGGCAGGACAGGGCTGTACACAGCTCTGAGCGGCTGCCTCTCCACCCTGTCAAGATGGAATGGCGGGAAAATGCCACCAACCCAAAGGTAAGGCCGTGCCCAGGTGTCCTCCAGGGGGACTGGCCTTATTGAAAAGATCTGAGAGTGGGAACAGAAGCACCCAAGGAGCATATTGCAGGGTTTGCTGCCTGACTAAGCTCTGGCCTCAGTTACCCCAACACTACTGGGGCAGAGGTCAGAGAGCCAGCAGAAAAGCACAAACTTTTCTAGGAATGGCTTAGGTCCCCATCCCATAATAAGCAGCAGAATTACACACAGGGTTGGGGAGCTCTGCTGGGGAGGGGGACTGCCAGCCAACCATTGATAGCAGTCCTCAGAGGGGCTGGGCCAAGTCTAACCCTGTCATTTCATAGAAGGGACACAGGCCCAGCGTCCCTTCTCAGAAATTAGTAAATCTTGTCAAGGGCAAGGACCCTACCTTGTAGCTGAGGCTGTCTCTCATTTAAATTATAGATCTTGTAACAGGCCTGGGGCAGGGGCAGCAGTGTCTGCTTTGGGGCCTTCAGTTTTGTGAGTCATTACAAGGTGGACACCCTGCCACCACCCCCTGAGTCAAGACCTAGAAGTGGCCAACTGGCTGCACCCCAGCCTCAGCACTCCCAGCCCCAGAAGTCACTAGTCCTGACAGCATAGGGGGCCCTTGGTTTGCAGATTTCCCCCCAGGGCACATTCTTGAACTTGGTGGCTCCCTTGTCAGTGACTGATAGTTCTTTAACTCTCTCTCCCTGCAGCCCTGTCCTCCACCCTCCATCCCTTCCTGTCCTCACCTGCACCTGTGACAGATCCAGCCCTGATGTGCAAGAGGCCCCACCTGTGCAGAGCAAGCCATTGGTTCCGGGCTTGTGTGCTCCTGACCATGGGCATCTGGAGGCCCAGGTTTGGTGGACAGGGCTGGGGCACTCTCAGTGGGAGTCAGCAGCTGTCACTGGCCATTGGTGTTCCATGTCCAGCCAAGTGGATTCAAGGAACTTACTTGTCAATGATCCACTGGAATAACTTCCTCAGGAAAGACATCCCTTGTCTGGCCATCTGTGTACCATTCCTACAGGAAAGGCCAGCAGACACCAGCTTCTCCCTTGTTCCTAGTTTTAATGATAGAGAGCTGGCCCTGAATCACCCCCCAAACATGCTGACAAACTCATGGATTCAAACATTGCTGTGGGCTTCAATCATCCTTCCTTTACTTGGTGAAGCCTCTTCAAATTAAGTCCTATGTCCTTTTGATGTGACCCTGCTATTGTGGAGGCCTGTTGGCCAATCATCAAGGCATAGCCAGAGGTTCTAGGCTTCATGTGGAATTGCAGTGGGCGGTAGTAGTTGGTGTGTGTAGATTCTCAAAACAGGTCCTGATTGCTGCCACTGAGATAGAATTTCCAAAGGATTAGGCTGTTGCTGCGTCCACTTCCAAGTCTGGAGAGTTGAGAGTTGCATCACCCATCCTTCTCCAGAGACAGCCCAGGGTGGACGTGGGGGTGAGGGGACGGTTGCCTCTCCCAGCCACAGACTGGGGCCTTTAGGTATGTGCAGACCTGTGTGCTTGGAGCCAGGCATATTTTGCAAGTCCTCTGTCTGTTCTGCCCCAAGGTGGGGGATTCTGCCTTCTTGCCAAACCCTGGCTCAGCCGGCCCTTCCACTTTCCTTTCAGAGCTCGGGCTGGGTGGCCCTCTGATGGGTGCCCTGTCTGCGTTCTTCTGGGCTGGGAACCTGCTGTCTGTACTGCGCAGGGTATACCCTTGGGCTGAAGCACACAGAAGTGCCTATGGAAGAATATGCTGGCAGGAGGCCAGAAGCCCAAGACCACTCCTCACCAGAAGGTGGCCTATTGTATGCCCAGGTATGCACTTCTATCCAGGGATGGTGAGTGCAGCCAGTGCTGTCCCAAGACACTGCTCTGACCAGAAGGCCAAGCCCACCAGAAGAGCCTATTTGAAAATAACTAGCTTGGGGGTGGGGGGAGTGAGCCTCCAGAGGCCATGACCACCCTGTGAGACCTGGGCTCTCTCCTGACCTAGAGCCTGTCAGCACTAGAGAGAATGAAGGGCCACCTGTCCCGGCACCTTCTCTGGAGAGGGTTTACCCTGCTTCTGGAATTCTGCAGAAAAGTGCTGGGTTCTTCAAGAACATCCTTTTCACCAAAGGATGGGCAAACACCAAGAGCAGCCTCTGCTCTTTCCCCAGCTGCCTGGCCTGAGGGCTGCTCCTGTGTCTGGGCCCCCAGGGGCTCCCATGCCAGCTGGGAAGCAGAGCCCTGGGCCAGAGGCAGAACCACTGTGTGAGAAGCTCCAGAAGAGCTGGGTCTGAGGAACAGAAGTATAGCCCCACCCAGAGCTCCATAAGGACCTTGGCGCTACTTTGTGTTTGAGAAAAGTGAGTGACAGACACCAAAAGAACATAGAACTTGAGTACCCGAGGGAGGTGTGCAGTCCTTTAATTACAGCTCCTGAGTCTTGGTGAGACTCTGGGGCACAGCTTTAAGGTTGTCCAGAACTTTGTACAGACATTCTGTCACTTTGGTCCTGAACTAGGGAACACATCGAAGGCCTCTTGTTTCCTTTGAAGTCTAAGATGTCTAGAACACCGTTTACCTGCTCTGGCTGCGCAAATAAATCTTGGACAATGTGTGCTGTCATCTCTGGGGAAGAGGCCATGCCAGAGTCTACTGGGCTCAGAATCTTCCAGCCCAGCGGCCAGATACAAGGCCCTTGGGAACAGGGCAGGACTTGAGAGCCCTTGGAGGTGCAGGTGGGAAAGCTCCCTGAGAAGCCATGAGATATGGAGTTTGGGAGATGTAGCAAACAGCCCAAGGTCCCCAGGGACCAGCTTAAAATCCAGAGAGTCTGGGAAAGGGAGAGGGGCAGCACTGGAGGGCAGCCCTGGGGTGAACAGGCTCCCGCCCTGGTGGTCTGTAGTAGTCAAGCACAGCTTGGCAAGGGTGGGCCAGCCAGACAAGTGGGCTCCTGCCAGGCCTGAAGGGAGCAGGTGGAATGATGGGTGGGTCTGAGATCCTTGAATGGAGAGGTAAGAAGATACCATGTGGAAGAACCTTTCAGCACAATCCAAGATCATCACACAGACCTTCTGGCCAGACCAGGCCAGCAGAATTCATGGTGCCACAAAGCCTTCAAGAGGCAGCTGCAGTCAGACCAGGGAAACATTCAGGGAAAAGAACTTGACCCCATATAAGCCACTGGCCAAATGGGAGGGCCAGATAAAGCCATTCTTGGGCAGGTTTCCCACCTGCAGACTTTAGGGGGGGGTGCCTCCCCCAGGGACAGGAGAAAAGCCCAGGCCAGCAGGGCTATTCTAGTCTACTGTGACCTGAAATTGGTGACGCAGAAGATGGGCCAGCCTTGCACGACACTCTCGTGACACATTCACAACACACTCACGTAAAAAAGGGGCTAAACTCTGAAAATACCAAGGAATGTGTGATGGCATCCTCTGGGGAGGTGGTTCCCTGGAAGAAGTGATCAACACAGAGGTGGGCCCAGGCCAACCTGCACCCTGCGGAGCTGGGGAGCTGCCTAGGGCCTCCAAGAGTATAAGCACCAATTGTTTTAATTTGAAAAAAGAAACATAAGCAGTCTACAGATTTTTCAGAGATAACACACCAGGCCTCCCAGAAGGAATGTTCTGGCTCAGAAGGGAGGGAGGACGGCGCAGGCTGAGGCTTTCTGTGAGGGTCAGGAGAGCCATCTGGGAGAACGTAGAGCACTCTAGAAAGCTCTGAGGATATAGCGAACAGCTCAAGTGCTCCCTAATCAGCACTCCAGAAACCTGACTGCAGCTAGCTGGGCACGTTTAAAGCCTGTGGCTGGCAGGAACCCAGAGACCATGGGTGGCCACAGCTGCCACCACCTTTCTCCCGGGCCCCACTTCTGGGCCAGACTGGGTGGGCCTGAACACCGCAGCGCACCTGTGGGGTCGTCCAGCAGCAGTACAGGTGAATCCTGCAATTTCCCAGTCATCCCAAGCCCAGTGGCTCCTAGGAGCATCTCTGAACCATCTGGAGATGTCTGAGGCTGCCTCTCCATCCATTCCTGTCCGGGTATGGCCACCTGGCTGCCCATCCCACCAGCTGTCAGTGCCAGGACCTGCTTGGTCCATGCAGGTGGTAAGGAATAATCCTAAATGTCAGGGCAACAAACGCTCTTAGGCGCTCAAGGGCGAATAGGCTTCCAGCTTTATTCTTCAGCCCCCACCACCCATCTACCACCTGGTGCCAGCTCTTTCGAGCTCCCTCCCCACCTCCACCCTGGGAAGGAGCTGGCCTGGAAGGCCAAGTTTCAGGGTGCAGGCCAAGAGCATACCCAAGGAGTAGATGAGATGGGGTGGCCTCAGCACTGTAGTAGGATGGGCAGGCTGGGGACAGAGGTTCCTAGCTGTGGGCTCTGAGCCTCTAACATTCCTCCAGGCCACTTGTTCCCCATTGCTACCCATCCTCCTTCCAAACACAGCAGGCTGCTGAGGTGACCCCTCAGGTTCCTTAGCCTAGGACCTTTCTATTGACAGACACTGCAGGGTGCCCTGCTTCTCCCTCAGTGTGTGGTGGACCCTCGGAGCTGAGGGGGACCTGGCCCCCCTGCAAGATCAGCAGTAGACCCCTTGGAGTGGTTCCCCAGCAGAGCTTCCTGGGAGGCCCCCAGCTTATAGGGTATAGCCTGTGGTCGGGCACAGAACAGGTTCACAACTAGAATAATGGCTGCAAATCCCATCAAGGACTCAAAACACACTCTTGTAAGAGAAAAACTGACAAAGTGGTTTTCATTAAAATCGCATACTTCTGGGCTGGCACGATAGCTCACACCTGTAATCCTAATACTCAGAGGCCAAAGCAGGTGGATTGCCTGAGCTGGTGGGTTTGAGATCAGCCTGACCCTGTCTCTAAAAACAGAAGGGCATTGTGGTGGGAGCCTATAGTCCCAGCTACTTGGGAGGCAAGAGAACTGCTTGAACCCGAGAGTTTGAGGTTGCTGTGAGCTATGACACCAGAGCATTCTACCAAGGGCAACAAAAGCGGGACGCTGTCTCAAAAAAAAAAAAAAGAAAAGAAAAGAAAAAAACCACATACTTCTGGCTAGGCTTGGTGGCTCACACCTATAAAACCAGCACTTTGGGAGGCTAAGCTTGGAAGGTCCCTTAAGCCAGGAGTTTGAGACCATCCTCAGCAACGTAGTGAAATTCCTATCTCTACAGAATATAAAAATAAAAATTATATGGGCATGGGCAAAATTATATTCGGGAGGCTGAGACAGGAGGATGGAGGGAGCCCAAGAGTTTGAGGCTGCAGTGAGCTATGACACCATAGCACTGCGGCCTGAGCAACAGAGCAAGACCCTGTCACTGTAAAAAAAAAAAAAAGAAAGAAAGAAATAGTAATTACATACTCCTCATTTCAAGACACCCTGAAGAATGGAAATGCCTAAGTGCCACATAGAAACCCCCAGGCCAGAACAAGGGGACAGCTGAGACTGGAGCAAACACTGCACAGCGGAGAGAGGCCCTGTGGCAGAGTACAAGGGGTCTATGCGCCGGCCAGACACCCAGCCCTGCAAACCAGCCCTCAGTGAGCATGGCGCGGCCTGAGAACCTGACTTCTGCGCTGCTGGTAGTCTGTGAAGTGCACAGCCACTGCGAAGAACTGGCACTAACCTGCAAAACTGAGGACACATCCTTGTCAGGACCTAGCAACTCCACTCACAGCAGCCTGTTCTGGAAAGAGTGAGCCACGTCCCCACCTGCAGAGCAGGGGGCGGAGGGTTACAAGGTCACCGTATCATGCAACAGGGACGCCTTGTGGACAGGCCAGAGGAGGCTAGTGTGATTCTGTCTCCATGAAGCTCAGGAAGGCATGACCAGCCTGCTACTCAACAAGACAGCAGCACCCTAGTTGGTGGGCCTATAGGCAGATGTGTTCGCAGAGCCCACCAAATGCAGAGTGTGGCACAGCTCAGCAGGTGGGGGCCCCTCTTTGGTGAGAGAAAACAACATGGGGGGCATCCCAACTAACCCTCACTGTTCGCCTCCCACAGGTCTGCGGTTTCCTGGCAGTGGGGAGCCTGGGGTGTTTGTAGCACATTCTCTGTCAGCAAGGAACAGGCCACACTGAGCCATGAAAGAATTCCACCCATCCAGGATGGTCCCCAAACAAAGTGCCTCCATCCCTGGCAGTCAGTGGGGGTCCCCAGATGATGATCCCTTAGACTCAGCAGGCACTTACCCGGCCAGAGGCCTGTACTGAGATCAGAAAATTGGGAGGCCATCCAGCCCCGAAGTAACACAGTCCCTGCGCCTCATGCTGAGCTCCCCATGCCGGCCAAATCCCCTCAGGCGGCGTCATCCTGATAGTCTCCAGGTACCAGGAATACCTCTGAGCTCACTATGTGAAAAACTCCACTAATCTCAGAAGAAAGAATTTCCACCTATAGGCATAATTACAATAGTGCCCATGTGTGGGTTCCAGAGCCACTGAGAGTGGGCCTGGGACATGGGAACATGGGTTCCAGGAGCCCCTGGGGTGTGGCCCCAGCCCCAGTGACTGGCAGGCTCTTCCCAGGGCCTAAGCCCCATACCTGTGCCAGTCTTGCCCAGGTCCCAGGGATGAGTACTACATACACCCCTGGGCCGTCCTCCTGACCTCAGCTGCATGTTCACTGGCCTTGGGATCGACCCTGTCCTATGTCCTCGGGCCAGCGCCGCTCCTCCATGGGCAGGGCAGACTGCCCCCAGGTCCATTCCCAGGCACCACTGGGAACACATCCTGGCCTCACGGCCATCTCAGCATCTGTGCCTCCTCCCCAGCCTTCTATGAGGCCTGTCTGGCCAGCATGTTCCAGAATTCCCCAGGGACCATGGCCCAGGGACACGCTGCTGCCACAGCTCTCCGCTGGCTCCCTTTTCTGGGGTTTGTTCCCCCGCCCTCTGAGAGACCAGAGCCTCAGAGCCTGTGCCTGGTCAGACCCGTGCTCACAGCGTGGCTGCTGTCGGCCTATGGCCTCAGCTACTCAGGGCCAGAGTGGCTCATGGTTATAAAGGGCCACTCGGTTTTCATTTTGTTTTTTCCTTTTTTTAAAAAAAATGCATTTTATTTACTTGTGGTAAAATACACAGAGTACAAAGTTTCCGTCTCAGATGTTCCTGCTGCACAGCTCTGTGGCATTAGGTGCATTCACGGTGCTGTGCAACTGTCACCACCATCTGTCCCCAGACTCTTCCTCTTCCAAACTGAAGCTCTGTCCCCACCGTACACTGACCCCCTCCCACCCCGCCCAGCCCCACACCAGCCATCTACTTTCTGATTCTGTGAACTCAGCACCCTCAAGGACATCATGTAAGTAGAGTCACACAGTGTGTGTCCTCAGTTCACCAGGTTGCTGTGTGCCAGTGCTGCCATCCCTGCTGTGGCTGGTGCTGCTCCCCTTCCTGGTGGGAATACTGGCTACCTCGATAAGTTTTGTTGTGCTAAGTGAGCTCTGAGGTAGAGTGATGTGGCACCACTCCCAGGGTGTGTTTAAGTGACAGCATTTAAAGAAGCCCACAGGCACACACAGCCCTGGGGGAGACTAGCCATCCTGGGCCACAGGGGTCTGGATGCTCTCCAGACACTCAAATCATTACATTGAATAGCTGCCACTGCCCCAGATAAGCAGGGCCCTCCCTGGTGCCCCCAGCAGTGATTTCTATCCTATTTTTACCCGGAAGTCAGATAAGGTGACCTATGGCCAATGCCCAAGGTCACTCCACAGGGTCCCAGTAAGGCATTGACTTGCCCTGGGTTTCCCAATTCCCTCTTGGGAGCAGGTTCTGGGGGACGCACAGAGAGGCTCCCTCACTACACAGAGCAGGGGAGACAGAGCCACCCTGTGCCTTGCATATCCAGGGTCCCGGCACCTGTGGGGACAGCCCTGGCAGGTGACTCCAACTTCCAGAAACCCACAGCAGCCAACATTGGGGATCCTAGCAAAAGTCCCCAGCATAAAGCCTGGTCCCCAGCCCACAGGGGCATCCACCTGGCAGTGACTGGGATGGAGACAGGGAGCAGACATTCCCTGACGTGGGGCATAGCCAGTCCTAAGCCTTTCTGAATGACCTTGTCCTTTGTGTCTGCGGGGATGTGTGTGTGTATCTGCAGGCCAAGGACACTTGTGATTCAACTGCAGGCCATTCTGTCACTTTTCCAAACTGGCTGGGCAGTTCCTCAAGTTCTAAACTTTAAATTTTGCTTGGCAAACTGAACTAGAACCCCCTTCATTTTTCTCATGACTTCCTTCTATTTCATTAGGAAAAGAGAGAAGAGGAATTATGTTTGATGAACAGTTTCTGGGTTAGATGACAATCTCTTGGTTTAATTACCTCATTCAAACTTAAATATTTGGCTTGGATCACATGAGAGCAGTCAGGAAAATATGCAATTAAAATTCACTGCTATCTATGGAGAGTTTTTTTGCGTGTGCAAATACTGCAAGTCATTAATTTCTATTTTCTCAGGACAATGAGTTAAAAATACATTTTTAAAAATAAGTTTTGATTGCTATTAAAGTATACCAACACCCATGGACCTCACAGCTCCAACCCACAGATAATTCCAGGTCAGTCTGCCCCAGCGCAGTAGCTGGGCTGCTTCCTAAGAGACAATTTCCCAGGCTAATGCTCCCTAACACAAGGAAGCCAGAAAGTCAAGCCAATTAAGACAGTCTCATTGCTGCACTTTGTTTTTGAGGAAAAAAGGAATGCACATTTAAAAAAAAAGAAAGGTGTGTACCTCTAGGTTCTGGCCACGGAGGAGCTATGCGATGTGGTCCAAGAGCAGGCAGAACCCCGAGGGCCACAGATGATGCTTCACAGGGCCAAAAACAGTCATTAAAAAGGCAAAGTCAAATCATTTCCAGATCAGACAAGCAGAGGAAGCACAGAAAGATATGTGCAGGACACTGGTGCCGAGGCAGCAGCCGCAGTGGCAGTGCGCTGTGGCTTAGAGTGCCTCAGACACCAAGTACAGGCAGAACTGAAATGCAGATTGACAACAGCACAGGATGGGGCTGGGGGAGCAAGTGACAAGCGGTTAAAGTCCTCATCTCACCCTGACAAGTCAAGGGCCTTTGTCCAGGGTAGTGATGACAAGAATGACAGAATCCAGAACCAGCAAGCTGATAAAGGGAGAGAATGGAGTAATAATTTAAAAATATTTAAAAGAAGTCAAGAAAAAGAACACCCCATGCTCTGTTCACTATGGATCAGTACCTCTGAACTCACATGCTCAATGCCAGTCCAGGTCAGCAAAGCCCACAGAGCTAGGAGGAGAGACAGACAAGTTATGGGCATAGCTGGTGAGCTCAAGACACCTCTCTCAGGAACTAAGAAAACAGGTGGGCAAAAAACAATCTTGCCAGGGATAAAGATGTGAATAACACATGAACACCACGGATGTGAGGGATGGACCTGGCAGAGAACTGGGTCCTAACAAAGGAGGAGTGGAGCAGAAAATCAACACGGAAAGACACCAGACAGCCCTGGGCTTGAGAGATTAAGCGACACATTCCAAGAAACCAATGTGCTAAAAACTAAGCCATGATTGATATCAAACAGTATTTGAACTAAGGCAACGCCTATAGCTCAGTGGGTAGGGTGCCGGCCACATACACCAAGGCTGGCGGGTTTGAACTCAGCCTGGACCAGCTAAACAGCGATGACAACTGCAACAAAAAAATAGCCAAGCATTGTGGTGGGCACCTGTAGTCCCAGCTACTTGGGAGGCTGAGGCAAGAGAATTGCTTAAGCTCAAGAGTTTGAGGTTGCTGTAAGTTGTAACACCATGGCATCCTACTGCCGGCAACACAGTGAGACTGTCAATGAGACTGTCTCAAAAAAAAAAAAAGGTAAATAATATTTGAACTAAATTACGATGAAAATACAACCCGTCAAAACTGTAAACATGCAACTAAAACTATGCTTAAGGGAAGAATCACCACTGTAGAGCCTGCACATGTTACAAAGTAGTGCAGTGGGTTGAACTGTGTCCCTACGGGATGAAGTCCCACCCTCAGGCACCTGGGAATGTGATCTTATTTGGAGATAGGGTCTTGCAGATGTAATTACAGAGCTGAGATGAGGTCATCCTGGAGCAAGGTGGGCCCCAAGTCTCATGACCATGTCTTTATCCCTGGAGACTTAAAGACACAGAGGAAAGTCAAAGGGCAGAGGGTCATGTGGCGATGAGGCAGAGATTGTAGCTGTGTGGCCATACGCCCAGCATTGCCTGGGGCCACCAGAGGCTGAAAGAGACAGAGAGAGTCCTCTGAGAGCCTCAGGAGGGAGGGACGTAGGCCTGCCAACACTGTGACCTCAGATTTCTGATCTCCACAGGTGAGAGGGAATAAATTTCTGCTGTTTTAATCCACCCAGTCTCTGGTCATTTGATACAGCAGCCCTAGGAAATTGTAGAAGATATTATGAATAACTTTGTCATAATAAGTTTGCAAATGTAGATAAAATAGACAAGTTCTCTAGGAAATAAAACCACCAAAACTTACACAAGAAGAAATAGAAGCTGTGAATTACACTATTATCTCATGAAGAATTTAAATCCATAAATTAACACCCCACCCATAAGATACACACATTAAACCTTCAGGGCCAGATGGATGTACTGTACATTTTTCCAAACACGTAAGGAAGAAGTAACATCAGTTATATTAAACTCCTCTAGAGAATTTCTTTTTAAAAAGAAGTTATATTATATAACTCATGTTAGTAAATCAGCATTTACCATCAAGGAATGGACAGAAAAAAACACAAAGCAATATACAACCCCCCACAAGAATATCCAAAATGTTAACTAAGATACTTTAGGGCTGTAATGTTCTATTTTACCTGGAGGGTGGTCATGTGCAAGTGATCACTTTTTGGTTATTTGAGAAATAGTAAATGTAGGATTTGTGTAGCTTTAGCTGTTTATGCTGTACATTGGTGCAAGTTTACTTAAGAAATGGACTGTGTCCATCAAGAAAGCCTAGGAGTAGATGCAGGTGGGGGGAAGAAGCCACCTTGAGGAACTGACCCCTGCCCCTGGGCCTGTGTGTGGTCTCACTATGGCAGGAAGTCAGTGTTAATGAGACTGCAGTGGATTCGAGGTTGCTGGATGCCAGCGCCGGGTGATCTGTACTGTGAGAACTAAAACTTAAATAAAGCAGCTCTTGCATGGGGCATTCAGGTGGGAGAGGCTCAGGGGAAATCTTGTATCATCTCTGCCCAAGAAATAAAGTGGATTCAGAAAAACATAAAGTCATCCCCAAATGCACCCAAGCACCAAGGGATGCCTTCACCTGGGAGCATCTTGGGCCGACCCCAGGATCTGTAGTTTCCTGATGCCCCTGGAGCATGTCTTGGCACAAGTGGACACCCCCACAGGGATGGAACTTTCTACGATCCACCATCTCAGATGCAGGAAATGTGCTGCCCAGCCCTGACAGAGAGGCCATGGCAATCAGTAAGCACAAGCAGAGCCTGCGTGGCTGCCCACCTCCCTACACTGGTTGACCTGATTTCCATAGACAGGACATGTACCACATGGCCTCAATGGCAGTTCGTTATCTGACCATGTCCAGACCTTGACCAGTTTGCTATAGTCCCTTGGGTGGTCAACTTACAGAGGCTCTGCTGTATCTGATAAGCAGTGAGCTCAGCAGGTGCACAGGGGTTTGTTTGCTGAGAACTGCACAGTCCCAGGTAGGTGGTGGATGGCGGGTCATTTGGGCTGCCTGGCAATGGCAATCCTGGCAGGCTGCAGGAGATCATACCCGTGTGTGCTGTGTGTGTGCACGAGCATCTACCCACCCTGTCTCCACGCAGCTCCCAGCCCTTCCCTAGAACTGAGCACATGTGTGCACATGTGTGTGCAAGCAGAAGCCAGACTGGCTCCCACCATCCACCCACATAGGCAGAACCCCAGATCCCTGCTCCGCGGTGCTCACCTCCTGCCAAGGGCTCTGTCCCCATTTCTGCCCAGTGCACCTCCTTCTGGCCGCTCCTTCAGCCTCTCTGATGGCTACATACACCCAGCCTCTTCAAGAATCAGGGCGGCCCTGGAGATCCCAACTCTGAAGGCCCCTCCTCGTGGCCCTGCACTCCTGTAACCCATGTGGCAACCTCCACCAGGATCTGTCCTTCCTGGGGTAAAGCACATCCTCTAGACACATGTGGTACTTCCAAGGGCCTCCCTCAGCCACTGCCACAGGCCCTCAGTCTATCCCCTCCCCATGGCAGGGAACATCTCTTCTCATCTCCAGGTAAAAGCTGGAGATGGCCCTAGTCACTCGGTTGACACCCCTGCCCCTCTCCTCCCCAGGAGCAGGGTCCCACTCAGGCATGGAGGAGGCCACAGGGCCACCAGGAGTATCACAGGGGACTGTGCAGGGTCAGCCCTGAGATCCAGGCTCTTAGGCTTGGGGGGCCAGGAAGTCCCAGGGGTAGAGCCCAGCTACCCACCCTTCCCTGCTCCTTGTTCTACCTGAGGTGCAGGTCCCTTAGGTCCCCAGGGGCAGGCATAGGGTGGCTCCAGGTCCTGGCTGCACAGGATGCCCTCTACCTGATGAGTGACTGGCCCCCATCAGGCTCCTCTGGGCAGGGCTTCCAAAGTGGCCACACAGATACGCATTGTGCGACCACACTTGTTTCAGGGGGGAAGGTTACTGCCTCCACTCTGGGGAGATATAATTTCTGAACATGACTAAGCAGGAAGGAAGTAAATGATTTTGGCAGAGATTTCTTTCAGGAATACCTCGGCCTGCTCTCAACACATCATCCCTCTGCCCAAACCCTGGTGATTCAGAAGGAAGAGAGCCCTGCTGCCATCAGCGGTGGGACGGTGCGCAGCCAACTGTCAGGAGACAGTTGTCCACAGAATGGCCACCTGATTCCTGGCTGTGCCACACCTACGGGGCGGGTCAACCTTGGGGGTGCCTGTGCCAGTTGGCGCAGCCAGGGTTCCTTCTGTGTTTTCCCCTAAAAAGCAAGTTTAAAAACCCAGAATCTTTCGATGTTATCTCCATGGCTTTATTTCTGCACGCAGCTTAATAGACAGGCTGAAACCCTCTGATAGTTGCCTGTGTCTGGTTTGTGCAGCTCTCATTGGGGGGGGAGGGAGAATCTGCTGCCTCCAGCAAGGGGCCTCCACAGCAGCTCCAGAATCCTCCAGAATCTTCCAGAAGCCATAGCAGTTTCTTCAGCCACTGACTGCCAGCCCCAGGGGAGCCTGGCAGAGGGGAGGTGCTCCTATACTACGTGTCCTGGGCAGGCGCCTTCATCTGCATCTGTGCAGGAGAGCTTCAGCTGTGGTGGGGACTAAGTCCTGTCCCACCCGTATATGGGCCCCTGGAACTCCCCCAGCAAGCCCCTCCTCCACACTCCCTGAACTTGCTGCTTAGATACACCTGTGTCTGCAAAGATGGGGCACCAGAGCTTGCAGCCAACACACCTGGACAGGTGCAGGGAACCTTCTACCCAGAGAGCTGATGGGCAGAGGTTTCTCTAAAGGACATAGCAGGAGAAGGCAGCAAGCAGGTGAGAGGAGGGCAGGGAGGCGGGAGGAAGCTGCGCTCACAGGCCCGGGGAGTGACCTGGGGGTTCCTACTGGGTGGCTGGGTGGGTGGTCTATGGCACTGGGTCCTTGGGCCCTGGGGAGGGGTGAGGAGGCATGGGGATGGGTGAGCAGGAGCAAGTCTGGTCTCTGGAGGCCTAGGAGACCGCAGCACAAGCAGGGTCCTACTGTCCTCCCCTGCCCCCTACTGGCCGTGCTGCTCTGGGCTGATGGACACCTGCAGGCAGGAGCCCTTCCCTCACTGCAGACCCTGATGAGACAGGCTGTGTCTGGGGAAGGCCCCTCAGAGGCTATTTCCTCTGGAGCAACTGCTAAAGGTCCTGGAGGAGGAAGCTGGGGTCAGCACAGCATGAAGGCCCTGGAAGTGCAGAGTTCTGCCAGCCGGCCACCTGCTACACAGTTCTCACGGACAGGGCAGGCACTAGCCCTGAGGACTCGGCAGAGGGCTGGGCCCAACTCTCCCTATCCAGCGCTGAGGGCATCACCTGATTTCCCTAGGTCCCTATCTAGGGTGCTCAGTCCAGTGTGAACCCAAACACTGCCCACAGTGGTTCAAACACTGCCCGCTGAGGACCAAACACTGCCCACTAAGGCCCAAACACTGCCCACAGTGGTTCAAACCCTGCCTGCTGAGGACCAAACACTGCCCACTGAGCCCCAAACACTGCCCACAGTGGTTCAAACCCTGCCTGCTGAGGCCCAAACCCTGCCCACTGAGGCCCAAACACTGCCCGCTGAGGCCCAAACACTGCCCGCTGAGGCCCAAACACTGCCCACTGACTGGTCACTAGACGAAAGCAAAGGTGAGCCCAACACTGTGCCTTCTGGGGTAGGTTCTAGGTATAGAGAGCAGGAGGAAGCAGCCATTAAGGCTGTGACTGCGGGTGACACTGGCTGACCAGTGGACACACTGGGCAGCAGCTTGTGGTTGTTGGGGGAGGAGGCTGTTGGCTACTTGGGAGTTTCCAGGTGGGTGCATCAGCTCTGGAGCCTGAGAAAAGACCAGAGACTGGGGCTCCAGGGGTCATCCGCTGACCCAGCTTCTGCTCCACAGCCCACTTTCCAAGGAGTCCTAGGGTAACCTAGTCTCTTCCTGGGGTAGCAAACACCCACATGCATGGGATGTCTGGAGGCCACAACAGCAGGCAGGGTAGGGTGGGCCTTCTGGCACTTGTGGACAGTGGGGAGATGAGTGCTATGGCCCAGACCTCCTCGTGGGCACTATTGGGACAGGTTCCCGGACACTCTGGAGAGTCGGGGCCTAGGACAGGCCAGCCTCTGCTTAGAAAGCTCCCGGATGATTTGACGCCTGGAGCACGTGCCCTCCAGCCCCATTGAGCTAAGAGTTTGGGACAGTGATGTTTTCCTAGTGTGTTAAAGACTCAAATCCATCAAGATGGCAGGTATCAGGGGACAGTAGCATGTGTCGGCAGGGCTGAGGAGGCTCAAGTCCACATGCACTGTGGCTGGGGGGAGGAGGTGTGATCTTGCATGCACCATGGCTGGGATGGGGCATAAGCTGGGGCAGCTGATACGGAAATCAGTGTGGCAGCTCCCTAGAGTTAGGGATAGGTGGCCATGTGGCCTGCACACACACCCACAGAACTGAGAGTGGGGCTCACACAGACACACACCCTGTGTTCACAGCAGCATTACGATAGCCAAGGGTGGGAGCAGCACAAGTGTCCACGGGGACAGAGGCACGCCCTCACAGTGCAGTGCTACTCAGCTCACATGGGAGGGCAGGCAGTGCCAGGTGCACAGTGAGCCCTGAGGACGTGGTTCCAAGTGAAATGCATTGGTCACAGGAGTACAAACCCTGTCTAACCCCACTCAGATGCCGGCCCCAGAGTCATTGAACACACAGAGAGCAGATGGTGCAGGCCTGGGGTGGGGGTTAGTTCTTGACAGAGTATCAAGTTCTGGGGACGGTGGTGACAGTGGCACAACAGTGTCACTTAACGCGCTAAACTGTAGTTAAAATGACAAAAACGGTAAATCTCACAGTATGTGTATTTTGGGATAAAGAACAGAACTGACATTGAGCCGGACAGTCACACAGACCCAGGACAAGGCTAGGTGCCCTGCAGGATATGCAGGTGCTGTCACAGAGGAGCAAGGTCAGGCTGTAGCCTGGGAGCTGGTGCTGCCTGGTGTCCCCATGGCCATGCCTGGCACACCTGGGTCTGCACTTTCACCCAACCCTGACGCTGTTGCCCAGGGCCCCTGGTTTCTCAGGGGATGATGAAGAGGTGGGGGAAGTTGTCCTTCCTCTGGGTGCCCAGCGACCTGCAGACATTGGTACTCCCTGCCCAGGGCAAGGTTCCCACACTCTCTGGAATGCTCCCACACTTCCCAGAGCAGCCTTGAGAGACATAGGCCTCTCCCAGCTCTGGTCTGCCCCACTGTGCACGGAGGAGCGCCCCAGTGAGAAACCCAGAAAGGTACACTCGAGTCTGTGAGATTGACTAAAAAGGCCAGAGGGCAAACCACACACAGCCACCAGGTCCTGTTCCCAGGCCCTGGAGAGATGCCCTGGAGGGCACATATTTGGGCTCTAGGCCCAGGTGAGCTTACCTGTGGGTGTGTGACCTGCAGGTTGCACTCCTATCCCTGCGCCTGGGGGCCCAGGGAAGTTACCCAGACGCAAGGTGCTGGTATAGTCCACCTGAGCACGGCAGGGGGAGCTTCAGTGGCCATAGGGGCCCAGAGGATGCCAGCCCAGGCAAAGAGTCCCCCAAACGAGCCCCAGGCAGTATTCACCCTAAGAGCCCCCCCACAGAACACAGAAGAGAGCACCCTTCTCCAGAGGTGGACAGTTGGGCCACATACACAGATGTGCCCTCAGCCCACATCCAGACCCTGTGTTCAAGCGAACAGCAGTGAGGAGAAATTCCAGAGCACACAGGAGAGGCCTCTGCCCTCCTGCAGGCTTTGTCCTGAAGGGAATCACTCTCCTGTTGGAGGGAGGTGCACCAGCGTCACACCTGGCCTGCTGAGCTATCACCATGTCACTGCCACTCAACATGTACAGACACAATGCCCTGCACCCAGACACACACACACCGTGAGGACACATACAGATACATGTCCAAGGACATAGACACACACACAGAGGACACACAGACGCATGCGTAGTACATGCACACAGATGCACCTGCATACACAGGACACACACAGACATACCTGCATACATAGGACACAGACACACACCTACACACACACCTGCACACACATGACACACAGAGACACTTGCCTAGTACACACACACATGATGCACACACAGACACTCAAAGACATACACTTGCACACAGACATACCTGCATACACAGGACATACACAGACACATGCCTAGTACACATAATGTACACACGCACACAAATGTCACAGGCACACCCCTCACCTGGCCTGGCCCCTGCAGGCCACATGCTAAGCACTGGCCTTGTCCCTTCCTGACTCACTGCAGGTGCCCCACACACAGCCCTGGGCCTCTATGAACATGTGTCTCTCCCCTATGCAGAGAAGTGACTGTACCCTTGCAGTGTGGGGACTGGGTCGGACAGCTGTGCTTAAGGTCAGGAAAGTTGGGGCTCAGGGCTACTTCATGCCTGCTGGGCAGTCGTCCTGCAGTGAGCTTGGTGGGCTAGAGAGAGGGATGTGGGGTCTGCACAAGGAAGGACCCCCTGCAATAGGCAGCTCCAGGCTGGGACAAGGGCCTGTGTCTGTTGGAGAAAGACTCCCTCAACTGTCCCAGGGCATACTAGAACTGCCCCTGGAGTAGTTGAGTCAGTATGGCCCTGAGAGGGCACCTATGTTTGGTTACTGGGAGCTGCACATCCTCCCAGGGACCTTATCTGCCTGGCCCCAAAGCCCTCAGCCAGCTTCCCGGTGGAGTGTCCTGTCCTCTGAGGGGTCCTGGGTGACCCTGACCCCAACCACACTGGCTGTGTAGACCTGAGTCCTGCACCCAGTCCAGCTTTGGGTGAAACCACAGCCCAGGCTGGATACACAGGGGTGTGGACTCCTCCAGAGGGCGAGCAGCAGGATCAGGGCACATACCCTGGGCAGCCCCTTCTTCTCTGGGTCAGCACGAGAAGGGCTTGGTCCCCCTGTGACCCAGGCACCCAGTGCAGGAACCCTGGCCCCTTCTGGTACAGCCTGGATCCCAGCCGCTACCACCCTGTGCCCTGCTCAGCCTTGGTTCCAGGGATACCCAGGTCTAGAGGAAATAGGCAGACAGAGGGGTGGCAGGTACAGCTCCAGCAGGGCCGTGGGAGCTTCTAGCTCACTCCCCTCTCCCTCCACTCCCAAGTGAGGAATTGGCTTTAAACAGGGATCTGGGGCCCCCCAAGATACCACACTGCCCAACCCTGCTCAGCCCTCCCTGTGCTTGGGACCTTGGGGACCTTGGGGATGCTCCGAGTGCTTACAAACCCAAGGGGATGAGATAGCTCGTTACCAGGCAACAAGCAGAGCTTGGAGAAGCTCTGGGTCCCAAGCACCAGGGCCCCAAGCAGGGCTCAGGTGGCCAGCCGAGCGATGTGGGGAGACTCCATCTTGCCAGAAGGGACAGGTTCCAAGTAACCTCAGAGTGGGTCACGAGGTGGGGAGACTCAGAGTGAGTAAGAGGTCATGGGGCTTGATGGGGTGCAGCTCATACCTCGTCAGCATTGCTGCTCTGTAGGCCAGAAGCCCAGTGGGGCAGAGGGGGTCCTGCCCCAGCCTCTCCACTGTAGACATCATCCTCCTTCCCTGCGTCCCTGTGTCTCTGTCCAAATTCCCCTTTTCTAAGGACAAGAGTGTAGCCTGTCAGACTAGGGTCCACCCTAAAGGCCTCATTTTAACTCACGTTCCTCTGTAAAGACTCTGCCTCCAGACAAGGTCATGTTCTGAGGGCTCCAACAAAGGAACCTGAGAGACACAGTTCCCATAACACAGTTGTCACAGTTGTGACAGCTGTTGTCGTCACAGACATCAGAGTGTCACAGCCATTGCATCACAGGTGTCATGGGCATCAGTTGTCACATCATAATTGCCACAGTTGTCACAAGTGTCAGTCATCACATCATGGGCGTCAATCACAGGTGTCCAACACATCATAGGTGTCACAGCCATCGCAGGAGCCCTATTTGCCCAGCTCTCCCTGGGTTCCTTTTTGGGCCCCCAGGATGACTAGATTTTGTGTCTTTTCTTCTTTGCCTTGTCCCAGCACCTAGACTGTGTGGCCAATAAGTTTGTGTGGTCACCTAGGTTCAGATCTAAATTAAAATTTAAAAAGTTACAAATCTAGCCCCACAGTGGCAGCAGCCATACCTCAAGTGCTCAGTAGTCACATGTGGCCAGTGGCTACCAAAGGGACAGCATGGACACAGAACAGTGCCAACAGCCCAGGAGGTGCTACTGGGCAGCTCTGCCCCAAGATCCCAGGGAAAAGCTGACTTGGACCCTTGAACAACTGGTTAGAGAGAAACCACACTTTGGTCTGAGTCATTACTGTTTGGAGTGCCATTGGGAGGGTCATGACTACTGCTGGACAGTAGCCATTCTCTGCAGCTGGGAAGGAAGCCCTGTTCTGCCCAGGTGGGCACTAGGGTCTGACAGGTGGGGTGAGGGAGGGCCCTGCCTGCTCTCTGAGCCATGCTTGGCCAGAGACGCTTCATCCAGTACCACTGGGCAGGCCACTCCACACAGACCTGGTGACCCTGGTGATCTTGGTGACCAAAAAGGAAAGAAGCATGATGTACCCTCCCACTCCCACCTGTGGGCCAAGGGCCATCAGCTGTCACTGATAATACGCCTCCCTCTGCACCCAAAGCACCAGCACAGACCTCAGAGCACAACAAAGACAGAAGGTCACCTGGGGAAGAAAATGGCCTGTGGGGCCCCGAACCCACAGGTGGGGAGGCCAAGGGGCCCAGGCAGGCAAATTACAGTGCCAGATGCCATGGGGCTTCCCCGAGGCCTCTCCAAGGTTGGGGTGGGGGACCCTCAGCTCCACAGCCACCGCCAGACGTTTCCCACAGCACAGAAAGGCAAGCACTGAGCCCATCGTGCATGGTTACCCTCCTCTCAAGTAAACAAGTTCCAGATCTAAGTGTGAAGTGCCCCAGTGGCAGAATCCCTCAGACTGGAGGCTTAAACAACAGAGGTAAGTTTGCCACAGGTCCGGGGGCTAGAAGGCATTGCCAGGTGGGCTTCCCCCTTCTCGGCTGGCCAGGCCGAGCCCTGCCCATGTCCCACAGGCTGGGCCCAGGGTCGGTGAGGGGCGTAAAGAAGAGGATGCATGCGTCTTCTGGGTCCCAGCTTCCCTGAGAAGCTCCTCCCAACCTCGGAAACTTCCACCATCACGATGATATGCATCTGGTTTTGTGTGGCCTCTGAATCCTACCAGATTTTCTGTAGCAAGCGACTGTTGTTAAACTGAAATATTTGTTCAGCCACCTAAAACTGACCACCTGACACCCACAGACGCCTAGTCCCTTGCAGAGGAACTTGACCACTGCCCCAGGGCCCAGCTGGGAGGTCCTGGCCCATGCAGAGCAGCAAGGTCACAGATGGACACATGGACAGCTGGGGGTGCCCACAGACCCCTGGAGAGTATAACGTGGAGCCTGCCCTGCCCACCTAGATGCAGGAGACCTAAACACACCTGGGCACAGAGACGTGCGGGAAGGAGCCAGTCTGAAAACTGCCAGAGACCTAGAAGTAACCAGGCGTGGCACTGTGTGCCAGCAGCTGGATGTCTTATTGTCTTTAATTCCTGAGAAGGGACACCAAGAAAGGGGCCAGGGGAGGGGAGAAAACCTGGCCTGTGGAACAAGGGAGCCCAGAGGGCCCCTGGAATCCTTCACCACCCAACCAATACAAAAGGGCGATCCTGCCTGGTGGTGCTAAGAGGCCCATGAAGGACGCCCAGATCTGAGCTGAGAGGAAGGGGTGTTTACACCCCCACACCACCCTTGTCTGCATCTCTCTCACCCTCTCTTTTCCACAAGAGGGAGCCGCTTCTGACTCTTTGGAAATGCTCTATACTTTCTCTTTGTTCTTCCTAAATACAGTCTGTCACCCTGAAACTTCTCTAGGTTCCCTTCACTTACTCTCCATGCTGGACGGCTCCGCTCCAGTTTTATTTTCAGTTTCCACCCACTTTTGCTTTCGATTCCCACCATGCTTCAGTTGAACTTTCTAGCTCAGCCAAATAATCAAACCAGGTCACCTGAGTTCAGGGAACCAGGACCCCTGACTCCCACCCAGCATCTCTGTGTTTTGGTGGTTTTATGATTCCTTACTTTCTTTTTTTTTTTTTTTGAGGTGGAGTTTTGCTTTCTTGCCCTCAGTAGAGTGCCATAGCTAGCATCAGAGCTCACATCAACCTCCAACTCTTGGACTCAAATGATTCTCTTGCCTCAGTCTCCTGAGTACCTGGGACTATAGGCACCCGCCACAACGCCCGCTATTTTTTAGAGACAGGGTCTTGCTCTTGCTCAGGCTGGTCTCGAACTCATGAGCTCAAGCAATCCACCTGCCTCAGCCTCCCAGAGTGCTGGGATAACAGGTGTGAGCCACCACACCTGGCCTGATTCCTTACTTTTAAAGTCAAATCCTGGGCAGTGCCTGTGGCTCAAAGGAGTAAGGTGTCGGCCCCATATACCGGCCAAAAACTGCAAAAAATAAAATAAATAAATAAATAAATAAAGTCAAATCCTAAGAATAAAATGAACAGGGTATCACTGCATGCAGAAGCACTGCCCAACCATGAAGGGCAGGGGGTTGGAGCTGGCACGCACCCACCACAACACTGCCCTGTGCAGTGTGTGCGTGTGTGTGTGTGTGTGTGTGGTTCATGTGTGTGTGCAGAGTGTGTGTGCATGCATGTGTGGCGCATGTGCAGTGTGTGCATGCATGTGCGCGCATGTGTGTAGAGTGTGTATGTGCGTGGGTGGGCACACACAGACTTTGCAGGGATCCCTAAAGAGATTTTCATGGTAGCAGTTTCTGAGCACTTTTTCTTTTTACTGTGATGACTGATTTTATGTGTCAGCTTGGCTGGGCCACGGTGCCCACACATTTGCTCAACCGTTATTCTAGATGGCTTGTGAGGGTGTTTTGGATGAGACCGACATCCAGATCAGTGGACTCTGAGTAGTGCAGGTGACCCCTATAATGTGGGTGGGCTTTAGCCAGTCAGTGAAGGCCTGCATAGGACAAAAATGGCCTGGTCTGACCATATCTCAACCTTACTCCACCGGCAGCAAATAGCATCCAGGCTGCAGGCGCCTGGGTAAGGTGGGGATAGAGTGTCCTGGGTGGGCCACAGCCCTCAGTGGTTACTCTTTCCCTAACCGCAGCTGGGGGTTCCTCTGGGGTCTACAGAGGAGCAGCCCTGAGCAGCAGAGTGTTAGGAGGGTGGTCCAGGCTGCTGCACCTTTCAGGAGTCCTTGGGAAGGGAGCACAGGGGATGTTATCTGAAAGAGGAAGTTCCCTGGTCAAAAATATCTCTTCCGAGAAGCCTGAAAGCCACCTTGCAGAGAGTAAATTAGATGAAGAATGACTCCTCCTGGGAGGCTGCTAGGTGTGAATTGATTCAATCAAACTGGCCTCCTCCAACAACAGAGACCCATGCCAGGGCCCCTCCAGCCCAAGAAAGGCCTATGTGGGGCATTGAGTTCAGCCCTGGCCTTCCCTCCTGTCTGAGTTTTCTTATACTTATGGCATTGTGGTAAAATACATACAACATTTTCCATTTCAGTCATTTCTGAGTGCCCCGTTCGCTCTGCTCACCTTGCTGTGTGGCCATCATCCCCAGCTTCAGAATGTTCTCATCTTCCTCAACTAAACTTGTCCCATGAAACATTAAATTCCACATCCCCTCCCCAAGCCCCTGGCACCCCATGCTACCTTCTGTCTATAAACTTCACTTAGTAGGAGCCTCCTATGAGTGAAATCATTTATCTTTTTATCTGAATTATTTCATTTAGCACAATGTCAGCAAGTGTCACCAGGTTGAAGCATGTGATGAATTTCTTTCCTTTTTAAGGCTGAATAATATCCCATTATATGTGTTGTCAAAAGAAAAAATTGCAACATATTTACTTACATATCACATTAGCTTTTAGCTGAGAGGAAGGGCTAGTGGTGGGAAGGAGGAAACAGAACAATAGGAAAAGCTGACAGGTTGACATCAGTTCCTTCAGGTTACTTTTTCACAGGACCAAAATGGAGGGGATTTCTGTGCTGACCCAGGTAGACCAGATCTCCTGTTTTCAGGGAACACTCACATGTTTTAGAATCTATCTGCTTCTTTAAGGTGACTCCAATATGGTTTAATCTGGTGTCTCTTGGACCCTGGGCAGGAGCTCAGGCCAGAATAATGAGCTCCCTAATTTGTGCTTAACTGTAGACCAGTTACGCACCACGTTTTCTAATCCATGCAGCCGCCCATGGACACTTGGGCTTCTACTCTTCTTCTTCTTATTCTTTTTTTTTTTTTATTAACTAATTTTTATTTTTTTTATTTTTTGTTGTTGCAGTTTGGCCACGGCTGGGTTTGAACTCACCAACCTTGGTATATGGGGCTGACACCCGACTCATTGAGCCACAGGCACCACCCTGGGCTTCCACTCTTTGTCTACTGTGAATAGCGCTGCTGCTGTGAGCACATTTGTGCAAAAACATGTTCAAGTCCCTGCTTTCAACTCTTGTGGATACCCCTAGGAGTAGATTTGTTGGATCAGATGGTTTTAATGTGTTTTGTTGGGGTGGGGGACTGTTAGGTTGTTAGTAGAATCTGGCTTTCAGCATGGCACCTGTAGCTCAGTGGCTAAGGCACCAGCCACATACACCAGAGCTGGTGGGTTTGAACCCAGCCCAGGCCTGCCAAACAACAATGACAACTGCAACCAAAAAAATAGCTGGGCATTGTGGCGGGCACCTGTATCCCAGCTATTTGAGAGACTGAGGCAAGAGAATCGCTTAAGCCCAAGAGTTTGAGGTTGCTGTGAGCTGTGATGCCACAGCAGTCTACCCAGCTTGAGACTCTGTCTCAAAAAAAAAAAAGAATCTGGCTCACCTAGGGGAAAGGATAAGAATGGGACCCTAGGACTCCATCTGGGTGCTGCCTCCCTTGGTCCTTTCTGGAGTGACTGCCCACAGCTGGGGAGGAGAGTGTCCTGCCAATCTCCCAGTCAGAACTCAGCTGCCAACTGCAAAAGGAACATAACCTCCCAGCCCACAGGCTTAGCAACAGGTGCCCAAGAGCCTGGACAGTGCCCAGAATAGCCTTGAGGTCAGCTATAATGTCATGACCTCTGAACCAGGAGGTGGGCCCGAACCCATGCGTATAAAACAGAACTGCTGACCAGAACCAAGGCCTTTCTTGTAGCAACAAGGGGGCCCATTTGCTACATATGGTGAATGTATCTTCTCTTCCTCAATAGACTTTGTTTCACATTTGCCTTACTTTGGGGTGTCTGATAATTTTTTCGCCAAAAGTACCCCAAGAAAAGAGGACACAGGCAGCTGCCTGAACCCACAGGACCCCCACATGCTCCCTGCTGCTCAGCTCTCATTCCCGCAGCGCTGCATGGGACTCTAGTTTCTCATATCCATGACACTGTGATCCTGTTTTGTGCTGACAGCCATTCAGGCAAGTGCACAGTGGCCTCTGTGGCCTGTGGCTTTGACTCATTTCCCCATGATCACTGCTGCTGAGCATCTTTTCACGTACTTTTCAACGATTTGTGGTTCTCAACCTTCCTAATGCCACAACCCTTTAATATAGTTCCTGTGGGTTGCAACAGTGGTTGAGAACCGGTGTCTTTATAGAAGAAACTTCCATTCAAGTCCTTTGCTCACTTTGAGTTGGTTTGTTTTTTGTTGTTGAGCTGTGGCTGTTCCTTATAGACTCTTTATATAGATTAGTCCCTGTCACATCTGTGATGTGCAGACATCTCCTCCCCTCTGTGGCCTGTGACCTACTCTGAGGAGTGTCTCCTTGGAGGCATCTTTGCATTCCCTGCCCCCACACTTCACCCTACAGTAGCTGACACCCATGACACACAGCTGGGACCCCAATCCCATGTCCTTGTTTTGGGGGCACAGACCTCTCCCAGGGAGCAGCTGGGTTGGTGGGTACCCACCCAGGGCAGTAAGGTCTTTGGCAGAAGGGGGGTGGGGCCTAGGCAAGCTCCTCTGGGTCCAGGGTCTGCCCTAAAGCCCCCACAATAGGTTAAGGCAGGAAGCACATCCCCTAAAACAGGTGTTCTCACAGGAAGTGATCTTGTGTAGGGATGGGCCACTCCGACAGGAGATGTGAGAAGCAGGGGTGACCCAGGCCACTGAGGGCTGAGGCAGGAAACCCAGCCCAGGGCCAGCCCCACCGCAAGGACCCTGGTTCAAACTGCAGCCGGGCTGCAATTCTCTTTTGAGTGTTAAATCCTTTATTTAAAGAAAATTCTGACACACAAAGGGAGTTAGTCTCAAACCCCATATCCTCCTCCCGTGAAAAAAGGAGACAAATTAAACATTAAGTAGCAAAGAAGAGAAATGACCACTGTATGTTCAAGTACTTTCTTTTTAAGCCAAGTTAAAAATCACCAAGGCCAGAATTCTTTAAGAGCAAAGTGACAGAATTGGGGCTTGTTCTGCCCTGGGATAGCCGGAGGCTACTTACAGATTAACAGAAGGGCCAAGCTCCATAAAATATTTAAGCAAAAAGAAAACAGAATCCACCCAGTAGGGCGGTGGGTTCTCAGACGCCAGAACTGGGCGGTTTGACGCTCCTCCTGCCCTCCCAGGCAGCTCTGGGAGAAAAGCCCCACACAGCTCAGGAAACGGGGTTTTCCAGACTTAACCTGGGGCAGAGACCTAGGCCCCAACAAAGGACAAAGCTCCACAGAGAGTGCAGGGTGGGGACAGTGGGGCCACTTCTTCTGGCCTCCTCTAGCCTCAGCCTTACCCTTCTCCATCCCAGGAGGCAGGCTCTGGCCAAGACCCCTCTGACATGAGTTTGTTCCGATCCAGGCTCAGGCAACGGACTCCTCACAGCTGCCTTAGGTAGCAAAACCCACAGCACACTGAACAGATGTACACAGATAGACACAGGCACCCAGGGCACTTGGCCTGCCCTAACCAAGCTCATTTAACAGCCTCCCTCTGGAGACCCTGGAGTGTCCTCTAATACCCCTGAAGACAGCTTCATTTAGCTTCTGGGTACAGTTTTGAGTTGCCCCACCAGCCACAACAATAATGGCTTCAGGGTAACAAAGGCCAACTCTCCAATGTGGGACTCAAAACTAGCCTTTGTCCCAGTGGAGGGAGTTGACACCACAAGGATGAACAAAGCACTAATGTTGGGCCTAGGGGGCCAAGGGCTGGGGACTCCAGCTCACCCACCCTCACCTACAGTGCGCTCAGGGCAGGCTGCGGCCTCCCTGGATATCCCTGTCCCCAGGGTACCTCTTTCACTTGGCTCTCCTCAACGTAGGGACCCTCACTTGTTCCCCATCCTTTCTGGCTGGAGGTTACTTAAGCTGACTATTCTTCACCTGCTCAAGAGCTGGGTCTGTGACCACCGTGGAACCACCCTCCAAAGACACTACCCTGGGTTTATCTGCCAGCACCCCTTCTTCAGGAAAGAGGGAAGAGTGTAGGCTGCAGCCACACTCACCTCTGCAGCCCCCAAACCATCTGTGAGATTCCATCCCCATCACCTCACGGCTATAGACCTTTCCTGTGGGACTGGAATGAGCTGTGATCACCTGTCCCTGTCTCACCCTCCTGCCCAGTTGTACTCCAGTCTCCTACCTCTGTGCTCCCAGGACACAGCCATGTCTGGGGAGCAGTTGGCCACCCCTGGCTACAGGTGCACTGCAGACACACTGTCATCACTGACTTTGGGAGTGGAAACCTCTTCTATCCCAACACAAATGGTGCCATCCAAACACCACAGCTCAGAGAGCAAGCAGCCAAGACCCATGGGTTTGCTGGGTAGAGCCAGGGAGACGTGGCCTGAGCCAGCCATGCCAGACAAGGACGTGAAGGGCTACATTTACAACCTGAGGGATGGTGCAGGGAGGCCCCCACTGCAGACCCTGGCCTGCCACCCTGCACTAAGCACAAACACACCCAACCAGCCATGGCTGTGAGCTTGACTTAGTCTAGCATGAAGCGTGGAAGAATTACTGACCAGCTTCAGGGGCCTATACATCACAAGAACAGATGTCTCTAGAGAATTAGAAAGTTCACCTGGACCTCTGAGGCCACATATCTACAAGGAAAAGGCCACCTCAGGACAAACGCCCCACCCAGCGCTCAACTGCCGGCTCTGAGTGGGAGACACAGGAATACAGCTCTTGCTTGCTTTGCAAACTGACTTTTGCCTTAATGTAATGTCAAATAGTAGGTCCTCAGTTCCCATTCAGTGGGCTCAACACAGTCATTCCATGGATGGGTGATGGCACCTGTTGCCCTGCAACACTCCTGTCATCCCCACATGGCTAGAGGTGGGCCAGGCAGGCAGCAGCACAACCTGGGCACAAGATCTGAAACCGCAGGACTGAGGAAGAGAAACGGCCCCTTGAGGGGCCCCAGAGGGTGGGTAGGCAAGGGGCCAACAGGCAGGGAGGAGGAAGGAGAGAGAGGGAGGGCAGGAGGGAGGGAGAAGCGACAAAAGGAGGAGGGGCCAGCAGGGAAGACCCCCTTGACCCAGCAGCTGCCCCCTATATACTAATCAGCAGCCAGAAGAATCACCCATTCACTCTTGGGCTCCACAGAGAAAACCAAGAGACTCCTCGGCTCAGTGCACTTTTGGAGGGCGCCCCAGACCTTCCCAACAGCAGCTGTTTGAGAAGCAGGTCCCTCTTATTCTGGCAGTGACCATGGCACCAAACACTGGACACCATAAGGCACTACTGCCAGAGTCCAAGAATTGGCTCCCCAGTGTTAAGAGGTACTAGGAGCAGGGCCCAAGACCTGGCTGTCACCCAGAAGGACCAGTGCCACCCTGCCCCAAATGGCATGCATCCACACTGATCTAGAGCACAGAGCACACGAGACAGGGACTCCAGCTCCCTACACACACTGGTGCCACTGGGCTGTCTGGAGACCTGTGTCTGCAGCATACTCACACTCACAGACACACACACACCATGCTCATACAGCACACACACAGCACACTCACACACACACCACACACTACACACTCATACACACAGACACATGCCACATGCTCATACACACATTCAAACACAAGCAGCACAGACACACAGTACAACAGAGACACACCACACGCTCATACACATGTCACACACACAGCTCACAACTAGGGTCTCCGCAGGGCCCACCAGGAGGCCTTTCCCCGGAGGACACTGCTGGAACTATAGGCTGTTCAGACCAACATCAGCCCAGCTGCGGCGGCTCCTACCCAGGGATGTCTGTCCTCTGGCCAAGGAGGTTTAAGCCAAGGCCCTAGGCCAGGCCTGGGGCCCTCAGGGGCACACAACCCATCCCCCAGCCCTGGCAATCCTGGCTATGCCCCCTGCCCCTTTCACCCCCTGTGAGCAGGAAATGGTCAGCAGGGACCTGCGCCTGGCCCTCCCACACAGACAGGGAGGAGGGACGGTCATGGGCTCATCTGAGGCTCTCAGCCTCAGAAAAGGTACACACAGGAGAGGGCTGAAGGAGGCTGCAGTGACGGGGAGAACAGGTAGCAGCCCAAGCGACCATCCCGGAGCTGTGAGGTCATGAAAGCACAGCCCTTACCTCAAGCCTCCCTGACTCCTGCACGATGGGCGGAACACCTGCGGGGCTGTGGCGGGGGAGCCTGGCTCCCAGGCGCACCCCACACCTCTGCCAGGTGACTTGCTGTGGACCGTAAGTTCAGGAGCAGTGAGGTCAGAGGACGCCCTGGGAGCTGTCAGGAGCCAGTTTCCCAGGACACTGCCCCATTGGCTCCACAGAGTCCCAGGCAGTGAGGGATGGCGCCGGGTCTGAGACATCCTGGAGGGGCAGGCCCAGACGCTCAGGAGCAGAGCAGTCCCAGGGCTGGCGCTGAGACACCACTCTCGCCTGGACACCCTCGAGGGTCCGCTCCAGCGGGCCAGGGCGCACCTACCGTAGCGGCTCGGCTCGCGGCAGTAGCGCAGAATCGGCAGCGCATCCACTCTCGGGGTCACCGGCGCAGTGGCGGGGTCGAGGCTGGAGCCAGGGTCCGCAGCTCGGTGGGAGCCAGGGATGGGGCTAGGGCGCTGGCTGCTGCCCTCAGCCCTGAGCTCCGCACCCCCAGCCCCTCCTGCCGCGGGAGTAACCACGAAGCGCTGAGACATGACCGCTGGAGCTCGATCCTGGCCCGCAATCCCGGGCTGCTGGACGGCTGTGGAGGCGGGAGGCTGTGCGGAGCCACTGGTGCGCCTTGGGACTGGGCGGGGAGGGCGGAGCGGGGAGGGGCGGGGCGCACCGGGGGGCGGGGCGGGGGCTCCCGGGAAAAGGCCGAGGCGGGAGAGACCCGGCAGCCTGGATGGACGCGGCTGCCAGGCTTCCCCCAAGTACCTGCCAGTCAGCGGGGAGACAGCAGCCTTCGGGGTGTGTGACCTTGGAGATGCCCCCACATGGCCCATCCGGGGCCTGGTTGGGGAGAAACAGATCTGCTGCAGACTGGGGAGGAAAGTGACCACCCCTAGCGCCGGATGGCAGTCTGAGGACCGTCACTGAGGTTCACGGGATCAGGTCTCAAGATTCCTGGCACAAAGGGGCTCACTCTCTGGGCCGGGGAGGCGGGGGCGGGTAGGGCCGCTCGGAGTTATGGGAACCGCAGACCTGAAAGTTGGGAGAGCCCCCCAAGCGGTACGTCTTCAGCCTGCTTCTCCCTCCGCATCTAATTCTAATTTTGCCGCCATCTGGCATTTGCTTACACAGCACTTTACGATAGTCAGCAGGTTCTGCGTATTCACTCACTCAACAAGCATTTACTAGTGCCCACCTGTGCCCGGTCCCATGGGTCCCCAAGAAGGTGGAGGGAAGAGCTCTAGGAGGCAAGGGAGGGAGGGACTGGGAGGTGCAGTTTTACACGGGGTGAGGGGGCCTCAGGCGACCTGAGCCTCCTCTGGAGCATAGCACCTTGGCTTCATGGCAGCCAGAGCCTGGTGGTGCCTGCACACCAGCAGTGGAGAAGACAACACCTGAGGTGAGGTCTCAAGGGCACACCCGGCACAAGTCCAAAGACAAGGGCTCTACTCTGGAGGAGGGGCCTCCCTTCCCTCCCACCTCTTCTCACCACCACCCCCATTCCATTCCTGTGGCAGCACAAAGGGGGAAACCAGGACAGACAGCCCCACACCCGCAGGCACACTTGTTCACACCTGTCACCTTTGGGCTCTTCCCAGGGGCTGTCTGTGGGACAGGGCTCCCCACATCATGCGACAGCAGCCCCATGGGCCCCCAGCCTTCTTCAGTGTTTTCTAGGCCATGCTTGCCCATTGACTTTTTCCCCCAAGGTAAACTTCTGAATCATTTGGGAAAGTGTCCCCCAGAATACTTTTCTGTTTTGAATGAAAAGCATTAAAATGCTCAAATAAATTTGCTGAGAACTGTCATCTTTATAGTGTCAAATCTTTTCAGTCAGGTCTTGCACATTTATTCCATTAGGTTTGTTCATATTTATTCACATTTTTTGCTGCTACTGCAGTGGATCTTACAATTATGTTATAAGTAAAAATAAAACAAACTGGGCCGCACCTGTGGCTCAAAGGAGTAGGGTGCAGGCCTCATATATTGGAGGTGGCAGGTTCAAACCCAGCCCCGGCCAAAAAAAAAAAAAAAAACTGCAAAAAACCCCCCAAGCAACAAACAAACAAACAAAAACATTATTGGTCTTTGTATATTTCTTTTTTAACCTGCCACCTCACAGAACTCCTCTTATTCCAATGTGTTTCCAATTCAACCTCGTGCATTTTGCAATGATTTTTTTTAATCTGTAAGTAATGATAGCTTTGTCTTTTCCATAGTTTTTAACCTTTATTTTTACTTCTTTGTGCTTTGTTTTAGAATTTTCTGGAAATGCCACCAAAATACTCACTACTATGTTTGCTGGTGGAGCTGATTAACTGGTCTGGGGACAGGAGGACAGCCCCAGTGTCCCCATGATGGTGGAAGATGTGGGGTGGTTCTTGCTCTGGGCCCAGAGACTGGCCCTGGACACCATCCCTGGAGACGGGAGGCAGCTGGGATGGACTTGGCCAAGGGAGGCCCCAGAGCTCGGCTCTCATCAGCATTCAGTGCCTCTTTCCTCCGTTCAGAGTCCACCAGGCAGAGTTCTCACGACTTCCACTCTGAGGATGGCCTAGTTTCCAGCTTTCATTTCAAAATGCCCAAATCTGACCAGGCCAGTCATACCCTCTGCTCACCTGGTCCCTCCAGATGGTCATAGAAGCCATTAGCACACTGACCTTGGGCTGGGTGAAGGGGGTGGCCACGGCCCCCACCTCCCTAGCCTCAGGAGCCCTCCTGCTGTGAGTGGTCCCAGGTGTGTCACATGCCTGTAGGACAGAGCAGACACCCCATGTCCAGGCACCACTTTACAATGTTAGAAACAGAAAAGTGCAGCGTGGGGCACACAAGCTCTCCATTTTGAGAGGTAAATGGAGACGAGGACCAGGGCTGTGAATTCAGGGAGGGCCATAAGGTTTTAGGGAAAGGCATGGACAGAGTTTCAAGTCACATGGGTGAGGCAATGGTGGCAGAGCCCCAGAACGGCTGGTCTTCTCTCTAGTTCTCCACCTCCCGATCCCAGCATCTCTCCCCTACCGTGTCCTTCTCACCACCTGGGGCTGGACACACCCTAAAGGTTTTCTTTCTCGTATCTTGGTAAATGAAGAAAACACTGGGGGCCAGCGCCTGTGGCTCTGTGAGTAGAGCGCCAGCCCCATATATCGAGGGTGGGAGGTTCAAACCTGGCCCTGGCCAAACTGCAACAAAAAAATAGCTGGGTATTGTGGTGGACGCCTGTAGTCGCAGCTACTCGGGAGGCTGAGGCAAGAGAATCGCCTAAGCCCAAGAGTTGGAGGTTGCTGTGAGCTGTGATACCACAGCACTCTACTGAGGGGGAGAAGGTAAGACTCTGCCTCTAACAAAACAATACAAACAAACAAAAAACACTGGGGGGTCTTGCACTTTCCTATGAGACAACTCAGGCCCCTCTAAGTCATCATTTTCTACATAATCAGGTTTCACCTCCTGGGCTCATAACCTATCCACAGCCTCTATATTTTGTGACTGAGTTTTGGTTGCGGTCTGATTCTCAGGTGGTAAGGTTCACAGTTTCTCCTGCAGGGTTCAGGGGCCTTACAGTCTCCATGAGTCACCCCCCACCCCCCGCTTCTGGCACCAAGGATCAGTTTCCCTCCATTCAGGTTATCTTCCCAGAATGCCACAGATGGCCTCCATTACACAGTGCTGGATTTTTAAATCTTAGCTTGGGAAATTTTAAAGCAGATGCTAAAACTATTCATTCTGGTTATAAAACCATCTCGGAAAAGCCCTGGTGCAAGGCCCCCCAGTCAGTCACTCAAGGGCTTCTGCACAGACTATACAGGGTGGTGTGTCCTGCACTCCCCCTGCTTGGCCACATTCCACCATGGTCAGGCAGTATCTGGGCCCAAAGCTGCCCCCTCATCAGACGGAGAAAAGGACAGGGAGAAACAGAGAAGGAGAGACAGAGAGGGAAAGACAGAGAGAGAGAGAGAGGGAGGGAGAGACAGAGAGAGTGAGAGAGGAAGGGAGGGACAGAGATAGGCAGAGAGAGGGAGAGAAAGAGAGGGAGGGACAGAGAGACGGGGAGGAGAAACAGAGAGACAGGGCGAGACAGAGACAAATGGAGTGGCCTGATTGTTTCCAGCCCTGCTTGGGCCTTGGGATTCCTGGGGCCCTCATGATAGGTGCAATGAGACCAGTAGAAGAGGCAGTGTTGGACGTGTAGCCACGGTGGGGCAGGGCCACAACCCCGTGGTGAGAGAGGCTGGTCCCCTCCAGTACCTGGAGCTGTCCACGAAAATCAACCTGACAGGTGGCTGTGGGGGCTGGTCTCCAGGATCAGATCTTCCTCCTAGGGGTATGACTGCTTTGGAGGGTATGGGTCCTGGAAAGGCTCTGTGGGGGGTGTTAGAATTGGGGACTGGGAGGGCCACTGTCCACCTGGCCAGGATTTTTGGTCTTGTTTCCTGTGATGCAATCCGTTAAAATCTAAGAGGAAAAGCCCCTTGCTTGCCAGAAAAAGTTTGCATACAAGCGCCAAATGTGTGTGAGCAGAGCAGCAGCCCCTCGGACCAGAAGCCCTTTCAGATGCTGGTCTGGGGCATGGGAAAGCCTGGTCTCCTGGCTCCCTGACCCCCTCTCACAGGACCCATTGGGCAGAGGGAGCCTCATAATCAATGAAGGCTCATCACCTCCTCCCTGACTAGGTGGCCCTGGGAGGGCACTGTGGAGGGCACTGTGAGGGCTGTGCCCCCCACCTCCTCTCCCTCCCCGGGTGCCCATCCAGGATGGGTCTTCCTGCCCAGACCCAGGGAAGGAGCTGTCCAGCTCGGGCTCCAACAGAAGCCATTGTGGACTGTCCCAATGCAGCTGATGTGGAACTATGGTCACATGCCAGGTGCTAGAGCAGCCTGCGTCCAGGCCTACTGTCCACACACAGGCAGAAAAGTCCAGTCCTGGTCCACTGGTGGGAGAGGGCAAATGTAGCTGGATACAGAGAGTCGTGAGTACCAGGCCTGGTGTACACCAGGGACAGTGGAGAAGCCATGGCTGAGGGATTGGTGTGGGGAAGCAGGAGTGTGACCGGCCTCCCTCTCAGTCCTGTACTGCGGGGGCATGAGCCCAGCAAGGCAGATGGCAACCCAGTCTCCAAACCACTCCTGTTCCCGCCTGTGTTGTTTGAACTAGATCTCAGCCATCTGAGGGCCTGGTCTGTCTGATCCTGGATCAGTTTTCATCTCATGAGCTCCCACGCCCTCACCACGTCATGGGATCCTGGGGTGTTCTTAACAGCCGAGTGGAGGTCAGCCTTTCCTGAGGGCTCGTGTCCAAGGGTGACCAACTCTGACGTGGATTTTAGGAGGATGCCTGTTTGCCAACTCTGACTCCCAGAGAAGCAGGTGTCCCCTTTGTGGGGACTGCAGTGTCCTCAGGGAGAGGCAGCCTGAGTGGCTCCAGAGCACTCTGGTACTTTGAAGGTAAAGATCAAAATCTCTAACTAGAAGTTTTCTCTTAGTTCATTGTCTTTTTCTGCAATATTTTTTAAAATTTGCCTTGGTGTTCTGGGAAACAGCCCTAAACAAGGGTGCAGAGCCACGGAGTCCCCAGCTGGGTCTGCAGCCCGGAGCATGGCTATGTGGGAGGCCCGCACAGACCCTAGGTCTGGGACTGCTGTGCTCTGACCCTCACTTCTGTGTGGATCTTAATGCAGCTGGCAGCCTCCTCCTCAGACTCTCATGCAAGTTCAAAAAGTAGTGAAAAGTTACACTGTAACAGAGTGAACTCTGAGTGACTGTGGACTTGATTCATAGAGGGGAGAGTACTGCCTGACCCTATGAGTTTAAATCCAGCCTGGGGCCCAGGGATGGGCAGGGCAGGGCCTGATTCTCCACTGAGGAGACTTGCCTTGGGCCATGGTGGGCCTGGGGGCACCTGTTGCCTCAGAAACAGCCTGAGGAAAACACAGATCCCCAGGACGGATAGCCGAGCTGGTGCAGGTCTGTGTCTAGGATATGCTGTTTCCATCCGTGAGCTTTTAACAATAGTTTTATTCTTTAGAGCTAGGCATGGTGCACGGCATAGCAGGTACCTCTTCCAGCTACAGGAAGACCCAAGAGGACTTGGTTTTCCTCCAGGGTCTTCCCTGTTTGGGGTCTTCCTCCAGCCTGCCCCAGCTCACCCTACTAGGGACCCCAGCCTGCCCACTGGCGGTCTCCAGCCACCACTCTCCATAATTGGAGGCTGCCAGCCATAGCCATGACTCGTGCCCTTCCCTGGTTCCTTTTGATGGTGCCCTGAGCTGGTCCTTGGCCCTAGAGGCCTGTCAGTGGAGCAACACTGGGCAGGCAGGTCACCGCTGGAATAGGATGAAATAAAACATCCAAAGGACAGATACTAGGCCCTTCTCACCCAGTCTGCATGTTTGTGTCTCAACAACGTGTGCTCCATGTTCCCAGGGCACCAAGGAGACCCCATCAAGGTGCCCTGGCTGGAGATGTGAGCGCATCCTCCCATAGGCCCCAACGAATCCCCATCTGGAGGCAGGCCTGGTCTTGGGGACTTGAAGGCAATGGTGAGGTGCACTCATTAGCTGGAGGGGTTACCTGACTGTGAGGAGCTTGGTTCCCCTTTTCACAGTGTAGGAAACCAAGGCACATAGCAGCAGGGTCACATTCTGGGAAGGGCAGCAGCTGGGATTTGAACCTACACCCAAGGTGGGATCCTGGGAGCTGGAGAGGCTGTGGCACGTACCAACGTGGCCCCCAGCCCCCACTCAGAACTGTGCTGCTGACAGGACTCTGTGCCACCAGGGGGCAGTGAGTCTATGCCCCCCCCCCCCCCGCAGGGGACTCCTGGGAGGTGGACTAAAGCCCATCTCCAATGCCTTACCCAGATGTCACTCAATTCAGGTATTACAGGTGACAAGGGTCTGACCGGTGACCCAGGGATCAGGTATCCAGGATGAGGGTTGGGAAGAGTTACATTTCTGGGGACATTTGCTGTGAACACAGGTGAGGAGGCCTAGTTGGGGGCCTGGAGAGGTATGGGAAACTACCAAGCTTGGGTTATGGGTAACCTCTGCTTGTTCCTTGTGGTCAGTGCAGCCCAGTCCCTCCCTGGGCTCATTCAGCACCTGTACTCAGGCTATTGCACTGATGGTGACAGCATAGACAGGTCTCCCTAGTTCTGACTGCAAAACTGGTCTCAGGAAAGCCCCCAATCAGGCGTGTTCCCTTCCTGGCCTGGCAGCTACTCATCATGCTCAAAGTCACCCATTCAGCACTGGTCCACAGCCTCCCCGCCTCCGTGGGAAGCCTGCCCCACTTTAAACTTGCAAACATGGAAACTGGGGCCACCTGACCCAGTGCATTGCACGACATGGTGACCTGATCCTGGAGCTCTCTGCTCCCCTCGCTCCCCTTCAAGATTGGGTTTCCAGCTGGCCTAGCCTGCTCCATGAGGGGTTCCCAGGATGACCCTGGCCCTAGGCTCCCTGAGGTGCCTCCCAAGGTTTGGGAACGCTTGATGTATCAGAGTCCTGTCCCTTGAACTTCAGGGGGCTGCAGGTAGCTGCAGGTGGCTGCATGTGGCAGAAGTCTGAGGCCCACTACAGGGTGCAATGTGGGGTACACCAAGAGGAGGCAGGCTGGGGGTGCTATCTCCAGGCTGATTTGAGCCCACAGGCCTAGTCACCACCAGGGAGACCTGTGGGATCAGTTTATTTCATCCTTCTTTATCAGACACACAAGTGTAACAGGTAGGCATGCTGGGGGTGCAGACCCTCTGCACATCTGCAGGGAGCTAGTGGCAGAAGGAGGCCAGATGGGAGCCATGAGGGACAGGCTCAGGCCTGGCAGGCAAGGAAGTGCTGGCTCCTGCCAACACCACCCTGTCTCCGTCTCTCCGTGGATGTGCATGGAGATGGGGGCCAGACTCCTACAGACTCCCCACTGCAGACCACATACCACAGATGCACACAGACGCCTGGCAGGCACACAGACATACAGACACACACGGACACCTGGCAGGCAGACCAACACACAGATACACCCAGACACACAGATACACATAGACATCTGTCAGACACACACAGACACACCCAGACACACAAACACCTGACAGGCACACAGACACACACAGA
>NW_003852621.1:702249-739755 GCF_000181295.1 Otolemur garnettii
GCCTGGCTGACACCAGCAGGCACACAGGGCTGTGGTAGGTGGATAGGACAAAGTCTGTGCACCTGTGTTCTGTGTTTTTGATCCTGGAGCCACGAAATGGTTCAGGGGCAGCGCAATTAGGGAAGTGAGAGGCCACGATGGGAAAGGTGCCATGCTGCTGGGGAAGGTGGCATCAGGCTGGAGCTGTACCTCCCAACTCAGACCTGCCGAGTCCATGGGCATCAGTGCCCCTACTCAGCCCCTCACTCTGGGCAGTGGCCTCAGCAAGGACAAGACATTAGAACACTAGGGAGTTGGGTGCTGGCCCTGCCTGGCCCTCAGAGGCCAAGAACCCTACTGCCCGCAGAGCTGCCCAACCATCATCCCCCCTTACAGTGGCCCAAATCCAGGCTTGGGCCTAAAGAGCTTCATCTGGGGTCATCTGGATATCACCCCGGGGACTATAAAGGCTAGTTGGGATGTTGGGACCTCCGTGTGACCCAACTACCCTGCCAGCCAGGCTGGAGGGAAGGGTCCCTGCCCTAGAGACACCAGTTACAATTTTAATAAGTGAAAAAAATCAGAGCTATTGAAAAATTAGAAGGCAAGAGAAACCCAACGATTCCAACCACTGGTACAGCATTGGCTCCATTATTTCCACTTCAAAATGTGAACTTGCTCTCTCAAGTTTTAAAAATCTATGACTAAAAGGCTATAACGGCAAAAGTAGCATTTATCTGCTAAAGAGTGGAAAGGTAGTCTCCGTTCCTCTAGCCTGGCCCCCTACCCAGCTGGTGGGCTTTTGGACCATCCTGATACCCACTTCCCCTGCCACTGCCCTCCCCTCCTCTACTTAGAGTACTCCCTGGTCTGACCAAGTCCACTCTGCTGCCACCTCCCATGGGAACTGCTCACCCCTGTGGTCTACACCCTGGCCTTCAGTGAGCCAAATCTCCACTGGCCACTCAGTTCTCCTGCCTCAGACACTCCAGGCCCCCCCTGCAACCAGGACCAGTGGCACTGTGGCCTTTGACCACTTGGTGCCCTCCTCTGCCTATCACATCCTTCCCAGGGAGCCCTCTGGACTCGATGTCCCCACTCAGCCCCTCATTCTGTGCTCTTGGGGCAGACAGGCTCCCCCGCCATTCTCTTGCCCTGTAGGGGCAAGGCTCAGTGGGGCATGGCCTGGGTGGGCAGGAAACAGGATGACTGGTGGGTGTCCAGCAAAGCAGCCAGGCCAGGTCCCTGTCCTAGGCCTGAGGAGTGTGGCAGAAACCTGAGGCCAACATTTCTGGGGTCCCAGCCGTAGCTTAGGTTTGTGTCTGTCCACATCACATCCTGGGTGGCAGCGGGAGCCTTCCTCCTGCACCAGCCAGCTCACTCCCATCTGGGCCTGCAATAGGCTCCTCCTTGTCATGGAAACCTGGGCCACACTGAGGATTTGAGGTATGGCTGGTGTGGAAGGGGAGGCCCAGGATGGCAGGGCAGCCATGTCAGCTAGGGGCTTGTGAGCTTAGACCTCGCTTTGGGATATGGGAGGTCCATGGGGCTCCATACATGAGAGCAGAGCTGGACACAGTCAGGGCTGGGAGATAGCCAAGGGGCCAGGGCTGGAATATAGCCAGCGGCCAGCGGGAGCCCTGAGTCAACACCCAGTCCAGGGAGCTACACCTCTGTGGCCTGCAAAAAGAAAATCAAAGTCTGAGCAGCCCCAGCTCCTTACACAGAAGGGAGGTGATGGCTTTAACCTGTGAGGATCTGGGTTCCCCCTTTCACACTGGGGACCTATGGGGATGACCCACAGGGCATCACTGAGAAAATTCCTTGCTGGCCTGCCATGTGTGAGGATGCAGGGTGAGTCCAGCTCCTAAAACTAATTCTGCTCACTCACCCAGATGGTGACTCCCGTCTGTCTTCATAGGCTCAGAGTGGAGCAGACAGGAGTCACACTTCCTTGCCTGCCAGGCCATTCATGTAATCGACGCTCCCTACTCCCATTTCCACCTTCAATATGAGACTTATCTTGGGTAAAATGTAGATTTCTTGGACTCATAAACATGTAATCATTTTGCCCCACAACCAGCCCCTTGTGTTTTTCTTTCTTTCTACACAAGACTTAAATTCTAAAGCCCCTAAAATTTCTTTTGGAAAAATAGCCCAGGTTCTGTGGTTCATATTTTTTCCAGGACTTTGTCAACTGTGGTTTCATAAACCTCCATCAATTGAGATCGTCCCCACAGTCACCTATGTGGGTTGACAGGAACAAGCACCATGGGGCCTTCTCTGTTCCCTGCTGCAGAGGGCAGGTCTGGAGGCTCCTTGAGGGCCCTTCTGTCTATACTGGGGCCACTATCCCCGGCAAGATCCCAGGTGGGGCCTCGCCCAGAGCAGAAACGGCACGCAGGGTTTATGGCAGGGGGCACGGAGGGCCTATAGGATCAACTGGACCCCCAACTGGGGCCTGGCACAGCACCATTTCCCCTACCACAGGTGCAGCCAGGAAAGAGGGCCCCGTGTTTAGCCCTCCACCACCAGGAAGGTGGCATCCAAAATGCCAAGTCAGCCATTACTTAAAGACCCAACTCCTGGGCTTGAGGATATGGGTCTGAACATGTGTGGGCATGTGTCAAACCTGTCAGGAGCTGCGCCCTTCCCCCTGCTGCCCCTGGACCAGACCTCGGGTTCCTGCTTTAGGAACTCCCTCCATGGGGCTGCCCCAACCCTGCCAGGGGAGAAGTAGAGGCTGAATGCCATTTCTAAGGAATCTTCAGTAGAATTGCAGGGAGAGTTAAGTGGGGCTGATTGCTAAAGTTTTAAATTCGGAAAAGAACCTTGGGGCTTATTTTGTCTAAACCATTTATTTTCCTGAGGAGGAGGCTGGGTGGTGTGTGCCAGACTGAGGGGCTCCAGTGTCTCCCCCGCCCATACCACACCCACTCAGTCAGTTGCCCTGCTCTGCTCTCTTACAGGGTCGCTGTGCATAACGCCAGGAGCCAGGTGACTCACATTGCACATGCTAGAGACAGCCCCGTTTCTGGTTCTGACCTGGTCTGCCCTCAGTGTCTTCCCTAAGGGCGGATCTGTGAGTTAATTCCTGCTAGCAGCGGCCTGAGTGGTGAAGAGTGGGCATCCAGTGGTGAGCTGGCGCCCTCTGCGGGTTCATGCATACATCGCTGCTGCCAAGGCTTCCAGAGCCTGGTACCTCCTGATCTCTCCCCCACCCTGAAGATGCCCACAGGAGGGTGCGGGGCCAGTGCAGGGTCCCTGCACCAGGACTGGGCTCCTTCACTTTCACAGACACTGTCACCTCCCGTGGTCTGAGAGGCTACTCGAATCTGGCCTTCACACACGCCTTCCAGCAGCAGCAAGAGCACAGGTGAAGGAAAGACCTGCCCCTCCCTTCGAAAGAACCTTGGCACTGCACACCTCTCAACTCACCAGTCCTTGGCCTAAAATTTTTCTTGTGGCCACTCTTAACTCTAAGAGAATTAGTGGAGCCACCAGCGCACACACAAACATTTGTGCATAGCAGCCTGCAAGCCCCACCTTGGTAGTTCTGCTCCTGTCGTGTGCTCGTCCTCAGGGTCACACACTGCTGTCCTCAGGGTCACATCACTGACGTCCTCAGGGTCACATAGGTGCTGTCCTCAGGGACACACACTGCCATCCTTAGGGGCACACAGTGCCATCCTCAGGGACACACACACTGCTGTTCTCAAGGATACATCAGTACCACCCTCAGGGTCACAGCAGAGCCGTCCTCAGGGACACACAGTGCCATCCTCAGGGTCATATCACTGACATCTTCAGGGTCACATCACCATCCTCAGGGTCACATCAGTGCCATCCTCAGGGACACATCACTGCCATCCTCAGGGACACAGCCTGTGGCTCCACACTTGTGGGTGCTGCTGAAAGAGTACAGGCTCATCTGGGGACAGGCTAGGGAGGATCCCATGTGGGCTCACTGCCCTGCTTACTGGGTCCCTCACTCTGACCTGTGCTGCCTGGCAGGTGTTTAATGCAGTGGAATGTGTCATCTCTGCTTTGTATCTAAGAGTGAACTTTGCTTTATTCCATGTATGGTTCTCACACATAATTCATAATCATCATGTAGAATTCCATAAATCCATGTACCTGAGTCAGGGCTACACTGTCATAAATGGGGCAGCTGTCTACTCATCCTCAGAGGGGCTCAGCCGGCTATGCCTGGTAAAGCCTGAAGCCTCTGCCCACCAGGTCTCACAGCTGTAGTGCACAGCCAGGCCCAGGGTGCCCTGCACTGGGGATGCAGGTCTGGGCTTTCCTCGCGGGCCTGGGGCCACAGCGGGGCAGGCAGGAGGTGTCTCTCCGCAGGGCTTCTGTGCCACGTCCCAGCACATGCAAGAAGGAGCAGGTCCCCCATTTTCTACGCCTGCTTCCAGAAGAGAAGGCTCTGGGATGTGGGGCCCGATGCCCGAGACGTCTCTTTCCAAGTGACTGGTCTGAGCCCCTGGCCATACACCCTGCTGGAATCTCAGACCCCTCCACATGAGGATGGCAGACAGTCCCTCATTCTTGGCCTTGGAGATGGCACGTTTAAGCACATGTGCACACGTCATCCCTGGTATTGTTACTTTTTCCAGCTTCTAAATATCCAAATATTCTGTACACCTCCTTTCTATTTGTCCATATTTTCTACATTAAACTGTATTATTTTGTTTTTAGGAAAGAGTTATTTTTGAAGATGGCACACTTCTCCCTCTGTACACGTGGTCATGTGGCTCCTGTGCTCTGGGCTGGGGGCACCCCAGGCTACAAACCACATCATTCATATTCAGTCAGGTCCTGTGAGCTGTCACAGGTGGAGGGAGCCCCCTTGGAGGTGTCAGTGTGAGCCCAGGGCTTTGCTGTGGGAACACTCAGCCAGGACCACCTGGTGGAAGCGTTCCCCTTTCTAGGGGTGCTGTCTGGACCCTCTCACCTGGCCACAAGTTTCCAAGGCCACTAAGGGAGCTGTGGCCACAAGTTTGCCACTCATGGTGGACAATGACCAGACTTAGGCCAAGTTGGCCTGATTAAAGGCGAAAGGGACGCAATGGTCAGAGGCAGGATGCCTAAAGGATATGTGGCAGCCTGTACTTCTGGGTCCTCTTCCAGACTGCCCCTCCAGCATGGGCTTCTTCCTCCTTAGTCTGGTCCTGCAACGTGGATGCAAATCTCCATCCCTAGGCCTCTGCTCACCCAGCTTGTCTCTGATGACTGGTGGCTTAGTGGGGCTGTGATGGGAAGCCCATGCCAGGGCACAGGGACGCCCAGCTCAGCTGAGCACCTGCAGAAAAACCCTGGCATGTTCTGAGGCCAATCTCCCAGAAACCCCAGGCCTGCAGGTAACTGTGGAGTGGAGGCCTCACACTCCACACACCCAGATAAGTGGGCTCCTCCAGTCCTGTTCTTCCCCCATGGGGCTGCCATGGGAAGGATGGTGCCACCCTGCTCCTTCTAGCATCCCCACTTCCATCCTCCCATACCCACCAGGGCCTCTCACAGCCTTCCTGGGTCATGATGCACCAGACAGAAGAGCTCGTGCCCAGCACAGGGACCCCATGGCCCCAGGACACAGGAGGTTGCTCCTAGTTTTGAAGGTTCCAACTGTGTGAGTGGCTTACTGCCCAGGCATCCCCTGAGCACCCTGTTTGGGGCATCTTTAAGCTCTAGATGCTTCCTTGGAGCTAACCCCTAGCCCTCCCTGCCCTGGTACACTGTCCCTGCTCACATTGGTCCCAGGCCTTCTAGGGAACCCTGTCTTCAGAGGCTGCACTGGTGCCACATGCTCCATGAGCCATACCATGACTGGCAGGGGACTTGGGGGACCCATCAGCTGCTGGGATGCCCTGCCCCTCCCTGGCTCCATTCCTTGTTGGAGGGTTGGCAGTGGCCCAGGGATTAGGTTCAAGGTTTGCCGTTTCCCTGTGTTTAGCACAGAAGCTGGGGTGACTCAGGGTCCACAATGAGTTCAGGCCTTGCCCAGGCCAGGGTGAACCATCAGGACACAGGGTGAGGGCTGACCCCAAGCAGAGGCCCAGAGCCAGGAAGAGTGGCCACACCTATCCCTGAATTACGGATAGAGGAAGGCATGTCCCCTACTTTGGGCAGACCCTGGGAAGGGGGTTCTGTCTCACTCCCGGAGAAGGGGAGCATGGCTGCCGGCCCCAACTAGAGGGCCCTAAAAGCTTGGGATAAGTGTTACTGATGCCTTGTCTCTCACCAGTCCTCCGGATGTGGAAGAGGTTTGCCCTGCTCCACCCCCTTGCCTGTGACTTCTGAACCCTGCCCCTCCTCCTTCCCCTAAACACTTTGGCACATGACCCCTGGGACCTTCTAGGCTGGGAGCTCATCCTCTGGACCTTGGCCACAATCCCAAGAACACACCCAAACCTTATCACTCCTATGGGGGCCACACCCTGCTGCCTGGAAGGACATCTGGCCCCCAGCCCACCTGTCCTCACCTGCTGGGCATCCTGAGTGATGTGCTGTCACCAATGCCAGTGCATCAACACAGTTCCGTTAGGCTGTTGCTCATAAAAAAGAAGCAAAGAGGGGTTACCATCTGATCCTGTGTTAGTGATGCTGCAGGGAACTGACAGCAAATGGCAAATGCAGCTCTGTGAAGTGGCCTGAGGAAGGCCATGTACACATGGGGACAGTTTCTGAATCAATGCCTGCAGTCCCAGTGCTTTGGGAGGCCGAAACAGGAGTATCACTTGGGACCAGGAGCTAGAGACCAGCCTGGGCAACATAGTGAGATCCAGTCTCTACAAAAATAAAAGATGTTTGTTGTTGGTGAACTCTGTATTTTGTTCACGTGATAAAAACATTCCCCTGACTGTATTTCCTGCCATAGGCTTCTATTCCAAGCACAGCTGCTCGCCTCGCTTTTCCCCTGGAAGATGGTGGAGGGGAGGAGCCTGAGTGTCCTTGATAATGGTCTGGGTTTCACAGCCATGTGGCCTGGCCCAGCCAAGCTGGCCCCACAGCCACTGTTGGCACTGTGACTACCTGGGGCAGCCCTGTAAATACTTGGGCAGGCTCTGAGGCCAGGTCGTGGATCCCAAGTGCACAGATGCTCACTATGGACACCCCTTCCCTGGCTGGAGGGCAGAATCCTCAGGGAGCTTGATGAGGGGTCTGGGGTGCACCCCTCAGTGGGGGAGCCAGGCATATGGCCATGGAAGGCAGTAAAGTCTTTCCACTCTCTGATTTTCAAACACTGATGCCCAAGGCTCCCAGCAGGTCCCTTGGGGGAAACAGGTGATAACGAAGGAGTGTGAGGCAGGAACAGAACAGTTCTGCCCCCACCTTGCCTGGCTCTGTGTCACTGTGTCCACCTGAGACCTCCAGACTGGCACTGTCAGACTGGGGCTTCAGTCCACTGCGGGGTCGACCCAGAGCTCCGCATTGGGATGGGGGAGCTGGGGCCTCCTGGAAGCCTTTCACATCATAAAGCTAGGTTAACATGTTGGCACCGGATAGACGGAGCTGTAGAGGTGCAGGAGCAGGTCAGAGGCCACTGTGGGGGGTGGGAAGAGGACCGAGGACTGTCCTGGTATGTCAGGAGGAGGCTGGTCTGGCAGAAACTGGGGCTGAGCCTGTGGGCAGAAGCCAGGAGGCCCTGAGCAGGCCCCTGCCTGGACAGGACACAGACAAGAGGCAGGCAGGGCTCCTGGGCTGTCCATGAGGGCCCTGGCCCCAAGTAGCCTGGGCTTTCTCTGGGTGGACGCTCAGTGGGGTGTACAGGTGCCTCTTGGAAAAGTACAGGCTGGGGAGTGTGCTGAGGAGACATTTCTCAGTTGATGGTTAATCAAGATCCCTCTGCTTAAAAGCAATTACACAAGTTCCTAAAAGTGCCCTGAGAAGGAGGGGCTGAGTACCAGCTGGGGCCGCAAGGGGCTCATCTCCTTGTGTTTGTTCTGTATTTCCCAAAGACATTATGAAAACGTATTATTAACACTTCCATGACCACAAAAGCTGTAAAATTATAAATTTATAGTAGTATTTACCTGGAAAAACACTACCTGATGATCCTTTGCTAAATGAAAGAGATTTTTGTTTTCATCTCAGTCTTAAAAAATTATTTCTTTAAAGGTAAAGAAGCAGATTGTTCGCCTCCATTTTTTCCAATTGTGGAAGATGAAGCAAAGAAGTTCTATGTAATAGACCTGCGGCTTCCCAGTGGGCTCCAGGTGGACACCCAGGTGGGCTCCCAGTTGGGTTCCCAGGTGGACACCTAGGTGGGTTCCCAGGTGGGCTCTAGGTGGACACCCAGGTTGGCTTCCAGTTAGGTTCCCAGGTGGACACTCAGGTGAGCTCCCAGTTGGGCTCCAGGTGGACACTCAGGTGGGCTCCCAGTTGGGTTCCCAGGTGGACACCTAGGTGGGTTCCTAGGTGGGCTCCTAGGTGGGCTCTAGGTGGACACCCAGGTGGACACTCCGGTGGGCTCCCAGTTGGGCTCCAGGTGGACACCCAGGTGGGTTCCCAGGTAGGCTCCTAGGTGGGCTCCAGGTAGACACCCAGGTGGGCTCCTAGGGGGGCTCTAGGTGGACACCCAGGTGGGCTCCCAGGTAGACACCTATGTGGGCTCTCAGGTGAGCTCCCAGGTGGGACTCATCTGTCTGCTGAGGATGCCAGATTTTAGGACTGAAGCTTCTGGGAAGGCAGCCTCCCTGGACGTCTATTCTAGTCAGCAGGGGCCCAAGAGGGTAACTTGAGAGGGAGACAGAGAGACAGTGGGGGACACTATTCCCTCTGTGCTGCCTGCTGTCCCTGTGGGCTCCAAGGCTCAGCTGTTACCATGTCTCAGAGCAAAGGCCATGGTTCCGTCCCAGCCTCTCTCAGGGTCATTTCCTCAAAGGCCCATAGTAAAAACTGGTTCCCTGGACAACCCCACCGGAAACAAACAGGGCAGGAAGTGACTCTGAGGGAGCAAGCAAAGCAGCATCCCCAGGCAGGGCAGCCAGTGTCCTGGGAGCCCCTGTCCCAAAGGAGACCACCACATCTGGGGCACGGTGGGGCATCTGCCTGTGCCCCAGTGCTGGGGACAGGACTACTGGGAGCCAGCCTTCGCCCCCTACCCCTGTCTCTGCCTCTCTCCCTCTCTCCTCACCTGTCTGTCTCTGTCTCTCTGTCTCCCTCTGTCTCTCCATCTCTCTGTCTCCCTTTCTCTTCCCCCCCCTCCCCCTCTCTGTCTCTCTCTTTCTGTCTCCCTCTCTCTCTCCCTGTCTCTCTCTCTGCCTCTTTCTGTCTCCCCCGTCTCTGTCTTTCTGTCTCTCCATCTCTCGGTCTCCCTTTCTCTTCCCCCCCCCTTTCTTTCTGTCTCCCTCTCTCTCTCCCTGTCTCTCTCTCTGTCACTTTATGTCTCCCCCATCTCTGTCTTCCTGTCTCTCCATCTCCCTCCTTCTCTCTCCCCCTCTGTCTCTGCCTCTTTCTGTCTCCCCGTCTCTGTCTCCCTCTGTCTCTCCATCTCTCTGTCTCCCTTTCTCTTCCCCCCCTCCCTCTCTGTCTCTCTCTTTCTGTCTGTCTCCCTCCCTCTCTCTCTCCCTCTGTCTCTGCCTCTTTCTGCCTCCCCCGTCTCTGTCTTCCTGTCTCTCCATCTCTTGGTCTCCCTTTCTCTTCCCCCCCGCCCCCCCCTCTCTCTTTCTTTCTGTCTCCCTCTCTCTCTCCCTGTCTCTCTCTCTGTCACTTTATGTCTCCCCCATCTCTGTCTTCCTGTCTCTCCATCTCCCTCCCTCTCTCTCCCCCTCTGTCTCTGCCTCTTTCTGTCTCCCCGTCTCTGTCTCCCTCTGTCTCTCCATCTCTCTGTCTCCCTTTCTCTTCCCCCTCTCTCTCCCTCTCTCTCTCTCTTTCTTTCTGTCTCCCTCTCTCCCTCCTTCTTTCTCTCCCTGTCTCTCTCCCTCTGCCTCTTACTCTGTCTCTCTCCACTCCCCCTCTGACCCCTGCCCTGGCAGATGTATCAGGCTGTTTTTTCTTCCCTGAGGGGAGACAACAGTGGACACGGAGGAAGGGACAACATGTATAGCAGTGACTAATCCTGTGGGTTAAATCTGGAGTCAACAATCCCAGCCTGGGGGTGGGGGAGGCCCAGGGTCCCGTGACTCTGCCATGTAAACACAATTCCTTCATGGAAACAAACCACCTGTTCAAAACAAAGGTTAATGATCCGTGAATCATGAGATTCCCAATGGTCTTCCTCTGAGTTGCCCTGATGCCTGGACTTAGAGGACTTCTGAGGCGTCATCCATCTGAGATTTGTATCCTCCATGCCTTACTGTGGCGGGGCTTGGGGGGTACTGGTGCTTTTAGGATGTCTCTGTCCTGTCCCGGGGGACACCCCAGGATTGGACCAGCTCCCTGGCTCCCTGCTTTTCTCTCCGGGCCCCTCTTGCTTCCTTGGGGGGCTGTGAACACTTGACTGTGAATACTCCAGCCTAGAGCTGCCCAGAGCCCCTGTGCTTACCAGCCACACTGTGCTTAGTGCCTTCCCCAGGGTCTGGACTCTGTGGGGCTGTCCCACCATGACTGTCTCTCTGCAGGGAGCACACAGCCCCCTGAAAGGGACAGAAGGCCTCGGAGTGCCTGTCTCAGCAGTGGGCGAGGCGAATGCCCGCAGGGTATAGTAGGCTGGAAGGCTGCTAGCTCTGGGGCCAGCAGTGGGGTCCAGTCCTTGTCAGTCTCTTGTCCCTGTGCTAATGACCGGTGGGCTCTGCTGGGACCATGTGGGTAGATAGTGGGCACTGGAGTGGCCCTGCTCGGCTTTTGACTATATCTACCTCTCTGCCAAGTGCCAAGGGCTCTGGAGGCTGGAGGGACGCTGGTTCCCCCATCTGCCTGACAGGTCCCTAGCACCCCAACAGTTTTTCTGGCTCTTTGCACCTGGCAGGCAGGCAGCTCTGTATGTGTCTCGTGAGGGCTCGGCCCCTGTGAGACTGCCCCAAGCCAGGCAAATATCCTGAGCACACTGGGACACCCATGGCCCTGGTCACACCTGAGTGCTATCCCTTGGCCAGGGCTTGGGCAGGTGACATGCTCGTTGCTCAAGCTGGTGTGTCCCCCTACACAGGCAAATGACACATGCTGTGACCTCTGCCAGAAGGCTCAAGGGGCATTAGGAGGGGGCTGCCCCACTGGGGAAGGACAAGCAGAATGGTGCTGCTGAGAGCAGCGTCTGTGTCATGCCTGGCCACCAGCTACCCATCCTGGCAGCTACGGGCACCTCTCACCACTGCCTCAGGCCTCAGTGGGACCAAACCTCTTTGTCCCTTTTGGGACAGTGGATGGACATCTGACTTGCTTTGGGTGGTGGAGCATGGCAGAAATGGCCTGTGCCCAGGTCCTACCTCACCCTCCTCAGCCTCAGAAACCATGAATACTGAGGTTCCCAGGGGCATACAGCTGCCTGGAGGTTCACACCAGCCACAGGACATTGTCTTGGGCAGTTGAGTGTGCTTGTTGCTGAAGCATAACCTGGCTTATGCTAACTAAATGTCATCTTTTCCAGATGATTTGGATTATGATACTATGTGTAAAATAACTAAAGCTGGAGGCATGCCCCATTTAAGTAAGATCTGATGGACCGAAACAGTACACTGATTAAGGTCAAGCCTCCTTCATAAGGGATTCAATAACCTCCGTGGTACATTTTAACTCCAACTTTTAAACTTACAAAATGAGCAATGGTTTTAAAGTAATAATAACAGCTGCTGTCAGTGAAAGTGCAGTGGGCAGGGTGTTCTCAGTCCCTGCTGCAGAGAGAGCAGCAGCTCCTCACAGAGTGACCGGGCAGCTGAGTCTGCACCTGCAGATGGAGCAGCCCATGACCCAGTGGTTCCCCGCTTAGCCACCTACCGCAAGGAGCCCTCAGGATTGTGGGTTAAGTCTACTCTGAAGTAATTCTTGGCGAACTGAAGTGAGTGGTGTGAAAAGTAAGAATCATGAACAGGTTGGGATTATTCCAGGAATGGGAGATTGGTTTGATACCTGAAATTCAACTGTGTAATCACCACATCAAGAGAATAAGGAGGAACAATCTTTAGTGATCTCCAAAATGTAGGAAAGAATTTCATATGATTTATCACCCATTCATGACAGAAAACGTAACCTCAAGAAGGGAGTTTGGGATTGATGGGGAGGCTCTTTTTTGGATGGTGAAAATGTTCTAACATCCATTGCAGTGATGGTGGCACAATAACGTGGATCTACTAAAACCACTGATTGTGTACTTAAAACGAGTGGATTGTATGGTGGATGAATCAGGAAAGCTGTTACAAAAAAATTAAAAGAATCTCTCCATGTACGAAGAATAGAAAGAAAATTCCTTAATTGGGGCAGTGCCTGTGGCTCAAGGAATAGGGTGCCGGCCCCATATGCTGGAGGTGGTGGGTTCAAACCCAGCCCTGACCAAAAACTACCAAAAAAAGGAAGAAAGAAAGAAAGAAAATTCCTTAATCTGACCAGCATTTGCACAAAGGTCTACATGATACTCAGTCACAGGGTGAAGCACCGAGGCTCCCCAAAGATGGGACAGACAAGGCTGCCCCTGCGAGTTCTGTTCAGCACTGTGCCAGACACCACATGGAAAAACAGAGGAAGCTAGAGAATGAAAGGGGGAGGGATGGAAAGGAGTCAATGAAACTGGCACTGTGGTTGGCATGATTTTGTATTAAAACATGTAAAAATGGCTTGGCACCTATAGCTCAAGTGGCTAAGGTGCCAGTCACATACACCTGAGCTGGTGGGTTTGAATCCAGATCGGGCCTGCCAAACAACAATGACAGCTGCAATCAAAAATAGCCATGCGTTGTGGTGGGTGCCTGTAGTCCCAGCTACTTGGGAGGCGGAGGCAAAAAAATGCCTAAACCCAAGAGTTAGAGGTTGCTGTGAGCTGTGATGCCACAGCACTCTACCCAGGGCGACAGCTTGAGGCTCTGTCTCAAAATTAAAAAAAAAAAAAAAGAACAACTCATGTAAAAAGACGATGAATGGGTGTGAGTGTTAAGAAAAGATTTTGAGGCTCAGCGCCTATAGCTCAGCGGCTAGGTCACCAGCCACATACACCGGAGCTGGCAGGTTCAAATCCACCACAGACCTGCCAAACAACAGTGGCAACTACAACCAAAACTATAGCCAGTCATTATGGCGGATGCCTGTAGTCCCAACTACTTGGGAGGCTGAGGCAAGGGAATCACTTAAGCCCAAAAGTTTGAGGTTGCTGTGAGCTGTGACACCACGGTACTCTACCCAGGCATCTGTTTGAGACTCTGTCTCAAAAAGAAAAAGAAAGAAAAAATTTTGATATAAAGTCAATGTACAAAGTCACTGTATTGCTCACATTGAACCCAAAAGACAGACAGAAACTCTCCAGAAGGAATCACGCATGTTCAGGGACAGGTACGAATATCTTCAGGGAGGCAGAGGAAGACAGGGTCTTAAAGTGAAAATGAGGTTAACTAAGGTGTTTGGAAATAATTATTCTTGGCAAAAGGAATAACAATGGCAGTGTCAGGCCAAAGTTGAACTGGCTGTTTCTGGGCAGAGGATTTTTGTGCAAGGTTATGTGTTCTGCAGAATTCTTTGCAATCATTCTTGCCATTGGGCATTTGTGCCTGAGCCCCTCTCCATGACCTTCCCAGCCACCACTGTGACAAGGTTTGACACAGGTGACCCCACAACTTTCACGTACACCAGCAACTCAATTAAAAGATGGACTCTTGGAAAGTAATACCATTCGCAATAGAATCAAAAAGTAAATAACTACTAATAAAAATCTAATGAAAGATTTTTAAGACTTCTACAAGAAAAACTATAAAGCATTACCGATAAAAAGAAAGCGTACATTAATGAAAGGATATACCATGATTGAGAAACTGAATATTGTAAATATTTCCACAGAAATTGATTTGTAGATCTGTAGATTTAACACACTGCAAATTCCAGAAGGTGTTCTGGAGAAACTTATAAGTTTACTATAAAATATGTATTTCTGGAAGAATGATAAAGTTGAAAGGCTTTATCATCAGATATCAGGGCTTACAAAGCTACAGAAAAACATAACACACAACCAACACAAGGGGACAAAAGGCTGACGGGTCAGAGTAGAAGGTGAAGAACGGAGAAATGATCAGCAGGTGAAGGTGTAGGTGGGCAGGAGGTGGGAAGGCAGGAGAAGTGTCCTCCCAACCTCCAGGAAGGCAGGGATGTTTCTGAGTGCAGGTTCCTGGACTGCTTGCATTTGGGAGCTTTCTTCACCAAAAGCTACCAGTGAGACGGTGGGAAGGCAAGCACCAGACTGGGGAGGATGGTTGTGAGGCACCACATTGCAGAACACAGTAAAGCACTCTGTGAACAGGAGGAAGGTGGTGGCGTCCAACAGAAAAGCGCCTGTAGGCCGGGGGTTGGAACACCAGCCACATACCCCAGGGCTAGCAGGTTCGAACCTGGCCTGGGCCTGCTGGGTTCAACAACAAGAAAAATAGCCCAGCGTTGTGGTGGGTGCCTGTAGTCCCAGCTACTCGGGAGGCTGACGCAAGAGAATCACTTAAGTCCAAGAGTTTGAGGTTGCTGTGAGCTATGATGCCACAGCACTCTATCTAGGGTGACATAGTGAGGCTCTGTCTCAAAAAAAGAAAAGGGCTCGGCGCCTGTGGCTCAAGTGGCTAAGGCGCCAGCCACATACACCTAAGGTGGCGGGTTCGAATCCCCAGCCCGGACCGGCCAAAACAACAACGATGGCTGCAACCAAAAAATGGCCAGGCGTTGTGGCGGGCGCCTGTGGTCCCAGCTACTTGGGAGGCAGAGGCAGGAGACTCGCTTGAGCCCAGGAGTTGAAGGTTGCTGTGAGCTGTGATGCCACGGCACTCTACCCAGGGGGATAGCTTGAGGCTCTGTCTCAAAAAAAAAAAAAAAAAGAAAGAGAAAGAAAAAAAGAAAAGAAAAGAACCCAGACTAGCTTTTTACAGAGGATGACAGAATGGCCACACATTGCAGATCAGGACACTCAGGGTCAGTGGCCGTTAGGGAAGTCTGAGGGAAAGTAGGAAGGAGGGTACAGCTGCCCCACCCAGCCCCCAGATGTCCCCTCACAGAACTGTCCCCACATGTCCCCCACAGAGCTTTCCCCACACTTCCCCTCAGAGCTGTCCCCACGGAGCTGCCCACATGGAGTCTGGGAGGATCAGCACCTGCACAGCCATCTCTGGTCTCACAGATGCAGATAGTGACGTGAGGCAGTGCTTGGAGGGGCAGGGACTCTGGGGATCTGGAATGTTCTGTGTATTCCTATGGGTGATCATTACATGAATGTGCCTGTTTGTGACAATTTATCAGCCTCCAAAATGATTCAGATATGTCCATCCCGGCAACGTGTACGGAGGTACCAACAACAGTGGAGATGCTCTATGTGGGGGACATTTTCCATAATAAATGGCTTGCCCTATGCACTGAGTACTCTTGATGTTACACATCAAAAATGGTGCTTGAAAAAAAGTTAATAAAACTTAAAAATTAATTGGTTAAAAATTTAAATTTAATTAAGTAAAAGAATAATAAAAGGAAAATTTTAAGACCCAATGTTGGTTACACTCAGGCATAGACAGTAGAACTTCACTAGTGAATGAGTGTCTCTCACACATATTTTCAAACTGTAGAACAAAGGACCTACCAGTGTTTTCTCCAGCTGGTGGAAAACTCTGATTTCTTTACTGAGCACATATTTGTCATAAGTTAATGCTGTAAACGAGAATGAAGCAGCAGTGTTCTGAGAGTGGCCCCTCTGGGACACTCTTGGTTGGTGTCCAGACAGGGACTCTGCTCTGTATTCATCACATCTGCCCCCGCTGACCTCTCCAGTCTCAAGGGGGGCGCAGCTGGGCAAGGTCCTGACAGGATTTACTATTTTCCATTGTATTTTCAAACACAATTCTAGTAAAAAGGAAAAGGCTCATCAAGTGGGCCCCTCTATGCCCCTGAGCTACCCCAGGTTTTGGCAGGGAACTTGAGCCTGGTCAGAAGGATCACGGGTGGTCAGTCTCTTGAGGTCCCTGGTGAACCAGCTGGTGGGGATGGAGCAGGGATGGGAGGGTCAGCCTGGTGGAGATGAACTTCCCACCTAGGGACCCAGCTGCGACATGCACGTATGGACGGAGGGTCAGGCTCTCAGCTTACCCATGAGCAGAGGAGACCGAGGTCCCTGCCTGGACCATCTTACATCCATCCTGGGTGGACAGAGAGAACAGAAACAGCAACTCCCAAACTACCCCAACTGGGCAGCATGTCAGCAAGAAACAGTGCTGTGAGAAGTGAAGGTGGACATGGAAGAAGTGTGCTCAGGATGGGACCAGGCAGCAGTGTCAAACCAGGTGGCCAGTGCGATGAGGGAGGCGCACTGTTCAGGGGGGCCGGTGTGGCCACACTTGCCAGGGCCTCTGATGGTCCTTGCGCTGGAGGGAGCCCTCTTCCTGGGAGCCCCTTCCCATCTGTGATCATTCTCAGAAGCCAGATGTTCCTAAATGTAAACCTGATCTCTTCCTTCCGGCCTCCACGCTTTCCCATTTCAGCTGTGTCCTAGGGGCAAAGGTCAGACTCAGAACCTGCAGCGCAGGGGTGGGAGTGCTCCCAGCAGTTGGGACCACCCAGATAAAGAAGCACAATGAAGCAGCCTCCCCGAAAGCTGCCTGGGGTGGCTGGGGCAGGCAGGGCTGGGCCCAGGATGCTCATTTGGAGGGCTGATGGGGGGATGCCTGGGCAGGCCTGCGCAAGGAGGAGCCCCCAGTTCTGCACTGAAAACTGTGCATAAAAGCCATAGGGGTCCTGTCCCTCGCCCCTCCTGGGCCCCTATATCAGCCCATAGGTCCCATGTCTCCCACTGCTGGCCCCAGCACAGGACTGCCTCCTCAGCACTCTATGGAGAGACAGGAATACCACCCTTAGTCACCTGGAAGGCAGTGGGTCTGGGGTAGTTGTAGACCCAATGGCTCTGGGGACCCAGAGGTGGCCAGGGTGACTTTAGGCCCCATAATGAACCCTGGATCCCCATGGCCTGGCCTGGAGGGCCCCACTCTCAGGTGGTTCAAGCCATATGTAAAGTGGCCTTGGGCACCCTGGATACTGGTGGGGACCCCTGGCCCTTTGAGCTGCCATTTAGAGTGCAGAGCCAAGCTGGAAGGGTCTGAACCTCTCTGTGCTGCCCTGAGCAGGGATGGACTGTCCCCAGGGCCCATGGCTCCTGCCCACCTCCCTGGGAGGACTGGGCCAGCCCACACAGTGGGAAGTAAGGCTCCTCCCGGCCTCCTGCTGGGGCAGGGTCTAGGATAGAGCCAGTGTCCTGCTGAACTGGGCAGGGTCCACAGAGAGGGTCTGTTTGCCTTGGGTCCTTGGCGTCTGGCGTCTGTCAGGTTCCTTAGAGCCCTGGAGGGGCTCACCTGTGGTGTTTGCAGTGGCAGGGGGGTGTTGTCCTGTGGGTGGCCCTGCTGGCCGGGCGGGGGCCAACAGATAAGGCATTAACAGTCCCTCTGTGGACGCACCCTGCAGATCTGCTGACGGCTCCTTTCTGCCCAGGTGCTTGGGGCAAGGTGCCAAAGGTTCGCTATAAAGTGCTGGGGCTCCTGGCCACGGCCACTCACCCTCTGGCTCCCGTCCTATCCACTCACCTCAGAACCAGCCCAGAGACCACCATGGTGAGGCTTGTGCTGCCCAACCCTGGCCTAGAGGGGCGGATCCCCTCCCTGGGCCAGCTGGAGACCCTAGAGAAAGAGGAGGCCAGCTCCCGGCCCAAGTGGGACAACAAGGCTCAGTACATGCTCACGTGTGTGGGCTTCTGCGTGGGCCTGGGCAATGTGTGGCGTTTCCCCTACCTGTGCCAGAGCCACGGAGGAGGTAGGTAGAGGGGCTGACAGGCGGGGGGACAGGTTGTGTAGGGAAATGGTTTCACACTGCCTACACCACCCGTGCCCTGCTTTCTGGTTGTTGCTGAAGGAGCAGAGCCCTGCCTGGCACCGGGGGAGGAGGGCCATGCTGCTGCCGGAGAGCCTCTGCCTTGAGCAGGGGACAGGAGAACTCTACCCTGAGGGCCTAAGACCAGCCCTGTGCACACCCCCAGCAGACCCCGGTGCATCCTCTGGCTTCCCAGCCACTGGTGGGCACTTGTGAACCCTAAAATGGAGGGATGGGGCTGGTGGCCAGAGGCAGGGGAGCCACAGAGGGGCTCGTGCGTTCTCCAGAGGTCACAAGGGCCCTGCCCTCCACAGCTGAGCCCACCTCCTGCCATAGCTGTAGATCATTCCTCTGTCCAGCTTCTGGTGGCCCCTGGTGGACACAGCTGCTGGCACAGAAGTGACAGGAGTATCTTTACCTGGGACCTATGCTGGAGGTGGCCTTGGGCCCATGGCCCTGGGCTGCTGTCCCCTGAGCAGGTGGCTCTGTCACGGGAGGCTCTGTGGCCTTCGTGGGCTTCCAAAGGGTCCTGATGAAGAAAGATGTGGGTCTCCACATGGCTTTGTGATGACATGTGCCTGACTGTCTTCCCCTCCCCTCACGGAGAGCTGAGCTTGGCCGTGGGGGGCTTGCTTTCTGTCTCCGGCCTGCATGGTGGCGGGCAGTGCGGTTCCAAGTCCTGAGTGCTGCCTCTCCGCTGGCCATATGGAAATGTGGCCAGAGCCCCAGCACTTCCTAGGCCCCCAGGAACTCCCTCCCTTGACCGGCCCTGCACTGTGGCCCCTGTTTGGCTCTGATGGGAAGCCCAGCCCCCCATGTGTGGTGGAGGTGCTGGTGCCTGTCCATCTGGGCAGGGAGTGTGGATACCTGAGCTGCCTTGGAAGCGATCATTTCAGTCTTTCCACAAAAGGGCTTTGGTGGGCATTGGTGGGGCTTCCAGCACCTCAGGTGGTCTTTGCTTTGAGATCAGACACATGCAGAAAGTCTGGGAGTGTGGTGCTCTTGCCCATAGGAGTATACTGTGCTGCGTAGTGGGCCGTACAGCAGGTAGCCCTACAGACTCATACACAGAACCTTGGGAGGACAGACATGGGCTCAGGCCACTGGGCGTGGGCAGAGCAGGGCCTAGATGCACAGGGACTCAGAGTAGTCCCACTTTGGAAGTAGATACAAGTGGGCTTCTCCTCTGCCCCAGCACCTGGTCCCTTTCCTGCTAGGACATCAGGTCACCTGCTGGACCTCAAGGGTCACTCCTCGCTACCTACCCCCAGCTGTGGTGACCACAGGTGGCACTTAAGGTCCTGTATATGCCCACTGTCTGGGAGAATTCCAGGCCTTTTGAGACACTCTGCCATGTGCTAATGAAGACCCCACAAACTAGACAACCAGCCTGCCAGGACTAAAGCCTGGACTGCAGCTCAAAGGAGCCAGACCCACAGGGCAGGACCTGGGGGTGGCTGCACACCATCTATGCATGCCCTGCAGTGGACCTGGCTCACGGTGGTGGCAGCGGCTGCGTAGCAGCAGTTAGCAGACTCAGAGGAACACGTGGGCCTCCTCAGGCTCCGGGGGACTTGAGGCTGCAGCTGGCGTGGATGTCAGCACAGTGGAGCAGGCGGTGTCCCTTGGTGCTCTCCATCCGCCTTCTCAAGGACTCTGTGTGCACACCCAGGTCAGCGACACCACACATCCTGATTGACAAGGATCACTGGTGCTGACCAAAGCAAGAAGGAGCAGGCAGCTCCACCTGCTCACCTTTTCTCCTGGAGCCTCCTGTTTGGGATTGTCCTTCAAGGTTAAAAAAGTTCACACCCTCCTTCAAGCCTCTGAAGTGTAGCGATTTTGCCTTCCTTGCTGATGCGTTGGAGAGGCCCCTCCCAGAAGAGCATTTCCGGAGGCAGCTGGGTCCCCTGCCAGGCCTCTCCAGGTCACCCTGGCTTTGGTCTAAATGGATGTGATGGAGGAATCCACCTGACCTATGAATGAGTCAGGGTGGGGAGGGACAGCAACAGAAGGCCTCAGGACACAGCCACACACCCCTGTCTGGAGTCACCACCACTCTACATCAATGAGGCCAGAGAGAGAAGCACAGGTGGAATCACCTTCATGCCCACGTCCAGAAACCACAGTTCTTCATGGGTGTCCCCAATGCCAGCCTCACACTTCAGGTGCAAAGAGCTCACCCAAAGGGGGCCCACAGTGCAGCCACCGACCCACTCTGCTCTGCATGGAGAGATGCTGGGCTGGGACCACACTTTTGAGGAGCAGGCCTGCCTTGCCACACCTGTTCCCACTCCTCCTTGCTCCAGGAGCCTGAGCCACCCAGCACCTGGCCTGGGGCTGCCTTTCCCATTAGTCTTGGGGTCCTACATCTGTATGCAGCAAAATCTGCCCCCTGCTCCAAGCACCTGCAGGGAGAGGCGAGGGGGACCATTGATCCCTGCTCACAAAACCCACAGCTCCACTCCTCTCCCCTCCCCCTTCCTCTTCCCCCCTCCTCCTCCTTCTTCCTCCTCCTCCCTTACATGTCCCTGTTTCTCCATCCTCCCCCGTCCCCTACACGTACCCTCCTCCCTTTCTTTACCTTCCCTCCCCCCGCCCCCTCCATTTCTCCTCTACCACATCCTCTTTCTCTTCTTTTTCCTCCTCATCATTTTCTAATTTTTCAAGAAAAGAAAGAACTGTGTTTCTGTGCCAAGTGTGTTTTTCCTTCTGACACCTTTTCTGTACCCCGCCTCGACTCCGTTATCTCTGCCATTTGCTTCCATCTGCACGAAAGACAAACACCGGTCACGCCTCCCAGCGGAGGAGGTCCTGGTCTCTGGGGACCTTTGGACCCACACCCAGAGCCTCCACTGCCCCCCTGACAAGGGCCTTGCAGCAGACACCCAGTGGCTTTTCCCTGCTTTCCTTCTAGGCGCCTTCATCCCACAGCTGGAAGAAGTAGTGGGTTTAGAGGAGAAAGATTTGCATCCCTGGGGACTTAATTAGTCAGAGCATCCTCCACTCATCTCAAAGGCCTGAGTGCTGCCCCCAGGACACCCAGCCATGTCAGTAGCTGCCTGAGTTCCACGAGCTCCCGACAGGCATGTGGGCTGGGCTGGGCCCACTTTGAGGGTGTAGTGGATGGATACCACCCCATCCTTTCTGTTCACTCACAGGAGTCAGGGATTTGAGGGTCTCTTATTCAAAGGAACTTTCAAGAGGCAGGGCTGTCAGGAGCAAGGGCTGCCAGGCAAGGTGCCCCAGAAGAGAGGACATTGAGTAGGGTTTTCAAGGGTGAGTAGGAGTTTCCCCCAAGTGTTTAAGGTTGGGGCATGGAGGGAAGGGAGAGGATAGAAGGACATTTGGGAACAATGCCCTCATTGTCTTATGGTAGTTTTGTCTAAAAGTGTTTCAAATCCAGCTCTAGGCCCTGCTGGGATCTCAGGTGTTTCTGCAGGTGGGTCTGCAGCCAGGGGCAGGGGTGGGCTTGTGGGTCTCTCCTGGACCCTGTCACTGCTCTCTGCTTCCATCTCATGAATGAGCCCAGTGTCTGGCCTGCAAGGATATTACTGTCCTAGAGTTCCTGGAGAAGACTGTCACTGGAGCCCAGGTCAGAGAAGGGCCTATGCTTGGCCAGGCCAGAAGTCCCCCCTGGGATATGGAGGGCCCTGTCCACCCCAGTGCCAGCTTCCACGTGACAGAGAGAGAGCAGAGACAGGGAGGGCTGTGAAGGGCTGGCCAAGGGCCAGTGAGAAAGTCCACTGAGCACTCAAAACTCCAGCCCCTCCGCCATCCCACCTCACTCTCCCTCTCTCTCCCTCCCGCCATCTCTCTTACCTTCCTCCCTCTCTCTCAGCCTCCTCTCTCTCTCTCTCTCATTCTTCCCCCATCTCTGTCTCTTTCCTCTCCCACCTCAGTGGTACCTTGTGCTCAGGGGCAGCAGGGGAAAGATTTGGGGAGAGAAGGAGGAGACATGATGGGGGGATGGGGAGCTGGGATGTGAAGGGAGTTGGATTTTGACCAGGTTTGATGGGAAACAGCAAGTAGAACAAGGGCGTGTGGGGGAAGCACTGGCTATGCCAGGAGAGCCCGTTGCAGGAGTCCCTCTCACCACAGGTCCTATGGCCTGAGCCCTAGGACAAGAGGGTGAGGAAGGATCCCTACTAGGGAGCATGTCCTCACCACCTGGGCACTACAGGGTGGTCCTGGCGAGAGCACTCTGGATGTGGCATCTAGTCTCAGCTCCTGCACTGGTCAAGGCTGAGTGCTGGCGGCCTTCGACCTTCGTACCCACAGCAGTGCTATCTCTGGACTGTGCCTCTGAGCCTGCACGTGTAGCCACCCAGCCAGGGCAGGTGGATGGGATCTTGTGCCTTTAGCTGCCTCTCTGAAGGCACTGAAGCCGGGAAGGCTTGCGCGTGTGGCCTCCATCCCATGTGTGCACCCATTTCTCCACTCTGGGCCCTGGCACTGATAGGCAGCTCCTCTTTGCTGCCTGTGCCGTCCATGCCTCCACAGCTGGACAGGCCAGCCTATGCCCTTCCCTGAGCTCTGCCTGGCCTGTGGACATCCTGTGGGCACCACTCTCAGGAGTCACACAAGCTGTCCCCAAGGGCCTAGGGTGCTGGCAGGGCATGCAATTCCCTACCCACCCACATGGGTACCCAACAGGCCCGTCCCCTAGATGCCAACGTCCCCTGTGGTGTTTCCTTGGCAGCAGCTCTGAGGGGAGCTGGCTCCCACTCCTCACCTGTCTTTTCTAAAGACACAGCATTTAAAGATATGAGTGAATCGGAGTGTGAAGTCCTTCTGGGCGTCTGTCACATTCTGCAACGTGTCCCCCATCCCTGAGCTGACTTTCCAGACAGGCTGCGACCCGAGCCAGACTCCTGCTCACCACGTAACTGAACCCCCCACACCCCACTGACGCCTGTCTCTCCCTGTCAGCCTTGGTTTGCTCAGTTTGGTGAGCCGTCCTGACCCCTAGTTCCCACCAGGGCAGGTCCACCTCAGACTGAGTCACAGCGATGTCAAAGGGATTCAAACATCATCACATTCCAATGCTCATTTCTAACATTATAAATTAGAGCCCCAGATGATGGCTCCTGGTGTGGCCTTAGGGCAGGGCAGGAGGTACATCTCCCACAAGACCGGTGGGACTCAGGGTAGAAGTAGAGGTGTCTGGACGTGGCCCTTCTCTCTGCTGTCATATGTGGAATACAGAAACATGAAGTTTGCCCTTTCTTCGTGTCTGGCTTAGTGGTCCATGTGTTACATTCGCAGGCCTGTACAACCGTCCCCACCCTCATCTCCACGTGCTGAGTCTCACTTCCCTGAACACCAGCCCCACCCCTGCCCTGGCAGCTGTGTCCACCTCTGATCCCATGAACCTGACGTCTCTGGGCACTGCCGTGAAGTGAAAAGACAGGGTGTTGTCTTTCATGTCTGGCTTATTTCTCTTAGTATAATGTCCTCAAGGGTGTGGCTTGCTGTTTATCTGGCAGTCACCCAAGGGCTGCTTCTACCCTTCAGGAGTGGCGAGCCACGCTGCTGTGAACTTGGGGGTGTGACTATCTCTGTGAGCGCTGCCCTCAGTTTGTTACGGTGCAGGCCTAGAAATAAAATTGCTGGGTCACACGGTCACCCTGTTTTTAACTTCTGAGGAATCACCATTCAGGTGTGCACAGTGGATGCCCTCTTCCCTTCCCACCAGCAGTGCTCCTGTCTCTCTGTCTTTGTTAGCACTTGCTGTCTCATCTCTATGACATTAGCCCCCGATGGGCAAGGTGGCCGGCGAACTGAGGTTGGATTTGCGTTTTAAAATAAAAGACACTTTTGGTGTCACAGATGAGCTGCCCAAGCTGAGCGATGCTCCTTAAGGCAGAGAGGATCCGGCTCCATTCTAGCCCACAGGCCTCTGGGAGGGCAGCTCTCCAGCCAAATGAAGACAGTGGGCAGGTGGCCCCAGAGGGTGGAGCAGGAACTCTGTGGTAGGAAGCGCCCACCTCACTGGCCAGCAGCTCCTGCTGCCACTCGTGGGGCTCCTGGGCAGGAAGAGGCAGGGGAGGGCCAGCTGGGTGCCACCTTGAGGATGCCATGAGGGCTTCCACTGCACTGTGCTGTTCAGTGCATGAGGACATCAATGCTGCCTCAGGTCATGGCCACAGCTCCCATTCCAAAGGACTGCTCAGGCAGACAGTCTAAAATAAATGTCAACCTGACGTGTAGACTGTCCCCCTGAGCAGTCCTTTTGGAATGTGAAGTCAGCTGACCACAGGGGATGGGCCCCTACATCTCAGCTCTATCCATCCGAGGCTGGGAGGGGCCAACTGATTAAGACTGAGTACCCAGCACCCTCCTCCATCCCAGGTGCCTTCATGATCCCCTTCCTCATCCTGCTGGTCTTGGAAGGCATTCCACTGCTGCACTTGGAGTTCGCCATTGGGCAGAGGCTGCGCAAGGGCAGTGTGGGCGTGTGGAGCTCCATCCACCCAGCCCTCAAGGGCCTCGGTGAGTCTCTGTGTGGTCCCTCACTCACCAAGGGTTCATGGCTCTTTGAGAGCTCAGAACATGAGAACAGAGCTTCAGCTGGGAGAAAGGGGGGGAAGGGTCTCCCTAAATGGGATTCTGAGCCCACATTCCTAAAGCTTAAGGGCTACAGCCAGCCCCATGCCACTTCCCTCTCTCCCTTCCTTCTCTCCCTCTCTCCCTACCCCCTCTGTCTCCACCTCTCTCTCCTCCTTCTCCCCTTCTCCCTCCATCTATTCCTCCCTTGCTTCTCTCTCCCCCATCTCTCTCCTTCTCCACTGCCCCATTTCAAACTTCAACTTCAAAACAACAGGGAAGACATGAGGCACTTTGAGATCACACCTAGCTGCCCCCAGATGATGGTGAACATTTGCACAGCAGTCCGTTCCCTGCCCCTCTTCTCTCCCAAGTCCACCAACCTGTACAAGGCCACAGCCCTACCCCCCCAACCCAGGCTGGTAGCAGGTAGTAGGAAGTAGGTAGCAAGTAGCGCCAAGCCACTGAGCACCTTGATGGCTCTTTGCAAAGGCCCTGTGGCCACCTGCCTCGACCTGCCCACTGGGGACAGCAGGAGCGCTGGGCTCTGATGAGTGAGTGGTGGTGGTGTGTGCCCTGCTTGAGCTTGGCCCATGCCACATCATTCTCAGATTCAGGACAGCTTCCAGCTGCATCCCATGACCACCTGGCCTGAGGGCTGCCTGGGGGTGGGACAGGTGGGTGGTGCCCTCAGGGAGACACACCCACACCACAGTGCCACCCACAGGTGTTGCGTCCATGTTCGTGTCCTTCATGGTGGGCCTCTACTATAACACCATCATCGCTTGGGTCATGTGGTACTTCTTCAACTCCTTCCAGGACCCGCTGCCCTGGAGCCAGTGCCCCCTCGACCAGAACAAGACAGGTAAGGCTGCTGCCCATCCTACCTGGTGAGGCTGTGTGGGCAGAGGCAGCACCGACTTATAGGCAGACATGGGCTTTGTGAAGAGTCATCCTCTAATTTTCTAAAATTCAGATGGTTATAGATTGAGTGTGCCAAAAATTAGAGCACATTTAAAACAATAGGATATTTTTAAAAATCACAGCACAAGAGAAAAGCCCTTAAAAAAGGCAACTGCTAAGTGGAGGTGGCAGAGTGGTGGGTGAAGTCATCAGGAGGGCCGTTGTGGAACCCACTGTGTGGAGTCCTCTGGGCCCAGCCCACCCCTGGGTGCTCTTTACACATGTGGAGTTCTGCACTAGGGTCCTCTTGGCCCCTCACCCTGTCCAAGACTCTGCCCCAGGCCTAAGGGCATCCACTCAGCCCACGGCAATCCACGTGCCACATGGGGCCTGAGCTGCCTGTGTGTAACCTCTGGGGTTAGGGCCATTGAAATGGCCCCTGAGGTGAGAGCAACACAGGGCCCCCACCACGTATCCCCAGCTGCACTCAGGGCTGACAAGGCCCTCTCCCAAGGTCTCAAGACATCTTCAGCTTGGGGCCCCAGGACACACTCCCTGAAGTGTGTGAACGGCCCTCCCACAGGCTTCGTGGACGAGTGTGCCAGGAGCTCCTCGGTGGACTACTTCTGGTACCGTGAGACCCTCAACATCTCCACGTCCATCAGTGACTCGGGCTCGATACAGTGGTGGATGCTGCTGTGCCTAACCTGTGCCTGGAGTGTCCTCTACGTGTGCACCATCCGGGGCATCGAGACCACTGGGAAGGTAGCCACGCCACAGCCCAGGGGCAGGTGGGGCAGGCAAAGCTGGCCCAGGGAGCCTAGGAAGTCCCGGGGTCCCAGGAGTATCCGCCCTGTGCTTCCCCCTCCCTACTGCCCTGTGCTGGTCCCTCCCTGCTGCTGCCCTGTGCTGTCCCTTCCTCCCCTGCTGCCCTGTGCTGTCCCTTCCTCCCCTGCTGCCCTGTGCTGTCCCTTCCTCCCCTGCTGCCCTGTGCTGCACCCCCACCACTACCCAATTGTCCAGACCTACCAGGACTTGGTGCTGGCACGTGGCTTCCAGACACCACACTGGAAAGCTCCATGCAGGCGTAAGCCACAATGTCTAGCTAATTGGAAAGTTCAGAACAAGGGGAAGGGGGACGAGGAGGAGAGAGGCAGAGCAAGGAGCCATCCTTGAGGCTGCTCTGCTCGAGGAACCAGCGATCCCTATTGCCCCTGTGTCCACACCAGCCCCCCACACCTACTTTGACACACACCTGTCCCCTCATACCTGCCCATCATACACCTGCCCATCACACACCTTCCCCACTCTCACCTCCCCCACGCTTGCCCTGCAGGCTGTGTACGTCACCTCCACGCTGCCGTACGTCGTGCTGACCATCTTCCTCATTCGAGGTCTAACGCTAAAGGGTGCCACCAATGGCATTGTCTTCCTCTTCACGCCTAATGTGAGTCTCCACTATCTGACCTGGTCTCAGAACCCCCTGGCCTCAAGGCCTGCTCATGTCCACAGGTGGCAGCTGGCCTGTCTTCCTGTCCTGCCCTGGGGCTGAGAAGGTCAACCAGGCTGGGTGAGGAGGCCTTTGGCCTGACTTTGCCCCTCTGTGCATGCAGAGCCACTGCAGGGGATGGACTTGACCCCTCTGGGCAGTGGTATCCATCCTGCCCACAAAACTCACAGCTCTTCCTTGAGCCACACCTTCCCAGGTGGCCAGCAGCCAGTCCTTACAACCCACAGCTGAGGTCTCTCTCTGGTGCAGGTCACAGAGCTGGCCAACCCGGTCACCTGGCTGGATGCGGGCGCCCAGGTCTTCTACTCCTTCTCCCTGGCCTTTGGGGGCCTCATCTCATTCTCTAGCTACAATTCCGTGCAGTGAGTAAGGGGCCCTGGCTGGGACTGTGTGGGCATCATGGTGAAGCAGCGTCAGCATCACGTGGGCAGGGGAGGCAGGAGCCTGAAACACTGGGCTGGAGAGGGAGGGGCAGAATGGATGAGCTTGACCTAAGCAGACTTAGGCAGGTCAGGAGGTCAAGGGTCCAAGGTGTGGGATGAGGCTGAGGTTGGGGGGGACAGGCTGGGGGCGGAGCCAGTAAGGGGTAGGGCCTAGCAGGTTTGGGGATATAGATGGGGTGCAGGGGTGGAGGGAGGAGTGGTTTGAGCCAGGTTGGGAGAGGGTGTGGGGCATAGAGTGGGGGCAGGGTGGATGTTAGAGAGAGAGGAAGGACCATGGGTCCCTGTGCCTGTGCTGGGGCTGAGAGAGGTGTGCCAGGAACCCTTGTGGACTGGACAAGGTGCAGCTGAGACTGAATTGCTTCCATGGCTGTGTTGTTCAGACAACTTGCCTATCTTACAACTCTCCCACTAAAGTGTATGATTCAGTGGTTTTAGGACATTCAGAGTTGTCCAGCCACTACTGTCTAGTTCCAGAACACTCTAAGCATACCCAAAGCCCCATATCCACTAGCAGTTACTCCCAAATCCCCACCCCCCAGCCCCTGGCAATCACTGACTCCTCCCAGCCTCCATGGTCTGGCCCATTCTGGACACCCCTACAGATAGGGTGCACATAACGTGTCCCTTCGTGTCTGAGCCTCCCACAATGCAACTCCATGTCGGGGCCTCCACCGGGTGCCCCCACTCCTGCCAAGTCTGATGATGACCTGGTGCAGACTAAACCATGGTAGTGAGCTGGTTTAGTCTGCACCTCCCTGCTGGCTGATACCATCTACTTTTGGTAGAAGCATCAGGAAATCTGCATTAGAATGGGGGGGCTGGCCAGGTCGGTTGGGGGTCAGGGGTCAAGTGGGGCATGCATTTAGGAGATGCAGGTCCTCAGTGGCAAGTGGATGGCCTGGATCCCCAGAGTCTATGGGAGACTCCACAGAGGGTCTTCTACCTGGTGCTATTCTAGAAGCCCAAGGTTAGCGTGAGCCCAGGGCGCCATCCCAGGGTCGCCTGGGGTGGCCAGAGTAGCCAGTGAGCAGTAGGGGTGTGGCCAGAGCAATGCCCTGAGGAAAATGAGGAAGCTGGAGCAAGGGGGAGGCCTCTTTCCCACACCCACCTGTGGGTCAGGAACACAGCTCTGGGCCACAGGCCTTTGACTGCCAGGGACTCCCTGAGACCTGAGTTTAAGACGACTCCCTTGAGTCCTGCTGGTGACTCCTGTATGTCCAGGAGTCTCCCCTTGACAGCAGGGCCCCCAGTGCCTGCAGCCTAGCTCTGGGGAGGCCTAAAGTCAATGTGGGCTGGAGCCAGGGGGTTAAGGGGAGCTCGAAGGCCGGAAGAAGGCAAAATGGCTGGGATGTTAAGGGCTTGAAGATGGATCCTCCCTGCTGGCTCTACCATGCCTTGCAGCTCCCAGCGTGACCTCTGAGACCTCTTTTCCTCCTTTTCACCCTGGGCAGGTGGTACAACCAACCCTTGGGGTTTATGGACTGAGCTCCCCTCATAATTTGTACCAAATGAGAACCTATTGCCAAAACCAGAGGAATTTCTAAAGCCATCGAGCTAGGGGCAAGTGAAGTGATGAAAAGGGCTTGGGCCTGTGGCATGGGGCTCCTCATCTATCCCATCACCTGTGTCCTCAGTGGCTGCTCAGAGGAGGATGGGGTCCAGCCTGCCCTGCTACCCACAGGGTTCAGTCCCTCCCTCTTGGGCTTGGCTCAGAGACAGAGCCCCAGGTTGGCACAGGTGTTTCTGCTGCACTGTGTTCCAGGGCAGAACTGCTTGCCGCACAGCGTGAGGCACAAGGTGACACTGTTCTTATCACAGCAACAACTGCGAAATGGACTCAGTGATTGTGTCTGTCATCAATGGCTTCACATCAGTGTATGCGGCCACTGTTGTCTACTCCATCATCGGCTTCCGTGCCACTGAGCGCTACGATGCCTGTTTCAGCACGTGAGTCCCCGCTCACCCACTGGCCCAGCTCCTGGGGTGGTGCCTACTCACAGCAAGCCTGAGTTAGCCCCTGTCCTTCCCAGGAACATTCTGACCCTCATCAATGGATTTGACCTGCCTGAAGGCAGTGTGACCCAGGAGAACTTCCAGGAGGTGCAGCGCTGGTGCAATGCCAGCAACCCCACAGCCTACGCACAGCTGCAGTTCCAGACCTGTGACATGAACTCCTTCCTCTCGGAAGTAAGTCCCTGTGGGTGCCTCAAAGATGCAGGCAACGGGGAGGACACCCTTGCAGGACCCAAGAGTTGGCTGCATGCTAGGGTTTGGCTGACCTCTGGCCTCTGCGTCTGTCCATCTCGGACTTTCCTCCTGGGCACTGTGATCTGGGTGGCTGGCATCTGCTGGGCCTCAAAACCCACTGCTGGGGCCTGGCAATGCCTGAGGCAGGGACCAAGTTGCTGTGGGCTGGCACCCCTGCTCCCTCCCTTTTCACACTGCTTGTGGCAGTTTGTAATATTCCTTCCATAAAAATTGGGAGAATTATTTTAACTGGTTTTGAACTTACTAGGCAACCAGAGGCACATTTTGTTTTGGCCTGGCCAACTTTTCTCAGCTACCAGAAAGAAACTCACAAATCGTTGTCTAATGTAAAGAATGCTTTCAAACACCATTTTAACAATTAATGAAGTTCAAATTCTGCTAGGTTTTTTTTTTGAGACAGAGTCTCACTAAATCAGCCTCTGTAGAGTGCTGTAGTGTCTCAGCTCACAGCGACCTCAAACTCTTGGGTTTAAGTGATTCTCTTATCTCCGCCTCCCAAGTAGCTGGGACTACAGGTACCTGCCACATTGCCCGGCTATTTTTTTTTTTTTGGGTTATTGTTGTCATTGTTGTTTAGCAGGCCCAGGCTGGGTTTGAACCCGCCAGTCCCAGTGTATGTGGCCAGCACCCTAACCACTGAGCCAAGCCTCTGCTGGATTTTATAGATGAACATTTTCTAATATTAATTTTGCAGTTTCCTTATTTGGGAGCCACCCATAATTTTGCCATTTTCGGGGCCTAGCGCTGTGTCTCGTGGCCCCTGACATGGCAGCTATGGGGTAGTATGGTGCCAGCTGGGCCAGCAGAGAGGTCTTGGGTTCTCTCCACCCTTTTTTCACTGACATCCAGAGGCATCCAAAGGCAAGAGGGACCAGATAGGGGTGCAGGGTCTACACTTCCTTTCTTTGTGTAGAAACAACTTCACTGAGGTCTAATTATGTGCCATGACACCCGCCCATTTTCAGCACAATTTCTGAGTCTTATTGAGTTTGCACAGCCACGTGTGTACTGTGACCCATCACCTCCAGGTCACTCTTGCTCCCCCAGCCCCAGGGTACCCCTGTTGGTTTGCCTTCTGAGAAATGCCACTGAAAGAGAATCTGGTAATGGTGTTATTGTGGGCCAGCCTTCCCTGGCAGCACCATTCTCAGCCTCAGTGGGTTCTGTGCCACTGTGGCTTTCCTCCCCCCGGGCAGCTCAGGCGCCTCTGCCAATGTGTACCATTGCTGGCAAGTTCCCTTTAAACTGCTCAGAGTCTTCCATGGAGCAGTGTCCCTGAGCAGGAGGGTCAGCATCTTGCTCCTAGAGCTCACACAGATGTATTAAGTTGCCTGAAATCCTGGAGCCAATCCCCTGCAGGGGCTCTGCCCGGTAGAATGCCCTGATCCAGGCCTTCAGCCCTCAGCAGGGCTTTCTCTGCAGAGATGGCACAGCCGGGACCACTGACCACCAGGGCTGGGATGAGCTGGAGCTGAGTTCCCAGCTGACAGTCTGGTGTCCCGGGTAGCAATGCCTGGAGGCTGACATACCCGTGAGCCTGTGGGCGCATGTGGGTGCCCTAACCCAGGCCAGTGGCCACCTTAATTCAGGAGCCCCCAGGTGTATATTTAGGTGAAGCTCTCAGGTGACGTCTTAGGAAGCTTCCTACGTCCGTGATTTGGTGTGTCTGTCCCAGCCACTCAGGGCTCTGACCACTGCTAGAGGGAGGGATCCTCTCACTGGCTTGGCTTTCTAAAGTGCACTTTGGGCCTAAAAGACAAGATCTCATCACTTCACCAGATGACTGAGATCACATGATGCTTGCTCTGTGGGCTTGGAGGCAGAAAGCCAGGGTCCAATGGGCCAGCACGGGTCAAGGGAGACAGCAGGGCCAGGCAGGGTCATGGGTGACTATGCTGCCCTGCAGGGTGTGGAGGGCACGGGCCTGGCCTTCATCGTCTTCACTGAGGCCATCACCAAGATGCCGCTGTCCCCTCTGTGGTCCGTGCTCTTCTTCATCATGCTCTTCTGCCTGGGCCTGTCCTCCATGTTCGGAAACATGGAAGGCGTCGTCGTGCCCCTGCAGGACCTCAAGATCACCCCCCAGAAGTGGCCCAAGGAGCTGCTCACAGGTGCGTGTGCAGTTGGGCAGGCTGGGCCCTCAGCAGCAGTGAGGCCCTGGCACTGTGTGACCCTGTGCTGCCTGTCTGGCCCACAGGCCTCATCTGCTTGGGGACCTACCTCATCGCCTTCATCTTTACACTGAACTCTGGCCAGTACTGGCTGTCACTGCTGGACAGCTATGCCGGCTCCATTCCACTGCTCATCATCGCCTTCTGTGAGATGTTCTCAGTGGTCTACTTGTACGGTGTGGACAGGTAGGAGGTGACGTGGTGGCAGCAGCATCTGGAGTAGAAAAGCCAGGTCATGAAGGTTCCCATGGGGCTGTGAGTCAGGGCCTCTGGGGGCCCTGCCCCAAAGGGAGCAGCAGGCAGTGGCACAGAGACAGCAAGATGAGGGGAGTGCCAAGCCTGTGGGCTGGGTCTGGCCAAGGAGGACCCCGACTCCCAGCCAACTGGACAGGATACCACCCAGGAGTGGGGCAAGCCAAATAACTCTCACCAGGCGCTGGCAGGCCAGCTGGAACAGAGACAAGTAGTGATTTGCATTGCTCAGGGGGAACAGAGGGAGAGTGGCCCTGAATGAAAACATGCCCTGAACAATCAGAGGACAAGTAGTGAGCTAGAAACTTAGCTACCTACACAGAGGCCAAGAAGCCCTATGCAGGGGTGAGTCAGTACAGATGTGCAGGGTGGGGGGCCAGCATGGAATGGCCAGGGCGTGTGGACAGCTGTGAACTGGATAAATGCTTAGGGGTCCAGGGTCCCCCAAAGCAGCCCCAGTGCTCAGCAGCAGGTGGGAGAGCAGAAGGTCCCTCCTGTGCTGTGGGCCTCCTGCTGCTGGGACCCTGAAGCCGGGGCATCTGGGCTCAATGGTGTCCCATCTAGTGAGGGCACAGGGCACACTATACTTCCCTAGGGTCCCTGGCCAGGAACCCTTCTCCCTGTCCTGGTGTTCTAGGCCTTTCCAGGGGAAGAGAGGGCACCAGCAGACAACAGCCATGGCAGGCAGGGAGTGTGTACGCTGTCAGCAGGCCACTTGGTCAGACGTTGCCTGGCAGCATCACTGATCCTGGGTGGGACCAGGAGGTGGCACTGCTGATGGGCACTGGATTTGAGGTTCCTTTAGAAGTAACCTGCCAGCATGTAGTAAAACTGGGCCCTTCACTGGGCTCCCCTCTGCAGGCTGGCTCTGACCTGCAGGCAGGAGCAGATGGGGTTTGTGGACAGGGTGTGTGTCAGCATTAGGTGAGTGAGGACAGAAGCCAAACCAGCCCCGGACGGGGGTGGGGAGGTTTAGCACTGGTGTCACACAGATATTGACAAGGAAAGTTTAGGTCCGAATGCATGGTTTCATGAAGTACAGCACCAGGCTCTGAGTCCCTAGAAGGGAAAGAGGGACTGGCTCTGACATCCACGTGAGCCAGGGGCTGGCTTGGGTTAGTGTCCCACAGTGCCTGCTCAGGTCCCTGGAGCCCACAACCAGCTCAGGTTCACATTCCACCTGCTCCATCATGATTTCTACATAGTAAATCCCTTTGTGAAAAAGGATTCAGCAGAGGATGGGCCTCAAGCCTTAGGGCTGGGGTGGGTGGGGACTCTCCAACCTCCAGTGCTGCCATGGAGGCAGAGGCAGGAGTATCTAGGGCTCCCTTCTCTGTCCTCTCCCTTGTACAGCAGTAACCATCCCAGGATGGGGTGAGGACATGGACACCACTGTTGATGACTTCCCGTCAGGGCACTGGGAGAGGGTACCGTGCTCACAGAGGGGCCTTTTTAGAGGAGGTGCACCCTGGCCTGGAAGTGGGGTGAGAGCCGGGTGTGCCAGGATGACACTGAGTGTCCAGGCGGGAGAGAAAGGATCATCCTTTGTTCGATGCAATGAAGTCCTAGTGGGGTCCCTGGTGATGTCTCCCTCTGGCCCTGCTTCTAGGTTTAACAGGGACATCGAGTTCATGATTGGCCACAAGCCCAACATCTTCTGGCAAGTCACATGGAGAGTGGTCAGCCCACTGATCATGTTGGTCATCTTCTTCTTCTTCTTTGTGGTGAAGGTCAACGAGGAACTGACATACAGTGTCTGGGACCCTAGCTATGTGAGTGCAGAGGGCAGGGGCAGGAATGGGAACCTAGCTCTGTTAGTGTAAGAGGGCAGGAGGTGGGACCCATGTGGGGTTGGGGATGGGAGCAGGGACCCATGTGGGGTCAGGGGGCTGGAGCTGGGACCCATGTGGGGTCAGAGGGTAGGAGGTGGGACCCATGTGGGGTCAGAGGGCAGGAGGTGGGACTCACATGGGGTTAGGGGGCAGGATCTGGGACCCAGTGGGGCCAGGGGCAGGAGCTGGAACCCACTGAAGAATGGGGGAAGAGCTGGGATTGTGGCTCCCCTTCACTCCTGTAAATGCGAGGAGTGGGAGTAGGGGAGACTAGAAGAGCCTCAGGCTGCCCACCCCAGCCCTACAGGACATGTGTCCCCAGAGCAGACCTGGGGGCTCCAGACGCTTCTATCATCCATGTGGCTCTTTCCCCAGGAGGAATTTCCCAAATCCGAGAAGGTGCCATACCCAGACTGGGTATACGCAGTGGTGGTGGTGGTGGCTGGGGTGCCTTGCCTCACCATCCCTGGGTTTGCCATCTACAAGCTCATCAGGACTCGCTGCCAGAGATCTGGGGACCACCAGGGGCTGGTCAGCACGCTGTCCACGGCCTCTGTGAATGGAGACCTGAAGTGCTGAGGACCCAACCCATGGGGTGCAGCAGACCGTCGGGAGGGAGGGGCTGGTAGGCCCCCTGAGGTGGTGGGCTGGCCATGCATGTGTGAGCATGAGTATATACTCATGTGTGCTGTGTGTGTGTGTATGCATATGTGTATTTACATGTCTGTACATGTGTGTGAGTATATGCATATGTGTCTGAGTGTGCACATGTGTGAGAGTACACATACATCTACATGCATGTGAGTGTATTGTGCCATGCACATGTGTCATGTATATGTGCACACATGCGTGTGTGTGTCTGTTTGGGAACGTGTGTGCACTCATGTGTGTGATGCATAGGCATGCACATACGTGTGTGTGTGTGGATACATGTTTACATGCATGCATATGTGTATACATATGTGTTTGTGCCCTGTGCATGTGTACATATGTAAATGTGTGCATACATGTTCCCAGTGCACACACCCCAAGGCCCAGCCTCCCTCTGTCCTCATCCTTGCCACAGACACGGAATGTTCTGAGGATGCTGGAGCAGCCTGGGTGGGCCTTGCCCCTCCTTACAGCACCCACAGAGAGTCAGAAGCTACAGCGTGAGGACAGGCACCTGAGGGGCTTCACCTGTATGCACAGCAGAGACTGTAGTGTGACAATCACTGCGGCTCCTGGGACGATGCTTGCTGCCCACCTGCCCCCTCTCCTTCCCCAGGGTGAAGGTTGGGGCCTGTATCTTTGAGGAGCAGCCTTTTAGATGGCTGAGCAGGCTGGGTGGCTGTGAGTTTGAGAGAACTTAGCCACATCCTCCTAAGTCCTGCCTCCAGCCAGCACCAGTGAGTCCAGGTCCGGTTCTCTCCTGCTTAAGGAATGCCAGCCCAGCCCCTTGGTCCTTACTCTGCAACCACAATCGATGGACAGTGAAATAAAACTCAACTTGGCATAATTTAAGGCAGATACCATAGCTTATGTTTTCTTAAAAGGACATTAACCATGTGAATTTTTAGCCAGACATTGGAAAAGACGGGTTACAGGGTAACTCAAGCTCAGCCACCATCCTGAGGGTGCCCTGTGTCCTGGGGACCTCAGGGAAGATCCTGGAGGCCCTGACTCTCTGAGGCTGCTCAGTGGAACCCACCTTGGTGTCTTCCCTTCCCCATTCCAGGGTGAATTGTTCTGGAATTTGGCATCCAACCTCAGGTCAAAGTCACTTAGTACTCAAGGTGCTTGCCTCAGTGAACCTCTGTTTCTCATGGAAAAGTCTGGAAGTTTAAATTAAGCTGGACTTTCTGAGGATTTTCACAGGCAGGGCTGAGTGATTTTGGTGGGTCCTGGGGCCACATTCCTCCTGGGCAGAGACACTTGACCACACTTGCTCCTTCCTGGCACTTCTGTGCAGTGGTAGCCACAGCCTTCAGCTCTGAGCTCCCCAAAACTGTACAAAATTCTACAGAGGTGGAGGTGGGCAGCTAACCCTACATCCCCACAGGCCCCACCCTACTTGCAGTGTCCAGGGGCACAGCCCGGGATGTCCAGGGTCCTCCCACTGGCAGATGCCATAGGCCCCACCTCATCTTTTCCCAAAACTTTCTGACCCTCAACTGGGAAATACTGACAGGTACCTCATCCATAAGCTGCCCTGTGATGTCCACCTGGGGATGCCCTGCCAGGTAAGGGGCAGCGTGACCGAGTGAGGGCCTCATCCACCTGCCCTGACCAGTGCGCTGGGAGAAACAGGTCTTCCGGGCACACAGCACACCTGTTTAAAACATCACTTCGATTTCATATCCACAGGCCACAGTGGTCCAGACCTAGAAGGACCCAGTGTCCCAGAGGAAATGGTGTGGACAGTGGGCCCGGCTGCTCCCTCCTCCTGGGTCAGGTTTTGGGGTCTCCAATGAAGAGGCCTCTTGTGGCCTGTGACCCCATAGCGGGTACCGGCTATTCCCAGCTGCTTTTCTCACTTTATCCCTTTTCTTACTCCTCCCTCTTGCTGAAAACAGTCTTGTAGGATGTGTCTACATGGGCCCCTGATTCTGGCCTCAGACACTTGGAACTGTGGCCATGTGGTTGAAAGATGTGATGTCCAGGGCAGTGTGAGGGTTTCAGACCTAGGAGCCCTGGGCTTGTTCCTGGGTGGAGTGTCCAGAGGGAGGGTCCCCAGAGTCCAGGAAGCTCCCAAGAAGGCTCCTTGGAGCTGAACTTGCCCTGAGTGGGCTCACAGCCTCTTCCCCCATGGGCCCTGCGTACACAGTAGCAATGGATGGGAGTGGTGGGAAACCCTGGCCTCTCAGAACAGCCTTGGTCAAGAAGACCTAGCTGCTGCCCACAGTAGGCCGCAGGGCACACCTGGGAGGCTCCTCAGCACCAGACCAGGGATACACCATCTGCAGGGTGGGGCAATCCCCTCCTGAGCACTCAGCCTAGAGACCCGAGTCCATATCCACCTGCCCTGTCACCAGAGCTTCATAGCTGCTTAACTCTAACCAGCATGCCTAGGAGAAGCCCAGATATATTCTGAGGGTGGCTGAGCAGACAAGCAGTCCATGTCCTCACTATGAGGCATGGCCACGGAAACCAGCCACGGACACTGCGACCAGGTGCACAGATGCCCAGAGTATGCCAAGTGGAACGCCAGTTCCAGCAGGCTGCATACCACAGGAGTGGTGGAGAACAGGCCCAAGGCTGAGGAGGGACGGCCTTGGTGATGGAGATTCTGGATCCTACTCTGATGCTGTCCGAGAGCTTTTTGAGGAATCAGCATTGCGGGAAACATGGTAACAGGTACATGGGATCTTACCTGTGCTATTTCTTACAGTGGGATGTGAGTCTATAATCATTTCAAGATCAAAAAGTAAAATAAAGAAGTAATTGTGGCTCGGCACCTGTGGCTCAAGTGGCTAAGGCGCCAGCCATGTACACCCAAGGTGGTGGGTTCGAATCCAGACCAGGCCCGCCAAACAACAATGATGGTTGCAACCAAAAATAGCCAGGCATTGTGGCGGGCGCCTGTGGTCCCAGCTACTTGGGAGGCTGAGGCAGGAGACTCGCTTGAACCCAGGAGTTGGAGGTTGCTGTGAGCTGTG